>NW_026782122.1:600000-928125 GCF_031769215.1 Ylistrum balloti | reverse complement strand
AACCGCCACCACCACAACCACCAACACCACCGCCACCATCACAACCACCATCACAGCCATCACCACCACCACCACCACCACCACCGCCACCACCACCACCACCACTACCACCACCAACTCCACCACAATTACCACAAACAACCCCCCTCCCCCGCTATCGCCACCACCACCATCACCACCATCCCCACCACTATCACCCCGTCACCATCACCACCACCAACATCACCACAACCAACATCACCACCACCACCACCACTATTACCACTATTACCTCCACCACCATCACCACCAATACTACTATCACCTCCACCACCATCATCACCATCACCACCACCAACATCACCACAACCAACATCACCACCACCACTATCACCTCCGCCACCACCACCACTACTACCACTATTACCTCCACCACCATCACCACCAATACTACTATCACCTCCACCACCATCACCACCATCACCACCACTATCACCTCCACCACCATCACCACCACCACCATCACCACCATCACCACAACCACCATAACCATCACCTCCACCATCATCATCATCACCACCACCACCACCATTATCACCTCCACCACCATCATCATCATCACCACCACCACCATCACCACCACTATCACCTCCACCACCATAAGCATCACCACCACCACCATCACCACCATCACCACTATCACCTCCACCACCATCACCACCACCACCACTATCACCTCCACCACCATCATCATCATCACCACCACCACCACAACCATCATCATCATCACCACCACCGCCACCATCACAACCACCACCACAGCCACCACCACCACCACCACCACCACCACCACCACCACCACCACCACCACCACCACCACCACCACCACCACCACAACCACCACCACAACCACCACCATCACCACCAAAACCATCACCACCACCACAACCATTACCACCATCACAACCACCATCACCACCACCACCACCACTACCATCACCACCACCATCACCACCATCACCACCACCACCACAACCATTACCACCACTATCACCACCATCACCACCATCACCACCACCACCATCACCATCACCACCACCACAACCACCACCACACCACTATCACCACCACCACAATCACCATCACCACCACCACAATCACCATCACCACCACCACAATCATTACCACCACCACCACAATCATTACCACCACCACCACCACCACCACCACCACCACCACCACCACCACCACCACCACCACCACCACCATTACCACCACCACCACCACCACCACCATTACCACCACCACCACCACCACCACCACCACCACAACCATCACCATCACCACCACAACCATCACCATCACCACCACCATCAACACTACCACCATTACCATCACCACCTGCGTACGTCATTATGCTATTGGAAATTCACCACCACCAAACGTTAAGTAGGTTTTCAATTTAGCAGGAAAAACAGAAAAATGTTTCTGCGTTATTTTGGAGTCATTTTTCCTCTTTGAATTTAAATTTATTTTATTTCAAATAAATATTGACAAATGTATTAAATACTAGTTTTCAAGACTTATCACAGTCTTTTTTTATTTACATATTCCTCTATATTACATTATAACTCTTTCGGTTAATTAATGGCGGCGTTCAGTCTGTTATAGAAACTACATTTGTACATCTGTGTTAACAGTTCAACACTCTGCTGGTGACACCGAGCTTTGTCCGAGGGATAACCATTGATCCGGCGGGAGATTTTCTGATTGCCTGTATAGTTCCAAACCTCACTAACCAGCCGGAAGTGGATTGTGGTAGTCATGGCGCATGTGTAATCCGCTATTTTATCCAACGACATTGTGTGACATGTCCGAGAAATGCAGAAAGTGGTTGTTCACAATTTTTGAGCAACCCCAACCGTGGAAGCAGACGACCAAGATGTATTTGTTCTCAGAATATCCATTGCGTCAAGGGTTCAAAAGTCACACGAGAAAATCTCTTTCAATATCCTTTCCGGGTTGTAGCGAGTACAAACGGAGACATCGCTGTGTCGGACCATGGCAACAAAACGGTGTGGCTTCTATCTAACACGGGAACACTACTGGGTTCGTACAATCAGTCCTACCTACGAATATATACAAACCACGGCCTCACATTTGACACCAACAATGACTTACTAATAGTCCAATCCGGCCTGAGAAATATAATCCGGATACGCCGTTATGTGGATGGTTCCACTTCTGTAAAGAAATATGCAGTATCAGAACTTGAATCACAGACAGTAACGGCCGCGGCGGTGGATTCTAGGGGGTCACTGATTGTAGTGATGGGTAGGGCTTTGATTAAAGTTCTTCTCAAGAAATCAAGTAACGGCCTAAAACGTTAACTTAAACATTGTACTTGTGTGTCTCTGAGCATTGTTCAAAACCTCTCTCTACTACTGATACACATACAGGATTTTTTGAGGTGTTCAAATTTCCGCACATTTACAAAGCAAAAAGTGTGTTTTCAAGGAAGTATAGAATCGTGCTTGTTTCCCTAATATTAAATTTCAATGTCCTCATTGTCGCGATTTCATTCCATCTTCGTAAAAATATATATTAGAGAAAATATATATCTTGTGCAGGATAGAAATCCACTTCAATACATATCATTATATAAAATTGTCACATATGAGTAAGTAGTTACTTTATAATAGTTTCTCAAATTTATACCAGCGTTTGTCTACTTTGTATTGAAGTCAATGCAACTTTTCGCTGTTTACACATCCGCAGTGAGACTGTTCCGTGTCCTCGCTCGGAGATGATATGTCATATATTCGTAAGTCGAATGCAGTGTACAGTTGAATAGTTTCGTTCCGATACCAAATATTCGTTATGAATTACAGTGTGGCAAAAATATTGATATTTTGAAAAAATTGAGAGAGTCGTCTATCCCAAGTTAAAAAAACAACTGTTCATTTCTTTAAACATAAATAATCCAATTTGTAAGAAAACCACTAGATAGTTTGAACAAAAGATACGCAAGTGAACCGCACCTTTTAATACAAATTTATATTCAGATACAGTAGAGCAAAACATTACTTAAACTGCATCAAATAGCTGTCTCGCCCTTCCAGGACTCGTCTGTGTTATTATGAATTCTTCTATAACACTTGTTGTTCATCACTCTGTACACCGAAACACGTCTTTTCTCTTGATTTGAGGGCATTCTTTTCAAAGAAAGTTAAACGACAGTACAAACATTATTGTATGGTTGTGAGCTATACCGTATTTTGTGAAAATACCTCCAAGTGAAAATAGAAATACATGGATGACGAGGTCATGAAAAATCATCGAATTTCTTGTTGACAATATCTAAGTCGAGTTTGGTGACAACATCTTCCAATATTGGAAAACAAACTGTGCCCCTATCCTGACTGACTTGCTTCTTGTGTTTGAATAGCTGATCAAAACAGGCCACATGGACCATGTAAAGCCTTTCAATATCACTGTAAGATATATTGATGATGTCTTTAAATTCATTGACCATTGTTCATTGTATATACTGTCGGCTTTATGGCTTGGCTTCACCATGAGAGGATTTGTTGAAATAAAAAATAAACCATTTAAATTTTCTCTCCGATGAACATGCTTCCATTTTTATTTTTTGTTTTCTTTCTTCCTTCCCCATTTTTAGAGAGTTCTCCCAAGGGAGCTTAACATATGCATTTTCATAACGTAAGTTGTGAGTTGTCTCCCTTCCACAACCCATTATATCCATAACAATACCTTCCTGTCCAGATTACACATACTCTGCTATATCAGCTCTATATCAGCCGCGTATCTCGTTTTTTCCTTACAATGAAATATGGGCAACTATCTACCAACCTGTATGACAACCATAATGATTTCAGTTTTCTTATTGTGATTTTACCATTTCTGGGTAGAAACAATCCGGCATACCGAACCTATTGTCCAATCTGATTCAATATTCTATAACATATTACTATTTGCTTTTGCAAGGTGGCGTCAACTGACAGCCAAGGTCACATAACGGGGTTTCGAGAGGTTCAGACTGACGAAGATTATGAGGAAGTTTTACAGTTGTTATAATGATCGCATTGAGATCTATTCTATTCCTTGGTACGATATGAAGTTTGAAATATTTAATGCTTCTTAGTTTGTATTGCGGCCCTGTTCTTATTTACCTTGTTCTTATTTGGGAACATGGCATTTACGTGGATCGACCAAGATTATGATGGCGGTGTCTGCGATGAAGCAGAAAACGCTTTCTCTTCCGGAAGACCTGGTTTTATTGTACTTTTACAGTAGCCTCCGTGTAAAATCTTTTTTGTTCGGTGTTAGAATAGAATTTGTTTGTTAATGTGTCATTAACTTTGTTTCATACATTTAAATGGTAAATGTCATTGATAAAACTTTATCAGATGTAGTACAGAAATGTAAACCACACATTCAGAGTTATGAGAGACTATACGTACATCAGTACATGCCATATTGTTAATGATTAACAAGTGTGATAACATCAATTCACCTCATAAATGTAAATGGTGAGCATTCTTTTTTTCATCTTTACATCCCTCTCCCTTACGTGTAACAGCTCCCCCGTCCATGACGAGTAGAAATCTATCTTGAACCAGAAATCGTTTTAAGTAACCATAAATGGCTAAAAGACTTGATGTAAACACATATCAGTAAAGGTAGTGAAATATTTCCCCTGATAACAAGGCTCGAGTGTGATATCAAAAGGAATTTAAATCTATGTCATTGTTTGCTAATACATAACAATTCAATTATATGTTGTGAGCCGCGGTGGTCGATTTGTTAAGGCCTCTGACCGTCTTTATCACTCGCAATCCTTATCTGGATCGCGGGTTTGAAACCAACATGGGGCAGTTCCAAAGTACACCCAAACCTGACACGTCCTCAAATGTCCTGGTTGTTAATAGGACGTAAAAGAGTAATGCTAACCTAACCAGTTATATGCTGCGCACGTCATTATGCTACTAAATACTTGTGTATATAGTTTAATTGATTATTGCCTGTAAATTTTAACAAATACTTGTGTATATAATTTAATTGATTTTTACCTGTAAATTTTAACAAATACTTGTGTATATAATTTAATTGATTATTACCTGTAAATTTTAACAAATACTTATGTATATAATTTAATTGATTATTACCTGTGAATTTTAACAAATACTTGTGTATATAATTTAATTGATTATTACCTGCAAATTTTAACAAATACTTGTGTATATAATTCAATTGATTATTACCTGTAAATTTTAACAAATACTTGTGTATATCATTTAATTGAATATTACCTGTAAATTTTAACAAATACTTGTGTATATAATTTAATTGATTATTACCTGTAAATTTTAACAAATACTTGTGTATATAATTTAATTGATTATTACCTGCAAATTTTAACAAATACTTGTGTATATAATTCAATTGATTATTACCTGTAAATTTTAACAAATACTTGTGTATATCATTTAATTGAATATTACCTGTAAATTTTAACAAATACTTGTGTATATAATTTAATTGATTATTACCTGTAAATTTTAACAAATACTTATGTATATAATTTAATTAATTATTACCTGTAAATTTTAACAAATTGCCCCGTTTTAATTTTAATTCTAAATTGAAATTGACCGTATAGATGATAGTTGATTAGTAGATTGACCTATGTAAATTTAAACTGATTTTTATTTCTGAATTGTAATTGACCATATAACTGATAATTGATTGTCCTATGTAATTAGATCTGATGTTTATTTCTGAATTGTAATTGACCATATAACTGATAATTGATTGTCAATTTAAACTGATTTTTGTTTCCATGTTAGAATTATAAGTAATTGACAGCGTAGTCTTTATTGTACATATACTTATCAACCACTGTAAGTGCAGATATATTGCTCTGTGTATTATCATACCTATGTAGTATACATGTATATGTGCTGAGAAGCCCACATCTCAACTTTAATTAACTCAATTTTCCTAATAAAAAAATCATCCATTTACATTATTACAATATAATTAAGGCGTTGGTTTTGTGTAATAAAGAAGTTTTCTTCGTGTGTACGTCACATATTTTTTGTTTTTATGAATCATACGACTAGTTGTGTAGTTTGATAATACATTGTGATGTAAGTTACTACAAGAATAAAACAATGAATGTATAACTCGTATCCAGACATTTAGATCCCTTTTTTATTCGTCATTTGGTTAAAGAAAGTGCTCTAAATTAATGGTGTTTACTTCCCTAAGTAAGCCGGTCCTATTCAAATGTTAATTATGTACACGACAAATTCAACAAACATTGAATAAAAACAATCTTTGAGGAAATAGAAAGTCCGGGCTAGGATGTGGCCTTTACCGCGACATATGTTGTTTCGATACATGTGATGATACATGACTCAAAAGGCAAAAACATTTCGCAGCGACGTAGTCTTTTGTCACGCAAGTTCGTGTAAATTTTTTACTACTGTATACTATTGAATATTTTTTCTCCAACAATTTCATTTCAAACTGACCGTTTCATAGCTTCATATTCCTGTGAATGACACTGGCTCGACAACGTTTGTTATGTCTTTCTCTAAACAAAATGGAAAAGGATCTTCTGATAATGATAACCACCCACCACCGATTCCTCCGGGACATTTTAACACTCAAATAACGCTCCCCGAAAACCAGTGTCGAAATGAACAATTCAAAATCTGGTATGTATACTCTTTTTATACTGATAAATAACATTTTAAATGACTAACAACCGGATTAGCAATGCATTGTGTAAACATGTACAAGATATCATACTGTGACAATTTTCCAGGAGGAAATATTATTGGCCATTACCGGAATACTATATTTCTTGATGTAGACATCCACTTGAAAAGTGTCCCTCAGGTTCACATATATCATAGGTCTACGGGCAGTAATCAGTATATTACATTTCTATTCCTAGTTCATCTACATAATCATTGGTTATGAAGGCGTTTGTCTTTGAAGAACTACTAACAAATCTAGATCTAACTTAGTCAGCTCTAAACACGAAAAATGCAGAATTACATCGCTGTCTTTCATTTAGATCTGTTTCACTTATCACAATAACATTCTAAATAGGAACAGCATATACTTCCGCTTCTTGATAAAATAGTGAACTTAATACAGTGGAGCCAAATAATGAAACAAACTTCATCATACAGCTGTTTTGTTCTTACAGGACTCATCAGTGATAGTGAGTGCCTAACTTTTGATATAGGCAGCGCCTGAAGTAAACCATATTTATTCAAAAGAAATGTCCTAAATGGAAATGTTCACTGGTCCCATAATTCAATAATTGTTATCTTTCTATATCTTATGAATAAGGCCGTTAAGTACATGTGTATAATTCGGAGACTGCCATTAGCAGTGTCTACTACCTGCAGTCTCGAAGGCAATACAAAGGACATAAAAGTGAATTGCATCGTTCATTACAAATATAAGATTAGATACAGAAAAACCTAATAATGTGTTAAGCTGCATCATAAAGCTATTTCGTCCTCCTAGGACTCGAATATCATTCTACGGGCCAAATTTTGAAGAAATTAGGGTTGTTTAAACGAAGTTTCAACATTTTAATGGAAAGGTGTATAAGCATAACGAAGCTCGAAACAGCCTTGTTTGTATACTATAAAACCTCAGAATAACCAACATATATTTAACATATGGAAAAGGACCAGGTGGTCTGGAAGAGTAAGCAGTTTTCTACTTTAACAGTCGCCATGTTAATCTTGGTCAATACAGTTAATTATGTTACGTTGAAAATATGTTTATTAAGAAGATATACTTGATTGAGTAAAATGACAACGTGATATTTACTGAAGGTAATAAACGTACCTTTGACATAACTTTACAGTGTTACAAGTTATACAAACGACAACTTACAAAATTAATCAACTGTTTAATTTGTGTTCATTTGTATCCTTTATATTGATCTTTGCCGTAACTTTACACGGTTACAATGTGCAATAGAAAAGTGTACAAAACTGGTAGATAACGTCGAATATGTAATATACGTAAAGCATGGTTAGTCGTGATTATAGTGGACAGCTGACAGATATACTAACAAAAAAGAAATTAGAGATATTATGATTGATGCTTGGACTTGTGCCATCGTGATCCAGTTGGAGATATATGCTTTAGCGATAAGGAGATATACAAAAGAAAGTCATATGTATTCGACGTCCATTGCATTTGTTATAAAGCTAGCCTCATCTGAAAACATTACTTTCTTCTGTTGACAAATATCTACAGGGCTGATGTCGTCGATGAATACACTTACGTTTCCAGAACACTTCTCTAAATTTGCATTTAGATAAGCCAGACCTGTCGGTATGCCCTTGTCGTTTTGGACTCGGTGTGACAATTGAACATAACATAGGTTTGATTCCTTGAAGCATGAATATGTTTTATAACCTGAAGGTAAAATAATGTAGAACATGGTTCGTGTGTAAAACACAAGAAGTTTATTAAAATTAAGTATTTTTAAGGGCTTTTCGTGAGAGCTTCAAAACATTACAGAACGAAGATATAAACATTTGCTTTATCCAAAGGTTCCTCTTTTCATCTATTTTCACTGTAAGAGGTTACAACGACGATGAAAACCAGAAATTATCACAGACAATTTTGACGGGCTTTTCACCTATTTCGGCCTGTAATTAAAGGCAATGCCTGCAATATATTGGCAGACTGTATGAAATCAAAGTAAAAAAGGAATCATCAGTAGTAAGAGATCAAAGCACTGAGTGTACTTTGCTATTATCAGAATTGTGGTAATTAGGTCATGACGGCCATATTGGAATTTTACCTACTTAAAAACACGGAATTAAACGTTCAGATGTACTTCTATAACGCACTATATATGTTGCGTGCCTATCCCTTACCGTTTAAAAGATTACGAACCCATAAGTTCGGGAGAAGAATAATAGTAAGAAAAAAAAACCAACAAAAACAATAGGTTGTTTAACCTTTTGGTGAAAAGCCCTAATAAACCATCAATGGCGAAGATTGTGTAAATGCACACAAGTTAATAGCACTTTATACAATTTTGAATTCGATACAGTAGAGCCAAATGATTAATTAAACTGCATCAAACAGATGTCCTCCTAGGACTCATCATTGATCCTAAGGGCCTAAAATTTAAAACGTAATTGGCGATCGAGGAAAATCCAAAGTGATCGAATGAAATATATGAGGGAAATACATATTTTATAGAAAATAATTTGCATATTTTGTGATTTTATTTCTTCCAGGATGTCTGACCTTTTGAAACCTACAACTTGTACCGATCAGGATGTCACAGATGTAGTAGAAAACAGCGTTGCCAGCAGCGTTGCAGAGTGTCCCTTTTTTGACCTAAATGACAATTCTGACACCACGAAGCAAACAAATAGCTCTCACTCTCTTGATAAGTATCTTCAAGGAGATTTCTTTCAGTCTTCTTTTGATGATATGAGCTCTGAGACAAAACCTAAGGATTATACAGGAATTTTTAGTGATGATATTAATGATATGGACGAAGCCTCAACATCACATTCAGCAACTCCAAATTTAGTGACGGCAGATCATCTAGGATCCACGGTATATCCGAGAATTGCAAAATCGCCATCATTAAGTTACAGCTTGAACGAGTCAGGAAGATTAGAATGTCCAAGAGCACTAAATTGCTACTTCCGGTCCGACAGTATTTTTAACGTTATCAATGAAAACAATGAAACTTGTTCCCTAAACCAAGCGGAAAACTCAAAAACTGAAGATATGGATTTTGAGGAACATGACAATGACCCATTTGAAGCTAGAGATGATTCTGCACCTGAATCGCCCAGCTACGTGGAAAATTATCATGTTTCTGGTGCAAACCAGATATACTTAGAAAAACTCAAGGAACTAGAACGAGAAATCAACCAATTGGAAATACTTCAGAAACATCAAACCAGGCGTGAAGAGGGCAAAGCAACGGGAGTTTCAGACACTGGTCGTCGGAAGTTGTCTACTCAAAGATCTGTCAGTGAAAGTGATGTTTATGATTTAGTGAATGGTGAAGAAATAGAATCAAATTCTTATCTCAATACAGAGAATTCAATCCAAAATAAAAAATGTGACTTGATAAAAATATCACGTACTGAGGACATCAAAATGCCGCGTTCTAATGACGGGTTTGGAATTAAAAGATGGTCAAGTTTCAAAAACATCAAAACGGTTTGGAAACGACTTACCAAAACTGAATCCAAAGCTCTGCAGATAAATATTAATGAAGACAGTAGGACGAACGTTTCATGCCCTTGTGATGGAGCATGTCAACGCGTGGGGTCGCTAGTAACAACACTGGGAGGATTTATATGGATAGCTTTCTCTCAATGTTCTTGGATGGGACAAGTGGATTGTCTGGCTGTCTCTAAAATCGGTGTACTCTACGTGTCCTGTCCCTCACAGAGGAGAATCCTTATGGTAGGAACAGATCTAGAGGTAGGTGTTGACTAATGATTGTACCAAATATACACCGTTTAGTACACATTTAGCACAGATTACGTCAAACTAAGGATTATACTGCATACACAATTGTTTTGTCACTAAAACGAAAATGCAAATCAAAGCACGGGATGTGATGAACAATAGATAAGTCGAAAGTTTTTGAAAAATGTGTCGTGTCAGCTGCTACCGTCGATATCGGAGGGGGACTGTCCTCATTCTAAGTATTTGTATGTATACTTGTATATGTTAAAAAGTGTGTAGTTAATTACCCCCCCCCCCCCTTTCTCTCTCTCTCCCTCCCCCCTCTCTCTCTCCTATATATATAGATATATATGTATGTAACATCTTGTAAATATGTGTATTGTTTTATTTTTTGGGTAAGGGCTTAAGATAAGTTAGCAAAAGGGCCCAAATCCCATTTGTACTTATTTGACAAAATAAATATGTTTAAATCTTAATGTTTTGTCATTGTAAAAGTCGGTATCTTTAGATAATTTTAAAAGAACGGAAAGATATGTACATTTATATATTTTGAACTGTTTCAGTACTTTCTATTAATTGGATATGTGGCTACAACGCAATTGGTTGAATCCTTCATTGAGGAAACATTAGTTAAAACATACATACATCTATAAATGTTCGTATACATACCAAAAGCTAATGTTGGTATTCCTCGGTTCAACATGTGGGTCAGGGTTCGATTCCCAAAAAGAGGTAATTATGATCTGGCCATTTTCCCAACCACTTGGCTGCGGTCAAGTGCTCCACATTCACATCATTATCGTTAGGCCTTGAAAACGTGAATAACGATAATATTTACCTTGATTATGAAATTATCATAACAGATAAATTATTGATAGGTTAATAATTTATTATTGTTATTTACATTATGAAATCAAACAGATTGACCATAAGTGCAGAAGATAAATCAGTCTTACTAACCATCAATGTATCACACCTATTTACTTTTGTGTCTTTTGTACAACCTATAAAGTTGCGACCAAATGTGTTATTCTATTCTCTTGTGTGTCATTTTTAACAACTTTTTTGGTAGTGGTATTTTTGCTGGTGAATGCGTCAGGTCGACTGCATCTTACTATCATTTGGTCCACGTCACTGTTTTTTCTACGTTCGCTCAATCATTTTCACTGAGTTTCATCATGCTCACCATTGAGCTAATGGAAATATAGTAATATATTTGTGCGTCCATACATACAAAGGTAGTTTACAAAGATATCTTTGTTACTCTGAACATCTTTACTTTATGTTCACACCATAACGTCAAGTTATACACTTCATGAGAGTTTGATGGCCATTGGTCAAGGTTGGAGGGAAATGGTTACTCTTGACGTGTTTGAAGTAATTTTTGTTGTGTAAATCTCATGAATGAAGTTACAGATTAAGATAATATTCTCACCACCAAAACAGTGAGGCGTATATCTGTGCGACCTGTGTTTTTTATTGCAAACATTCATTCAAAATTTTACATTTCAATTTTTTGGATTTGTTTCTGAGGAGGTGCGTGTGTATTTGTGTGTGTGTGTGTGTTCGTATGTTGACCTGACTTTGAGAATTTGTAGTACCAACAAAATCCAATTATAATATTATAAATTATATATGTAAATAATAATAATAAATAATATTATTATGTATTGGCATAACATTAACACATTTAGGCCTCGAATTTCATCAACCTTAACGGTTCTTTTACATTTAAGCAGGCATGCGATATGCAGAAGGCATACTTTATGTTTCCATCCACGATATAGCATGCCTGCTAAATTTGCTTTGAATGTTTCTCAATTTTGTGAATCACTTCACCATAAAGCACTTGATTATAAACTATAAAACTCTCAACAGATCTTCCAAAAGTGTTAAATCTGTCTTTACATGATAAGTATAATTTTATGATTTTCCCTCGAGAGCAATTTGAAATTTTCAGATGTATTCATAGATAGACCAAACAAGCGGTTTCCTTCCTTTTTCTAAATCAGTTTTATGATAAATACTTCCTCGTAATCACGAGATAAAAGGTGAAGGTTGTTGTGCTATTGAAATGTACGTCACGGAGCCTAAACAGAATATTCTACTTGTTGTTTTATAAGAACTTGTCTTGATATTACCAGCCTGAATAAATATTAGAAATAATATAAACTGTATGACGTTTTTGCCGGGCTATTACGGTTTTTTTTTTTAAATTTTTGTTATTTAATGTTGATTATATACCTTGGGATTGTAATATGATCTGATTGCAACCAACAGCATTTAAAAAAGAATGGGAAGCATCAACTTTGTGCGGGGTTATTATGTTTTCTAAAATGTTGTTATTAAATGTTTATTTTATATCTTGGGATTATAATATGATCTTAATGCAACCAACAGCATTAAAAACAATGGAAAGCATCTTCTTAAGGGTATATGTAATGTCTGACCTACCTCTGTTAATGGGTTGTTTCTTTTCTTCAGGTGTCGACACTTGCCGCCCTTCAAAGTCTGTATCCGCGTGGTCTTGCTGTATCGCCGGTCGATGGTGCTATAATTGCCTGTATGACAACACAAAAAGGTGGATGCGAAATGAATGCTCAGTCTCAAAAGAGTTGCCTGATGCGATTCAAAGGAGAGACACAGAAACCATCTGGGAAAATTATCAGCCAACAATATTGTTTTGGGTACCCTTTGAAAATAGTCATTAATTGCGACGGATTTTTATTGGTGTCCGATTTTGGTTTGCGATGTCTTTTTATTTTGGATAAAGATGGTAATATGTTGAGAACACTTTCCAGATTAGGAGGCTCTCCTCTGGACCGTGTGCACTCTCTTGTATGTAACCCAGGTAACTCATTCTTCGTTGTTCAAGGAGGAGCGGGGAGACTTTCCATCACACGTCTGAAGGAGTTGGAAGGTCATTCAGGGATATTTGAGGAGGAATCTACTACAACGAAAGACGAACCTTTTATCGATCAAACCATTTTTACGTCTTCAAGGAATGACACCGGACATATAGTTGTAGCCAACGGACAAACAATCTTCTATGTTTCACTGGTAGGTTAAGGAGAGCTGATTTGTTGATTTGCTTAGACTTTGAATACATGTATATGTATCTGTGTAATGAAGGACGATATTCTACATAAACATCCAGAATATACATATTCACTACTCTGGTAAACCTGCGACTGAACAGATCCATTTTGAAACGTTAGAAACAGAAAGTAAGAAACAAACAGGCGTTGATACGATATATTGATAAACACGTGCGTGTTCACGTGAAAGTAAGTTAAAAATAGTAGTTTTAAGTTGTAGAAACAAAGTAGGGTTTTGAAAGTAATAATGCTGAAAAATAGGTATTGTTACATCGTAGGCGTAAACATAAGATTGATAACGAAAACAATTTTTTTCAAAACGGGTTAATTACGTAATGCGAGCAAAATAGATTTTGTACTGTCATGGGCGTAAGAAAGTATGCGTTGTTATGTTATAAACACAAATAAATTATGTTACCTTTAGGTAGCTGTACAAAAGTCACAGAAGTGGAATACACCGAAACAGTAGAGAAAATGACGAATTAATCAAAACAACCAAGCTAATTTATCCTTCTAGGACTTCCCAGTTATACCGATGACTTAAATTTATGAGAAAACAATAGTGTAAGCGGACAAGAAATATTCTAGTGATATTGGTTTATCTTATATTACGTGGTTCATCGTTATCGTATTTTTTATCACAAGTGCCTTAATTTACTTCAAGTTTAGATTTATTTGGCAACTAAACTGAGACGATTAACTTGAAAGAAATAGTATTATAAGGAAATCTCTCTGCATGCGAAGTGAGGGCAAGTATTGATGAGAGACTGAAATTTGTTCCTGTTCTGGTGATAGTGCGTAACTTATGCCAACTTTATAGAGTTATCGTACTGTAGTATACTGCCAAAGGCAATTAGAAGGACATCCACCGACTAAAAGAATTAATAGCGATGGACCATGCATTCATGAGTTCTACTTTTCTATTAGTTTTTAATAAATCTGCAAAGACATTTTTAATGGAATTATCTCGATTGCTGTATTTTACTTGCCTGTGATTATTTTTTTTTGTAATTTTATTTGTAAATAATGGATACCATCATATTGTTTTCTGGACAATATGTAAGAAGAGCATATTGCTCAATATGTTATCAAGAATAAATAAAGCCAATTATTATTACTATTGTTATTATTATTATTAATATTACTCTTTTTATTAAAGGTATGTGTGAAAAGCTAGACATGTTCTAAGGAGTGTTTATAGATAGACTCTAGATCTCAATGTCTAAAATGAAAACTGTAGCATATCCATTAGGAAAATAGTTTGCTGTTGCCGGAACAATAGAAGGAAGGAAAACAGACTTGTGATTTTGATCTTCAGTGGCAACGTGATAGACAGAATGAATTTAATCAACTCTGAAAGTGAATCCAACAAATCATGCTTTTGTTTCACTGACCCTTTTGTGTAATTTTTATATATCTTGAAACTCACGTGCCATAACCCTTTTGTGTAATTTTATTTATTTTGAAATTCACGTGCCAATTAATTGACGGGATATCACGGTATTTTGGACCCTTAGTGAAACGATAATGTAACATGAACTTTAGGATAACGTTTAGCTCGCAATTTACACCTGTAAGGAGAGGCAGTAAAAGAACACGTGGAAGGAGAAGTGGTTCTTAGGTAATCTACAATCTATTACTTCATTAATTTGTTTAAAATTGAAAAGCTTTGACGCAATGAGCTTGGAGTAAATGGAACAGCAACATTTTTAACTGGAAGTATTTTGGAATTGTGGAATCTTAGCTTCGACAGATACTAGGGCAGAATATCAGTCGTGCTTGTTACATCTACTCCCTTTGACAAGTTTTATTGTAAACGTGACCATATCGTAAACACCATTTGTTGTCTCCATTGTACGTTGGGTAAACATTTCCCGATTCTTCCTATTTTTACATTGAGATTTACATTATTTTTCTATGTTTTTCAAACATACTTGATATTAATTGAATAAAAAGATAACTATGTGAATAAAACTTCCACCCAGATTTTTATTCACGTTTTTATGTTATCCTAGTATTCACAGTTGATTTCCAATGTCCAGCTTGAATACTTCTTTGGTTTGGGAAACCTCTCTCCAATTTAGCGCTGATTACGTAACGTAATAGTTTTGGAAACGGGACAGTTCATTTTGTAAACACGAACACATGATGGCCGGCAGAAATGACAGCGACGGCAGTGACACACAGAGTAAATTGCCGTTTTTCAGCACCAGCTTTTGTTTAGGGTGTGGCAATTGGTATTTGATAACTCTAAGTCTATACCGAATTACAAAATAAGTGAAATTAATAGCCAACATTGTCATATCTCATATGACGCAAAAATACACATCAAGACAGTTGATCAACAAATAAGGATTTCGTTTTTATAAATATTTATCAATATGAATTCAAATAATTAAGATATTTTAGTCAACATCGTACACACTTGTGTATTTACCAAATTTTCGCCTGTCCAAACTGATCACAGGAGAGATAATTTGATGCTAAAAACAGTTTTAAAAGTCATGAAAACGAATTCTTAACAAGTACAGAACAGCCAAAAATGTTGCAACTTGAGCGGAAGATCACTTTACAGCGAAGAGTTTACATAGTGACAGACAGAGATGGAAAAGATGACACCACAAATATATTAGCACAAACACCTTATCTCCAGATAACCACTAACAGTCTGTAGGATTGTACTGAAACGAAATGTGAAAGATATCCCAGGAAATCGTTATAACAACCTCTTTCACTGCAAAATCAAAGATGACTGTCAGCTACAGATAACGTAAACCTAATGCTTGATAAAAATGACTTAATTAATGAAAATCCACACACGGAAGGTGAAAGCGACTCATATAAAATCGTGTAATGATATCACGTTTCAATCGGTTAAGATCAAGCACACCTCGCTTAGCTCGTGTCCGTCTCTACAAACCGCAATTAATATACGTTTACTACGTATGACACACTCATTTTTACTTTGGGGAAGACGGCTATGCTTTTGATGTAAAGGTAATAATTACGGCGTTATTCTTCAGTGTACAGACGAAATCTTGTGTTGTCAAAATGTATCTTGGAAAATATTTCTGAAGACAGCGCTTACCTGGAACTATATGATCAGCAAATGTTCAGAGAAACAGACCATGTTTGTTAGCATGTACCAGCACGTTGAAAACGACGGCGCCCAAGATAGTTTAATTTTCCCGGACCTTCCACCACCACCTCCGCCAAGGAAGAAATTGATCAATGTAAAGAATGGACCAGTCTTTGCGAGCACTACGGATACCATTAACTGCAAGTACGGATTATTCGTTTTTATCTAGAAATTAAATATGAACTAATGCTACTATATATTATTTAAAATGATAAGATAACTAATGTTTCGGCAACAGTGTTTCAGTAAATTGGGCTGTTGCCTTGTGTTACGTTGTATCAGTGTTTCGTAGCGATGACATATTTTTATATATATTTTATCAATGACGTCGTTGATAACGATGACGCTAAATTTATATATCTTAATATCTCTTAAAACGACGTAGTTATCTCTTTAAAATGATGTAGTTATCTCTTAACTAACTCTTAAAAACGACGTAGATATTTTTAAAATGCATATGTATATCATAATAACAATAGAACTACATTTGTATATCTTAATACTGATACAGCTATCTCTTAATAAGGCATAAGTTTACCTTAATTACTACAAATCAATCTCTGAATAAAGACACACTAATAATACCACATTTATCTTTTGATTACGGAGTAACTTTCTCTAACATAATTTTATCTCTTAATAACATCGTATCTATCTCTTAATAACATCGTTCTATCTCTTAATAACATCGTATCTATCTCTTAATAACATCTTATCTATCTCTTAATAACATCTTATCTATCTCTTGATAACATCGTATCTATTGCCCCAATGTAAATCAACCTCGATTGTACGTACAGAAAGTAAGCAAAAAGCAATATGATTGAAAAGTCAATTATTTTTCACATTTTACAGACAGGAAGGTTCGGACACAGTTTCCATCGATCTTATCACATTTGACGACGACATACGATCAGAAAACGCAGCACCGGATGCGATTGGTTTCAATTGTTTGGGGGATTCTATAGGCAGTAAATTAAACAATCAAAGAGAAGAAAATGTCTTATTGACAGATGTTACTGAGACCCAAATCACACAAACGTTAGAGGCATTACGTCATAATTCACAAAATTTATTTTGTAAAGATGATTTGTTTAAATTTTCTTTCGACCTCCATCAGAATGAAGCTACAATGGACAAGCTCCACTTTAGTATTTTTTCATCGGAGGAAGGTAACATGCTGCATATGAATAAGAATATCTCCATGAATCCTTATATTCCTTCATCCGAACCAGGAAAACAGACATATTCATCCCCTAAACAATGGTCACATACTAATCCATTTCTATCAGAAATATTAGCAGAAAGGTCGCAGTTATATCTTGTTAAGAACAGTGCTGAACTGAACCAAAATATACACGAACGAAATAAGGCGGACGACATTTTCCAATCGCTTTGTGACCTGAGTAACAATGGAGATGATACGAGGTATTCAGACGAGGCTCATTTTAAGGCTAATGATGCCATTTTTTCTTCAAATGAGGGTATGAATTCTGAACAGAAACATTATGCTGTAGGTGGTAGGTCATCACAAAATCCTTTTCAAACAGAAGGGGCTGACCATGTTACCCAAAATCATTTTCCCAGAAGTTGTGGACACTGTCTCCAAGATTATCAAGAGGAAAAAATGATATCATCAATCAATTCCAAAGCCTCCGATATTCAACATGAAGCCCGATGGTATGGTTCGGATTCTGAAGAATATGATGATGTGATTCAATTCAGCAGGGACACGTGGCCGAAAGTTGATGTTAGCATGGACATGGATCCTCATAAACAACGTTCTTTTGAAACAGAGCATAGCAAATGTTTCATCGATGGTACTTCATCCGAACATACAGAAGACGAGAAGGAAGACCGATTATTTCATTACCAAGATATTTATCAATCTTTCGACAATATTTATGAGGAAACTGAACAATCAAAAGGAAATCACGATGTGGAGAATTCCACCGACGACGAGGAAGACATATACATCGATATATCCACAGTTAGAACCGGCGATACTTCTAGGCAGTATAAAGTTGATGGCAATGATAGTGGCGAACTCCAACAAGAACCTCAGAAGACAACAAATGACGTGGACAAGAACTCTGGGCTACCTAACTACAGACACCCTTTATTAACATCCCAACGCTCACTAGGTGATAGCGCCATCTACAATTCTGAAAGTTTCAAAGACAATAAAGGAACCACGGTTGTTAAATGCAAATGCAGCAAAATGAAAGGGCTGAAAGAAGCTTTATGTAAAGACAACATTAAATCCAAAGCGAAAACATTCTTGTCAATGTTGATCAAACCTAAGGTTAAAAACCCAGAGAAACCATCAATGCCACGGGTAAATAAAAACACAAGTCTGTCTTGTACGTGTGGAGGCTCATGCGACCGAGTAGGAAACTTTGTGACATCAATTGAAGGACATGTATGGATATCTTTTCTAAACTGTTCATGGGTATCCCTGTACGATCATGAACTGCATCTCTTGCACAAGTTTGACGCACATGGTATTGTGGACAGTCTGGCTGTGTCTCTGACAAATGTTCTGTACATCTCTTGTCCACAAAAGAGGTCTATCCTGATGCTTTCCGAAAATCTAGAGGTATGTGGTAATGCTATGGTTTGCC
The DNA here is from genome assembly GCF_031769215.1 of Ylistrum balloti. Classification (NCBI taxonomy): domain Eukaryota; kingdom Metazoa; phylum Mollusca; class Bivalvia; order Pectinida; family Pectinidae; genus Ylistrum; species Ylistrum balloti. Next base: position 908,767 of record NW_026782122.1, on the reverse strand, counting down.
TTTTATTGATAACAGAATGTTCATGTGTAAGATTGATAGTACAACAACGAAATCTTATAACAAGATGGCTCTTAAAATGCTTTCCTCCCCCCCCCCTCCCTAAAAAAAGAAAACAAAAAAAAACAAAAAAAAAGGAAAAAGACAAAACCGGATCTTCCATTTCACTTTGAAAGTAATTGATGTCTCTATTACTCTGTGAAATACTGAAGATATGATGTTTGGCGCAAATGAAGATATAGTTCGTATAAATTTAAGCATGGATTAAGACTTCTAAGTTAAGTGTTATACTGCTGCCAAGCACACAAAAATACCGTTGCATCTCTGCTTCACACCGGCTATGGAATCTACTAATTCTAAATGTTCTACGGTATAACATAGGCTTGTGAAGTATAAATAAAAAGTTGGCACTATACAGAATAATATTTACACTCATTCTTTCCAGATTCGATAGCAAATCAGCTAAAAGAAGCCTCAAGATAGCCAGGGTAGTAAAATATCGTGCCATATTTGTTTATTTGTAAGGAAGACAACAAAACAATCATGATATAAAATTATTATTTTCAATGAATTATGTTTGAAAGATATTCTGTCAGCAGGATGATATTAATAATTTTAAAGGTCCTTCAGGCATTTTTTTTTTTTTATAATATATGTATTAACGACTTGAGAAGAATTAATAGATAGGTAGATATTATGTCAGTAGAATTATATTAATAATTTTAAAGGTCCTTCAGGCATTTTTTTATAATATATGTATTAACGACTTGAGAAGAATTCATAGATAGGTAGATATTATGTCAGTAGAATTATATTAATAATTTTAAAGGTCCTTCAGGCATTTTTTTTATAATATATGTATTAACGACTTGAGAAGAATTAATAGATAAGTAGATATTATGTCAGTAGAATTATATTAATAATTTTAAAGGTCCTTCAGGCATTTTTTTATAATATATGTATTAACGACTTGAGAAGAATTAATAGATAGGTAGATATTATGTCAGTAGAATTATATTAATAATTTTAAAGGTCCTTCAGGCATTTTTTTTATAATATATGTATTAACGACTTGAGAAGAATTAATAGATAGGTAGATATTATGTCAGTAGAATTATATTAATAATTTTAAATGTCCTTCAGGCTTTTTATGATATATGTATAAACGACTTGAGAAAAATTAATAGATAGGTAGATATTATGTCAGTAGGATGATACTAAAAATTATAAAGCCCTTCAGGCTTTTTTATAAAATATATATTAACGACTTGAGAAGAATTAATGTTTTATTCTCGTATTCGTTTGCACTGTTGTGTGATAAATTCAGGTAGACAGGAAAACGTTAAATAAGAGGGTATCATGCCAATTTCAGTTACACTGCTGTATCGTATGTTCGCAAGGATACGAAAGCTAAACTTTCCAAGATTTCCTGTTTCCCCCATTTCTCCATTTTGAGTAAATATGACATACCTTTTATCGGATAAACTATCAAATTATACCACATTTTCACTTATAAAAAAAGTAAAAACATTGCAAAATAGTAACGTATATGTATCTTATGTTGAACCTTGAATTCGCCATGTTTAGGCTTTATGTCGATCTGTTTAATACGAAGTCAAGTACTCCGGTGACACGTAATCTGTGTCAGATTAAGTATCTATCTGGGGTATGACACATAAACATTTGAATGTATAATGCTTAGGACATTTTAATCATCTGCATCCTTCCTAACACTTAAGTCGTACCGAGACGTATTCGACAAATATATGTGTTTGTCCTAACTCGTACATCTGGTTTTTACAGCACCTTGTAATATATTTGTTTGTCCAAACTCATACATCTGGGTTATACACCACTCAGTAATATATGTGTTTGTCCTTCCACGTACAACTGGTTTATACAGCACCTAGTAATATATTTGTTTGTCCTAACTCGTACATCTGGTTTATACAGCACACAGTAATATATTTGTTTGTCCTAACTCGTACATCTGGTTTATACAAAACCTAGTAATATATTTATTTGTCATAACTCTTACATCTGTTTTTTACAGCACCTAGTAATATATTTATTTGTCCTAACACGTACATATGTTGCTCGTTATTTTAAATACTTTCTTTTTAACATCTCTTCTTATCCTTCTGAATTTGATCTGATTTGATCAGGTAAAATTAAAATGAATTTCTTTATATATTTAAAATTTTAATATAAACGAACATATTTTTCTTTTCGACAGTTGAACATAATGAGCCAATTTAGCAATATGCATCCAAGGGGGCTTGCCGTATCCCCGACAGACGGAAATGTGGTCGCCTGTGTGACGGCACGTGCAATTGGCCATGAGATGGATTGCCCTTCGAAAAACTGTTTGATGAAATTTCCTGGCATAACTAAAAACGAAAAAGGAACAGTTTTGAACAAAGGCGATTTTCTGGGATATCCACTGAAGCTTGCAATCAATATGAATGGGTACATTTTAGTTTCAGATTTCGGTTTGAGGTGCATGTTTGTATTGGAGCAAGGCGGTCATATGTTACAGAAACTTTCTCTAACGTCGGGAGGTCGACCTCAATGCCAGATACATAGTCTTACAAGCGGTCAAGGTGACTCTTTCTACGTTGTACAAGGTGGTCGTGGTAAACTTACGTTAACACGTCTACAGGAACATCAGGGAAATGTTATCGAAAAGGAAACATCGCAACGAGTGAATCCAGATATCCACTTTAAAGTTAGAACGTCTGCAATAGATTCGACAGGACAGCTTGTGGTTACTTCAGGATCAGTGGTGATGTATATCAATCTTGACTGATTGTGTCATCTATTTGGTTTCAGGAAGAACCCATATTTCACGAAAGTTACAAAATTCATTAAATCATGGTTCCAGTGACATTCCAATCGAGATTCTGATATATCATCTGTTTACTTTGGATTCAGTCGCCTCCTAGTTTTTCACATTTAGGCTTCAATCATCACTGATGAGTCCTAGAAGAACAAAACAGCTGCATGATACAATTTCGTTAAATACTTTTCCTACTTTATCTAATTATTAATTTTCATCAAAATGTGATATTCACTTGACTAGTACAATCTTCATAAACAACGAGAGTGGCATCGGTCCAAAGACACGACTTACAAACTTTATTCAGTCATGGATTTTTATATATCTACTATTCCCTTGTCTTATTTTTGTATCGTTCTTCACTATCGCTAAATTACCTGAAGTACTAAACAACATTATTCATTATAAATCTTTCAATGTATCCTTTCATAATTCTATTTTTAGATGTTTTTACTTGAGTGTCTTTTGTGTAACAATTTCTAGCTTATCAGGTTGTCTAAGAATTGAAAATAGTTACAAAAAATTATATAATGGTCGACTTACATCGTTGTAAATTGATTCCATGTGACTATTTCCATGGTTATTTTTTAATTAATCAGCTAGAATTGTGTTTCTGTTGGTGTTTGGTTGTATTTTAAAAAGTAGAATAAGGTATTAGAGGCTATCTCTAAGAACAGTTCACGAAAATATAATATCGTATTACCTGGGTCTTCCTTTATATATCTTTAATGGCTGAATTGGAAGTAGTTTTAAGCTTAAGCTTACACAATTATTTAGATCTATGATAGAAAAGAAATCTCAGTCTTGTACATTGTAAAACAAATTAGTTTTATCTAGATTTATCATAGAAACAATGTCTGCTACATTTTCTAGCAAGTTTGTTTTATTAAGAATTTACATTAAAAAAAGTGGCAGCAATTTTTAAAATTATTCTTACAAATTCTAACCATATATCTAAACTACAGTAGAAAGCTTGCATTATTACTTATTAGGAGTAAATCTGATATCCTGTTTCATTTTTAGAAAGGCTTTTTGAATTTTGAAACGATTCGATTGGACTACGGGCGTAAAGTGAGAATCACAGAAATAGATGACAGCCAAGCCATATTGAGTTTTAAATGAACTGACAATCTTGTGCTTCCCAACAACTTACGCAAGTATGACATGCTAATACAGAGAAATATACTGATATTTTGCAAATTTGGTTTGAAATACACATCTCTCAAAACATTGGTTAAAGATGTTGTTGGTTGTTAAAGCTTAAAGTGAGGTATGAACATTGACAGCCCCAATGAATTAACGCTTAAACTGTCATTACGACACAAAAAAAAAGGAATAAATTGGACTTTCAATAAACATTTAATTACCAATCATAATAAAGATTTCTCAAATACATTTAATATACAAAATATAGATTGAACCATCCTTTATCCTTGGAGATGTTTCTGAACGATTACGAATATCTAGAATTTCTAAAACTTACCTGTTTCTGTGCACATTAAATGGGATTTAAATAATGGCTACACCTGCGAATTTTATAGTATGTATAGCAATGGTATACGGTTTATGTAAGAGGTGAGATTATGTAAGGGATGAAATTATGTAAGATCCGAGATTATGTAAGGGGCGAGGTTATGTAAGGTGCTAGATTGTGTAAAGGGCGAGACTGTATACGGAATGAGATTGTGTATGGGGCGAGACTGTGTTATTGGTGAGAATATGTAAAATACGAGAATAGAAGATATTGTAAAATGTGAGATTATTTTATAGATGAGATATTGTAAAATGTCAGATTATGAAAGAGATGAAATATTTTAAAATGTGAAATTATATATATCATGTACGGTTTGACTAATTAACTTGGTTGACAATAAAAATATCGGAGTTTCATGTCAATCTGTATGGTTAGATATTTGATATATTCCATTTCAATGTTTTAATGACGTTTCCAAAACATGTTAGAACAATGAATTCACCTGACAAATATATTGCACTCGTGAGTTATGTTATTCCTATTTTATCATAATCCGATAATGTTATCTCTGTTTTATGGTCTCAACGTACGTTGAATATGTCATGAAATAAGTCTTTCATATATCAATAACGTGCATGTATCGTCATAGTTAATATTTGTCGGCTGGAACATTGTTGACATCGCGTACAAATCACACGGAAACACAATCATACTATACAGCTCACAATACTAAGGTAACACTGTCTAACTAACACAAACAAGCTCACAATACCAAGCTCACACTGTCTAACTAACACTATCCAGCTCACAATACTTAACTCACACTGTCTAAAACTATCCAGCTCACAATACCAAGCTCACACTGTCTAACACTATCCGGCTCACAATATCAAGCTCACGCTGTCTAACTAACAATATCCAGCTCGCAATACCAAGCATACACTGTCTAACACTATCCAGCTCGCAATACCAATATCACACTGTTTAACTAACTCTATCCAGCTCGCAATACCAAGCTCACACTGTCTAACTAACACTATCCAGCTCACAATACTTAACTCACACTGTCTAAAACTATCCAGCTCACAATACAAAGCTCACACTGTCTAACACTATCCGGCTCACAATACCAAGCTCACGCTGTCTAACTAACACTATCCAGCTCGCAATACCAAGCATACACGGTCTAACACTATCCAACTCGCAATACCAACCACACACTCTCTAACTAACTCTATCCAGCTCGCAATACCAAGCTCACACTGTCTAACACTATCCAGCTCACCATACCAAGATCACATTGTCTAACACTATCCAGCTCACAATACCAGCTCACACTGTCTAACACTATCCAGCTCACAATACAAAGCTCACACTGTATAACTAACACTATCCAGCTCACACTGTCTAAATAACACTATCCAGCTCACAATACCAGCTCACACTGTCTAACACTATCCAGCTCACAATACCAAGCTCACACTGTCTAACTAACACTATCCAGCTCACAATACCAGCTCACACTGTCTAACTAACTCTATCCAGCTCACAATACCAGCTCAAACTGTCTAACTCACACTATCCAGCTCACAATACCAAGCTCACACTGTCTAACTAACACTATCCAGCTCACAATAGTTAACTCACACTGTCTAAAACTATCCAGCTCACAATACAAAGCTCACACTGTCTAACACTATCCGGCTCACAATACCAAGCTCACGCTGTCTAACTAACACTATCCAGCTCGCAATACCAAGCTCACACTGTCTAATACCAACCACACACTCTCTAACTAACTCTATCCAGCTCGCAATACCAAGCTCATACTGTCTAACACTATCCAGCTCACCATACCAAGATCACATTGTCTAACACTATCCAGCTCACAATACCAAGCTCACACTGTCTAACACTATCCAGCTCACAATACAAAGCTCACACTGTATAACTAACACTATCCAGCTCACACTGTCTAAATAAAACTATCCAGCTCACAATACCAGCTCACACTGTCTAACACTATCCAGCTCACAATACCAAGCTCACACTGTCTAACTAACACTATCCAGCTCACAATACCAGCTCACACTGTCTAACACTATCCAGCTCACAATACATGCTCAAACTGTCTAACTCACACTATCCAGCTCACAATACCAAGCTCACACTGTCTAACTAACACTATCCAGCTCACAATACCAGCTCACACTGTCTAACTCACACTATCCAGCTCACAATACCAAGCTCACACTGTCTAACTAACACTATCCAGCTCACAATACCAGCTCACACTGTCTAACACTATCCAGCTCACAATACCAGCTCACACTGTCTTACTCACACTATCCAGCTCACAATACCAAGCTCACACTGTCTTACTAACACTATCCAGCTCACACTGTCTAACTAACACTATCCAGCTCACAATACCAGCTCACACTGTCTTACTCACACTATCCAGCTCACAATACCAAGCTCACACTGTCTAACTAACACTATCCAGCTCACAATACCAAGCTCACACTGTCTAACTAACGCTATACAGCTCACAATACCAGCTCACATTGTCTAACACTATCCAGCTCACAATACCAGCTCAAACTGTCTAACTCACACTATCCAGCTCACAATACCAAGCTCACACTGTCTAACTAACACTATCCAGCTCACAATACCAGCTCACACTGTCTAACACTATCCAGCTCACAATACCAGCTCACACTGTCTAACACTATCCAGCTCACAATACCAGCTCACACTGTCTAACTAACACTATCCAGCTCACAATACCAGCTCACACTGTCTAACACTATCCAGCTCACAATACCAAGCTCACACTGTCTAACACTATCCAGCTCACAATACCAAACTCACACTGTCTAACTCACACTATCCAGCTCACAATACCAAGCTCTCACTGTCTAACACTATCCAGCTCACAATACCAAGCTCACACTGTCTAACTAACACTATCCAGCTCACAATACCAAGTTCAAACTGTCTAACTCACACTATCCAGCTCACAATACCAAGCTCACACTGTCTAACTAACACTATCCAGCTCACAATACCAGCTCACACTGTCTAACACTATCCAGCTCACAATACCAGCTCACACTGTCTTACTCACACTATCCAGCTCACAATACCAAGCTCTCACTGTCTAACTCACTATCCAGCTCACAATACCAGCTCACGCTGTCTAACACTATCCAGCTCACAATACCAAACTCACACTGTCTAACTAACACTATCCAGCTCACAATACCAAGCTCACACTGTCTAACACACACTATCCAGCTCACAATACCAAGCTCACACTGTCTTACTAACACTATCCAGCTCACACTGTCTAACTAACACTATCCAGCTCACAATACCAAGCTCAAACTGTCTAACTCACTATCCAGCTCACAATACCAGCTCACGCTGTCTAACACTATCCAGCTCACAATACCAGCTCACACTGTCTAATTAACTCTATCCAGCTCACAATACCAAGCTCACACTGTCTAACACACACTATCCAGCTCACAATACCAAGCTCACACTGTCTTACTAACACTATCCAGCTCACACTGTCTAACTAACACTATCCAGCTCACACCATCTAACTAACACTATCCAGCTCACAATACCAAGCTCACACTGTCTAACTAACACTATCCAGCTCACAATACCAGCTCACACTGTCTAACACTATCCAGCTCACAATACCAGCCCACACTGTCTAACACTATCCAGCTCACAATACCAAGCTCACACTGTCTAACACTATCCAGCTCACAATACCAAGCTCACACTGTCTAACACTATCCAGCTCACAATACCAAGCTCACACTGTCTAACACTATCCAGCTCACAATACCAAGCTCACACTGTCTAACTAACACTATCCAGCTCACAATACCAGCTCACACTGTCTAACACTATCCAGTTGACAATACCAAGCTCACACTATGCTGTTCATAATATCTAGCTTATAGACAATTTCTGTTTTGTACGAATGCATTAGTAGATCTGTTAATGAAGCTTGATTGATGTTCCCTAAAATCACTGAGACAGATTTATTCTACATTATATACTGTGGATGATTGTTGTGGCAAATTCTTCAATAAAATATCAAGAGGAATATTTTCATTAATTCTTTTGTATATTGAATCTCACTTTGTAATGTTTGTGATAACACAGTTACAAACTCACTTGATTATTACAGAAAAATTCTTTTTACTCAACTACAGTTGATAAACTCAAATTCCAGACCTACTTATTTGAGAATAACTGTACTTCTAGTAACTGGAATTCATAATCTCAATACAATCCGATTAAGTTCGTAATGGCTATATTTTATACTTAAATCCATGTCCAACTTCAAGTACAACGTACAAACACTATGAAAAAAAGTAAGACGGGAATAAGATAGAGAGAAAGGGACACATGAAATTACACACCAAGAATGTTCTCAGTAATAGCACTAACTTAAGTGGACGATGTAAGAAGTTAAACTGAATAAGTCATACTACAGATTCGACGAGTCAATGTCACTAAAGGTATTATCATCTATTTCAGTTTTAACTTTAGTCGGAGGTCAAAATGTAGGTCATAGTGACAGCGTAGTACTGAAGAATTTCATAAAGCAATAAAGAAAAAGAAAAGAATTCGAATTTTGTTGGTTTCAAAATATCACAAGTTTTGAATAATGAACTGTTCGTGTTTAAACGTATTTTTAAAAAATAAGTCGACATTTTGGCGTCATATTGGAATTGTTCAGTTCAGCGTCATTTTCTTAAGTTACAATTAACAATGGCACGTTAAATGGTTGACAAATATAAAAAAAAATCTCACTTCAATATCACAGTCATTTTATGATATAGAGCACGGTGATAATAGAATAGACTTGGGTCGGCAATAATACCGATTTCCGAAAATTTATAATTCTATATGTTTGGTAATACGGTTCGGAGCATTGAGAATTCTATATGTCTGATAATACGGATTCAAACATTGAGAATTCTATATGTTTGGTAATACGGTTCGGAGCATTGAGAATTCTATATGTCTGATAATACGGATTCAAACATTGAGAATTCTATATGTTTGCTAATACGGGTTCGGAGCATTGAGAATTCTATATGTCTGATAATACGGATTCAAACATTGAGAATTCTATATGTTTGGTAATACGGTTCGGAGCATTGAGAATTCTATATGTCTGATAATACGGATTCAAACATTGAGAATTCTATATGTTTGCTAATACGGGTTCGGAGCATTGAGAATTCTATATGTCTGATAATACGGATTCAAACATTGAGAATTCTATATGTTTGCTAATACGGGTTCGGAGCATTGAGAATTCTATATGTCTGATAATACGGATTCAAACATTGAGAATTCTATATGTTTGCTAATACGGGTTCGGAGCATTGAGAATTCTATATGTCTGATAATACGGGTTCAGAACGTTGAGAATTCTATATGTTTGATTAAAGTTGTTGAGCCTTATGAGACTTGTGAGTGTTATACTGGATAATACGAGCAGGTTTTCCGAATGATAAAAAAAACAAGTTCTAACGAGAAAATATATTATTGCCTACTGAATGAAGTATCCAACACAGGCAGACAAGACTGGAGTGATATTGCATGACTCATTTTTTTTTTTTTTTTTTTTACGGAAAATCAAATGAACGAGAAAAGAAGATACATCTATTTATGCGTTCTTTTATTCAAACCACTCAGTAAGTTTGAGTGTCCACAGTGACCACGAGTAAATGGTAACTTACTTAATTTTCGTTCACAAATATTCATTATTTATTTTGAGTGTTTAGATATACGAAATATTACACTTTTAAATTCTTTGGTAATATTGTTGTTTTGTTTTGTTTTAGAGCCTATCTTTGTACGGAACTAAACCAATAGAACATATGATAGAATATTGAATTTAAGTTAACTCAATTAATCAAATTGATAATAAATGATAACAACAGTGAAGTAACCTGATAAAGTATCTAGCACTCACACAACACTCACACACAGAGAAACCGGAGAGTCTAATTATTTCTTCAGGACTACAGCAGTAAAGGGAGATAACACTGTCAATTTTAAGAGGTAAAGGGAGATAACGCTGTCACTTTTTTTTAGAAGTAAAGGGAGAAAACTATGTCACTTTTTTAGAAGTAAAGGGAGATAACACTGACACTCTAATCGTATTTGACTCTATAGAGATGTGTCTTGTCTTACTCCAACTAACAAACCCGGTCCACTTTAAGCTACTTAGTAATAAAGCAGCATTTTTTTTTGAAATACGAAATGGGAGTCCCTGTACAAAACACCGACAAGAAACGAAGCTTTAAAATTGGAAGTTTGTAAACAAATGTAAGGTATATATTAATTTCTCCGAATGTATTTTCGTGTGAAGATCACTACAGATCAAGAACAGACACTTTTATAACGAGGTTCTTTCATGAAGGTTTTTTTAAAGGAGAAAGCCTTCCAAAATTAATCTGTGTATTAAAAGTTGCATGGCCTACACACTCTGTCAAACGCTCATATGTGACAAGCGAAAAAAAAACAACATGGCAGACATGATGATACCAAGCAAACAATGTCTTTACCTCAGATACAACTGATAAATAGTTCATTATGTGATGAGAGATGTTTGATTTTCTCAAACATGAAAAAATAATTTACATGTATAACTCAAACATTTTACTGGAAGTTATTAATAGGACGCACACAATTTATCCGAGGAGAGGTACATTCCATCTTTCCTCTCACATATGTATCTATAGGCACACCTGTTACTCAGGCCGTCCAACATCTGGAATGCATGGCTACTGGAAAAGACGGTCATTTGATTACAGAACCGTCTAATCGAACGCTAAACGAACACAGATACCTGTCGGATGTCTACCTGTCGCACGCGCGCCAGTTGCAGTCCACGTGCAAAACATGTAATGAACTTTCCCAAGCACTCGTTTACGCAACAACGATAAATATATACATTGTTTTAAATGTAATTAAGATTACTATGTGTTTCGTATACACACACGTGCACTGATAAAATAAAACCAAAATAAAATTTTAGGCTTTATAATATTTTTTCTGTATATATGGTGATAGCAGGCTCGTGTGTATAACATGGTGAGTTACAGGGACAACGTATGTATCTGTAACCTCATTTGACATTATAAAAGAGTTTCCGTAACTTTGAGTACATCGATACTGAAAATGATTTTACCAATCGATAATGGTATAACAGGTGTCTTCCTTTCTAACAGAGGCTAGTAATACAGTTAGCTTCATCACAAATATATATAACATTTTGTCTCTGATATTAAGGCAATAGACACTTCTGGCTAGTCACAATGATTTACATGTTATGATTTAATTCATTATAATACTGACATGGTTCAGGTTACACGTGTACTCCTTTTAATATCATTCAATGTGAAAATGTGAAAACTTAATTATGTGTCCTGATTATCACATTTCTTTAAACCATTCGGAGTTTCCTTGGTCGCTTCCTTAGCTATCAACACGTTGACATGCCCTAGTTAGACAAAACAGCTTTACTCCCCGAGGTCCCAGAGTTCCGCATTGTCACAAGGATGCTTGAACGAAAATAACCAGCCTCTCACAAATGTGCGCAGCCAGAGTGAGATCTCCTAAAATGAACATAGCTGTTTATTTGACTTAAAGAAGCTCATATAGTAAGACAATGACATCATCACGCTTGACTGGTTTTAAGATATTTTGTCGAAAAGGGAGATCATTCTTGATGTAATACCTTACCAAATATTCCATTATTTCCTTACAGCTAAAGTAAACTGCACGAGTAAAGTTTTTGTGTTTCTTTTTTGCTGAGTATAGGTATCACCGTAGGGTACCCAATGAAGGGTGAAATCCACCGATCTCACACATATATCAATATACCCCTGCTTGTATACGGTGTAATGAATATATTATAATATTTTGTGTTATTATTAAATAAATAATGTATAATAATCTATTTAACTGTTTTTGTTGTATACTACAACAAATATACATAATCTGTCAATGATTTGTTTATTTATTATCTTTTGTATACGATTCTATAAATATGTAGACTATCAGAAATCTTTTTTACTGCTAACCTTTCTTGACCTTGAAAATAATCCAAAACAGAGAGGTATCAAATCCATAGAACTACTTGCCATATGCAAACGACTGGAATGAAAATAGCAGAAAATAGCTACAGTGTTCACTAGATTTGTGTGGTATGTGTTCAGCATTAAGCTGAATAATGAGGAAGACCAATTTTATGTTTTTCAATTTTATTTCAAGTGACTAAAGTATTGACCCTCTTTACATTATTGATCATTTACATTTTCAAACTATTAACTGTGAAAGCAATATATATGTATACAAAGTCACATTTAGTACACATATGTACAATCTGACATAACTTAAATATTTCATACAGATTTACTAAAAACGTGTTAGTTTATCTTGGTTCATTGTTTATCTCATACAACCTTACTGTTCAGTTTTACAGATCAGGGGAGCGTTTTTCTCGCTTGCTAAACATAATGTATCTGTCGGGAATTAGGCTTTTGGTAGTGAGAGGGATTATACATAAAACAGCCATCCTCTTCAACTATCTTCCTTTATTCTCCTCCTAACACATGAGAGTTACAGTAAACAAGGGAGGCAATCATGTAATACAGTTATCGAAGTTACCCCCTTCGACCATCTGTGGATGCTACCTATATGTGTATACATAACATAATCACTATAAAACAGTTATGGAGACATGTTCCCTTTTTACATACCATATGACATGAAGCAGTTCACCAATGACACGAAATTAAATTATCGCACTGTAATTAAAGCATACTCTGACGTATTCACTGTTACACACTGTAGTTAGGTTCAGCCCTTTTCTTCGTTCTGCTATAGTCATAATAAAAGAGAAACCGAAATTCCCTTACATTTATTACGGAGACATTTTAGTGTTAATTTGATGTTCCTGAGCATATTGTCTCTCAGGTTTATAGGGGGACATTCTAGACTGCTTTCTTGGCTGACATACTTTGCTTTCAAAGGGACTCAAGGAGACAGGTGATATCTTATCAAAAACTGGAAAAAACAGTTTCCTGATGTGGTTTACAAAATGGAAATTAAATAGTGGTCATCCTTATCTCATCACAAAACTATGTTATGTCCATGTGCAAGATAAATTTTGAAGCTTGTTCAAATGCCTTTTTTTTTTGAAAGATTGCGGATCTTACTATCTGACCATGATATTCCTGGTTCTAGGTTTACACAGCAGGATTTGTTGATAAAGCAGGAGATAATACTATTTGTCTGCTGTCTCCTTGTAAACCTTCCTAATTAGCAATTTTGATGACCAAATCTTTTTTTAGAATCACAATTTCATTTACAATCGCTTATTTCTTGTTTTATATTGGGGTATTCCGCATAAGTTATAATTCCCTAGGATGCTTTTGAAGGTAACTATACAAAGTCATCTACTTGTGTTCTTATTGAAATCCTTAATTTACCATATGGTGTTTGATTTGCCGACATTCTTTACAGATACAGCCAGATCGATTTACAAATGTCCGTGCACGACTCTGGTTGCGCCACAACAGGTTTGCGTTGTTATAAGCCGAACAGAATGAAATATTTGTGTAAATTAAAAAAATCAACAGAAAATAAGCCTAATGAAGTAACCCCAGCAGATATTTTACTTTACATCATACACACTTGTGTATTTACCTAATACATAGAGTTCCGGATTTCCCGATGCGGTCTGTCCGCTGGTGGTACTATGGCTGTGCAATTTTACGTGGCTTATTCCGAAAGTGTTATGAATATGGCTTAATTTGCTGGAGGTGAGCTATTTTCCCCAAGTCTACATAACATGTCGAGACTTTCTTGTCTGTACGTTGATTGGCTTCGAAATAATACAGTAGAATGCATATGTCGAGATGTTGTCCTATCGGTTTGCCCTCGAAATAGAAGAATACATATGTAATGCAGGTGTCGAGACTTTCTTCCTTGCAGTTTTGGTCTCGACATAGAACGATATATTTCATCAATCGACTAAAACTCAGTTGGAGAAAATCGAGACAACACTACATTATTTCATCCATAGTGGTTATTTATCCTTGGATGTCACTTTATTAGAACCCGAAGGCTGGCAAATCTTGATTCATAATTCACGCTTTGCACTACAGAAATAACCGCGAGACGTCATTTATTTATGTAAGATATAGGTGGGTGTTTTTTACACGTTTAGGCTATATTCGAATTCCTTATGTGATTTGAAGCTGGACATTTTTCATATTCGTTAATACGCCTGGTTGTTTCCTTGTATACCTTGCTGTCCATTGGGAACGTGACATTACTTGGATTGACCAAGGTTAATATGGCGAGAGTCGTCATAGATGCAGTAGACGCTTACCCTTTCAGGACTCCTGGGTTCGTATTCATGAAACCATTCTCATGCACAAGCATGAATTTGTGCTCAAGCCATATGTCTTGTTTAAGTTAAAATTGATAGATAAGACTGATTTTGCCAAAGATTTTCAAAAAAGTTTTAAGAACTTCAAGTCAAAGCTATATTAAATCTTTACATTTAACATTTCTATCATTTATATGATTTAGGTGAATTATAAAAAAAGTTTGCTTAAGCACAAAAGCTATGCTTGAACATGAGAATGGTTTCAAGAATACGGGCCCTGGTCTTATTCTCCTTGAAATTTTTCATGGGTCTATACAAAAATTTTCCTTTTGTTTAGATTTTGTGTTTGAGTTTTGATTCTGTTGACCTATCGGTATTTTCTTTGTTGGCAGTGAACTTCGATGTCAAAATAAGTCTAAATATATTGTATTGCAGGAAAATACTAGATACATCATTTCTTCTACAGTGGCAAGAAAACAAGTCCATTAGAGGTTATCTTACAATGTTGGTAACAACAACAACGCCATAGGTATGAAGGTCCTGTAAATATCTGACTTCTTAATGTAATTATAGCTGATATAACAGCCATCACTTCACAGAAAATTGTATCACTGCTTCATAAGTTACACAAGCCTTGCATCAATAAATCGCCTAGTGGAATACGAGTGTATTTCGGGTAAATCTACATTTGTGGGATTAAAATTTCTCATTAACATTTAAATTCTCTGATTTTTACGACGTCACGCGCCACCATATATGCTCTCGTCTTAGATAATATATAAGAACATCTTTGATTGCGTTGATGAATTTTACGGATGACAGAACGCGACATTACAAATAAATGGTGTTCAATATTTATGGGAATTTATTTAGGTATCAGTTTAAAAATACGAAATTATAACAAATTTTAAACAAAAATAAACTAAAAATCGATGATAATCCATCCATTGTTTTACACAGTCGCTTACCAACGGCTTTGACAGCATGCATGACTTCTCCTTCCGACATACAGACAAATAACTGAAGGACCTTTGTCAGGAACGAGGCCACTTCAGGACGAATCGACCAGACGCACAATATGAACCAATGTAAGGTTTTCATATGGACAGGAACCAACGATAATACCGTCCATCATGGTAATTCTTCTACACAATTACATTTCCAACACTCTGTCGTTTTACTCGGAGAAGAACTCTCGGTCATTTCCGTCATATGTCGGAAGTTCTCTACATTTCCCGACTACCTACTCCAGCGATTAAAATTCCGGTTTTCAGGAAATGGTTTGACGGAATGATATTAGTGTCTTGAAATTCCTTTTAATGAAAAATAACACAGTCCAATCAGTCATGCCTTAATATATGCCAAGTGCATTTCGACTTTCTCCGTAATCTTGTTTCCGAGAGAAAAAAAAACGATTTTCTTCTGACGTTCACTTTGATTCATTATCAACATCATTGATAGAGGGCTGGACTTGTTAATCAAGACACACACAATAATCCATTTCTAATTTTGCCTTACAAACAACAAAATCTGCTGACAAAATTCAAGCATTCTATGAACAGTTTGTAGAAGCAACCACTAAAGTGGTTAAATTTCCGGGAACAGCTCACACATCAGTAAGTCACGATTTTTAAAACTGGTAATTTTCAACACCGTCAACTTGATACAAACGCCAAGGACGCATTAATTTCTGATTCATAAATGTATTTATACTTTATATAGTTGGAACAAGAATTTGCGGGAGATTCTTTTACAGCCAACGCAAAATTACAGAAATGTATATATGCAGCCTGCTATTCCGTACATAAGTAAATGTAGCTACGACGGAGCAAACGAAGCAACTTTATCTATGGAAGCTTGAATAGGCCATCAGAGTCAAACATTGCGAACGGACAGGTGGGGTGTGACGATTTGTTTGATGACGTCAAAAAGAGTGTTACAGGGCTTACGTTGTTTCGAAATGTAATGGATAAACAATCTTTTGATAAATCCAATGATACATATTGTATAATAAAATTAACACATATACATCACAGCTCTTTTTATTACATTCTTTATTCAATTTGTAGTTTATTTAGTTTGACTAGACATAATTTTTCTCTTCCGGTTCCGGTGGGGATCGTCAACAATTCAATGTTTATCAATATGTCCAAGGAGCTCTGAATACATACTTGCCTGGGGGGATCTGGTTCAAGTGGAGGTTTGTCCATCGGAAGCACAGGATGTGGAACAAGTTCTCTTTTCAGCAATCCATTTTGAGATTACTGGCAAGACCTAATGTCAGGAAGTAGGCCTTTATTATATCACCGTCATGTTCTATCATTGAAAACCTTGGCGACGTGAATGGAACCAAATGTTGTTATCGTTTTGTTGCCTTCTGAATTTAATTGACTATTTTTAAGGTGTTAGCAGTCTTCCAGGATTGGGAAGCGGAAGTCTACCTGGACTAAGCACTGGAACCACAACCGGAAGTCTACCTAGCTTATCTTGTTCTTTCCACGGTTGGAATAGTGTCGGATTCGCTTACATTCCGAATGAATACCAGAATCAGCATACAGGTGAATGGAAGCCGTGCAGCATACTGGTGAATGGAAGTAGTGCAGCATACAGGTGAGTGGAAGCCGTGTAGCATGCAGGTGAATGGAAGCCGTGCAGCATGCAGGTGAGTGGAAGCCGTGTAGCATGCAGGTGAATGGAAGCCGTGCAGCATACATGTGAATGGAAGCCGTGCAGCATGCAGGTGAATGGAAGCAGTGCAGCATACAGGTGAATGGAAGCCGTGCAGCATACAGGTGAGTGGAAGACGTGCAGCATACATATGAATGGAAGCCATGCAGCATACAGGTGAGTGGAAGCCGTGCAGCATGTCGGTGAATGGAAGCCGTGTAGCATGTCGGTGAGTGGAAGCCGTGCAGCATGCAGGTGAATGGAAGCCGTGTAGCATGCAGGTGAATGGAAGCCGTGCA
The DNA here is from genome assembly GCF_031769215.1 of Ylistrum balloti. Lineage (NCBI taxonomy): Eukaryota > Metazoa > Mollusca > Bivalvia > Pectinida > Pectinidae > Ylistrum > Ylistrum balloti. Next base: position 891,038 of record NW_026782122.1, on the reverse strand, counting down.
GCATACAGGTGAGTGGAAGACGTGCAGCATACATATGAATGGAAGCCATGCAGCATACAGGTGAGTGGAAGCCGTGCAGCATGTCGGTGAATGGAAGCCGTGTAGCATGTCGGTGAATGGAAGCCGTGCAGCATGCAGGTGAATGGAAGCCGTGTAGCATGCAAGTGAATAGAAGTCATGCAGAATGCAGGTGAGAGGAAGTCATGCAGCATGCAAGTGAGTGGAAGCCATGCAGCATGCAGGTGAGTGGAAGCCGTGCAGAATGCAGGTGAGTGGAAGCCGTGCAGCATACAGGTGAATGGAAGTAGTGCAGCATACAGGTGAGTGGAAGCCGTGTAGCATACAGGTGAGTGGAAGACGTGTAGCATACAGGTGAGTGGAAGCCATGCACCATATAGGTGAGTTGAAGCGTGATTTCACGATCGTTAGCCCGATTGACTTCCACAATATATTCCTAGCGGTATAATAGAAAATGTAAGGAAACAGAAACTCAAAGACAACAAAACTCAAAACTCAAACTATCTCATGAGATCGTGATATTATTAACGTCATGAAGTGCCACCAAACTTCGGTTGGTTTGAATACCCCTTGAGCTTTCTCGCACGCCCTTCAGCTTAATGGGAAGAGATCATTATAGTTCGAGTCCCGGGGGAGAGGACGGGGCTTGCTCATCTATAGATCGTACGAAAATAAGCTAACGAGATGTATTTCGCTATGTCACTTGTGTTTTATAAAGGAGGGAAGTTGTGATGCAGAAAAACGAAATATACACAAGATAAATTAGGAAATACGAACTGCCTTGTACAGAACGGTGTGACAGGATCTGTGATTCTTGAGGAAATGTAATGATAATGAAATTTACTGAAATCTGTAGATTTTTTGTTTAATTATTATTTTTTAGACAAAATAGGAAGAACAGAATGTTACGCAACACACAGGGGACGTCTAGCGCTGTTGTATCGACTATTTGTTTAGATATATCGACAAGTGGTAATAATTTACACCAAGTTAATGTATTAATGGAAAATGTCTTCTCGTGTTAGCATTGTACGCCCGGTTCTGACAGACACGTTATCGCCTTGTCTTATAAAATGGTTCACATTTTGGTGTTTCAGTATTGACCCGTTTTACTACTATCGTTCAGGCAATCTTGAAAAGGTCATGATAAGTTCAAATAAAAAGATGTATTAAACATTACAGCCAGTTAATAGGTCGATTACTAGATGATTTGAGAATGTCATTTATCAATATGTCAACTTAATTGATTTTTTTTCCTAGTCGGAAGCTCATTTACGAACTTTATTAACTTGTGACGAGAACAGATCATCACAGATGTTACATTACTAAAAGTTGAATAAAATGGAAAATGAATATTTGGTAAAAACTGAGTTATTTTTTCAAAATTCTAATTTTCATATCTTATGAGTGATTTGGTTGGTAAGAATTGAGACCTACCACTGTCGGTTAAAAAGTATAAAGCTAGAAAAGTTGATGGTAACGCTGGCATATTGTGTCGTTGAAGAAATGGATGTAATTAGTCTCAAATACAATCTAGGAATTCGATTAGGAAGTAGATATAAGTTAGCCAAGCATCTGTAAAATATTCCGGATATTGTGGGTGACTTATACTCATGGACTGATACAACGAAGACATTTCGCATGTTCAGTTCAGCGTTTGTTAAAGTTAAGAAGACTTTTAAATCTGTTTCGATACTAAATGGTATTAAAGTAAGTCTCATATTGACAATACTTAACTTAAAGAACCAGACCAACTCCTCGACTAACCCTGTAATACCGCAATTTTAAAGTAAATCGCTACCAATCTAACGTAATAAATAGTTTTAAAAATGAATTCGAAACGACTCAGAACTAATTCATAATTATACGGGAAGTCCTGCCCTCTGACGCATGCGCAAAGAACTGTATATAAATCTGCCGTCTTCCAACATGGCAGAAAGCGTGCGAGGGAAGAGAGGAAGAAAACGTGTTTTGACGGACTCTGAGACGAAAAGCGGCTCTCTCGTGTAGTATCACTCTAAAATTATATTCATGAATACTCTTATCATCGAGTATTCGCTTTAGATAGATCCATTTCGCGATGTGCTATATGTTCGTTACCGTATCGTAGCCCCCATTTGAGGGCCTCTTTGCAATTAACCGTAGTTTTTCTCGTAATCTGCATGTTTTTGTGTCATATCTAAGCATTGAAAGATGTGATTAATACATACGTTAGATGATTTCCATACAGGATATATATAATATTGATTGCATTTATCGGTAAAATTTCGTTAAAAGCGATGTCACATGGACGTACTACTCACCTCTTCCTCCATTTTTGTTTTGGTTCTGACCGCGTCTGAACGTATCACGTGACTTTTCCTAATTAATATTCATCTCCCAGTGTTGATTAAAGGTGTTTTTTTCTTGTTACAAATTCATCCGTAAAAATGTAATTCTATAATCCTTATGAACTATCCTCGCCGACATATTGATACAAGCGCGTGTTTTCCATCGGTTTTTAAATCAATTATACGGGAAATCCTAATCGTCTGTACAGACACGATAAAATGCAAATGAGTAAGCCGCCAATGTACCCTTTGACCTGTGAGCATGCGCAAACGCATCTGAAAAAAAACCTAACAACAATGGCTTCCCAGCCGAAGCGTGTTCGTGGCAAACGGGTCACGTCATCGCACACAAAACGTAGAAAAGGCCAGTGGTAGAAAACTCACCCTCGAATAACAATAGGAGAGCAGTACGAGAGGAGGGACAAGCTCAAGAAAGAAAACTTTTTCCAAAGTAATAAAGAAGTTGTAAAGACTCTCCTAGACTGTTGGTAAGTGGTAAGTCATCTTCGCTAGTGATAATTTTTGTATGTCAGACCGCGTTTGGCAGATTTAAACCATCAAATAACAATTCACCGTGAATTTAGATAACTTTTATATGTTTCACAAAAGTTTACCACGCAATTTCTTTCTTGATTTCCTTACGAAAGGAGTTAACGTGAAATCAGACTCACCGTTTCGTGACTTGATGTCTCCATCTCCATATCGCGTGCATTTGTTTACAAACAGTCTTCCTCCCTTTGGATTATCGTTATTTTTGGCGGGGGCTTCCCCAGATTTTAAACTGACCACACTGAACATTGGCTACGTAAGAGAAAATTATTATGTACAGAATTGTTAGTCTGGACACATATATATTCATTTCCAGCTGAATAAAAAAAACGTTGCTTGACTAAATAACCCCTTTAATGAGACTTAATTCCGGCACCGATATCCCCGGTTCCCTTTCGATTTCAAAGTCGAAACTTTATACAAGTCTTTATTTATATATTATCTATTAGTATACAACAACATTTCCAGTCAATAAAATATGAAAAAATATCTATAACGGAGTGGGTCTGGCTCTTTAATACATGGTCTTTGTCCAAATAAATCCCGTTACACTTTTGTCGGCGATCAGGGTTAAAACAATGAAGAATATCATTCCCTTTAGTTTCTGTGTACTTCAGTGACCTACACACGTTTAATGATAATGATATACAATGAATATTGACCGTCACAATATAGATAATTTATTTTCAGAAATCGTTGGTAACTTATATAATTGAAGATTACAAAGGAGCGAAACCCAACTTCAAAGTCAGTACAACATACCGTTATGCGACTTCGAAAGTCGTTTGATGTACATCAAAGGATCAAACGTTTCGTCTTACCACCAGGTGTCGCACACGGAGCCGTCGATTTTGCCATGATATGTTCCAGAGGTACAGACAGCGATAGTGAGCGTAATCCTTGGCGAATTGAGAATGTAGTTTTAAAAATTGATAAAGAGTTCGGATAGATTACGAGTTATGTCCCTTGGTGTAGAAATGTAACTCGTAGTGTACAGTAAAGATCTGTATTTTAGGCTGGCAGGTACTGAACTCCATATTCGCATTAGAATATGATAAAATATCAATGGTTACTTTAATCCCCTCTCCGTAGAGGACTTCGTATGAAGTTGTTTCTACGGAATACCAAGAGTTACGTCCCCTTAGTGCTTTTCGAAACTAAGGCGAGGCAAGATTGAGAAACTTTATTGAAACCTATTTTATAGTTTTCCAAAGGTAGGGCCAGTTCCTACCAGGTAACTCATTTCCTCTGCATATAGCACTGCAGAATAAGTAAAAAAAAAAAAAAACATACAAACAAACAAAAAAAACAAAAAACAAAAAACAAAAACAAAAAGACAGGATAATGTAGCGAAATGCTCAACATTAACTTGCCGATATATGGGCTGTGTCAAATTTACATTACTCATTCCGCTATTTATAATAATCACTTTACGATAATGCTTAATCATAGCTCTTCACTCTGATGACGTAATTCAAGTGTTCTCTACTTTGAAATACACGGCGATGTTATTGTAAGTTGCCGAAAGTACCATGAGTATACCTGTTAAATTCATGTACATAGCATATCAAATCTTAGAATTTATAAGATATAAAATGCGAAAATAAAAGCAATGAGTCCATAAAATTGTCAGGAACAGAAATAACCTCTCTGCGATGTTTACCTATCTGTGTAGGCGGAGTGGCCACACCTACCATCATAGTGTTAAATGTATAAAATGATGATTTCCTATGTAAAATGTACACAGACAAAATCTGAACATGAAGCTGCAGTTTTGCTATAAACACGTTTTTCGTAATCCAGGAAACGTGATAATTGTGACGACCACGTCCTATCAGTAATTATATTTAAACGTTTTATAAACGATTTTGTATTATTTTATCGACGCATGTTGGATTTTATGACCAGCGGATATGAAACACGTGTACATATGTACCTATAAGCGATGATCTGAGATTTTGTGTGACTTAATCTTGTTATAATGAATGTAAAGCAATAAACCGATGTGCTATGGAAGCTAAAAAAACATCTCCCTCCTTCACCCTAGATACACAACAACTACCCCTCCCTCTCCCTAACAAACATCTCCCTCCTTCACCCTAGATACACAACAACTACCCCTCCCTCTCCCTCACAAACATCTCCCTCCTTCACCCTAGATACACAACAACTACACTTCCCTCTCCCTCACAAACATCTCCCTCCTTCACCCTAGATACACACCAACTACTCCTCCCTCATCTCCCTCCTTCACCCTAGATACACACAAACTACCCCTCCCTCCTCACAAACATCTCCCTCCTTCACCCTAGATTCACACCAACTACCCTTTCCTCATCTCCCTCCTTCACCCTAGATACACACCAACTACCCCTCCCTCCTCACAAACATCTCCCTCCTTCACCCTAGATACACACCAACTACCCCTTCATCTCCCTCATAAACATCTCCCTCCTTCACCCTAGATACACACCAACTACCCCTCCCTCATCTCCCTCCTTCACCCTAGATACACACCAACTACCCCTCCCTCTCCCTCATAAACATCTTCCTCCTTCACCCTAGATACACACCAACTACCCCTCCCTCATCTCCCTCCTTCACCCTAAATACACAACAACTACCCCTCCCTCTCCCTCACAAACAGCTCCCTCCTTCACCCTAGATACACAACAACTACCCCTCCCTCTCCCTCACAAACAGCTTCCTCCTTCACCCTAGATACACAACAACTACCCCTCCCTCATCTCCCTCCTTCACCCTAGATACACACCAACTACCCCTCCCTCCTCACAAACATCGCCCTCCTTCACCCTAGATACACACCAACTACCCCTCCCTCTCTCTCATAAACATCTCCCTCCTTCACCCTAGATACACACCAACTACCCCTCCCTCATCTCAATCCTTCACCCTAGATACACACCAACTACCCCTCCCTCCTCACAAACATCTCCCTCCTTCACCCTAGATACACACCAACTACCCCTCCCTCATCTCAATCCTTCACCCTAGATACACACCAACTACCCCTCCCCCCTCACAAAGAGCTCCCACCTTCACCCTAGATACACACCAACTACCCCTCCCTCCCCCTCACAAACAGCTCCCACCTTCACTCTAGATACACACCAACTACCCCTCCCTCTCCTTCACAAACATCTCCCTCCTTCACCCTAGATACACACCAACTACCCCTCCCTCATCTCCCTCCTTCACCCTAGATACACACCAACTACCCCTCCCTCTCCCTCACAAACAGCTCCCACCTTCACCCTAGATACACACCAACTACCCCTCCCTTATCTCCCTCCTTCACCCTAGATACACACCAACTACCCCTCCCTCCTCCTCACAAACAGCTCCCACCTTCACCCTAGATACACACCAACTACCCCTCCCTTATCTCCCTCACCCTAGATACACACCAACTACCCCTCCCTCTCCCTCACAAACAGCTCCCACCTTCACCCTAGATACACACCAACTACCCCTCCCTTATCTCCCTCCTTCACCCTAAACACACCAACTACCCCTCCCTCCCCCTCACAAACAGCTCCCACCTTCACCCTAGATACACACCAACTACCCCTCCCTCCCCCTCACAAACAGCTCCCACCTTCACCCTAGATACACACCAACTACCCCTCCCTCCCCATCACAAACAGCTCCCACCTTCACCCTAGATACACACCAACTACCCCTCCCTCCCCCTCACAAACAGCTCCCACCTTCACCCTAGATACACACCAACTACCCCTCCCTCCCCCTCACAAACAGCTCCCACCTTCACCCTAGATACACACCAACTACCCCTCCCTCCCCCTCACAAACAGCTCCCACCTTCACCCTAGATACACACCAACTACCCCTCCCTCCCCATCACAAACAGCTCCCACCTTCACCCTAGATACACACCAACTACCCCTCCCTCCCCCTCACAAACAGCTCCCACCTTCACCCTAGATACACACCAACTACCCCTCCCTCCCCATCACAAACAGCTCCCACCTTCACCCTAGATACACACCAACTACCCCTCCCTCTCCCTCACAAACAGCTTTCTCCTTCACCCTAGATACACAACAACTACCCCTCCCTCATCTCCCTCCTTCACCCTAGATACACACCAACTACCCCTCCCTCCTCACAAACAGCTCCCTCCTTCACCCTAGATACACAACAACTACCCCTCCCTCTCCCTCACAAACATCTCCCTCCTTCACCCTAGATACACAACAACTACACTTCCCTCTCCCTCTCAATCATCTCCCTCCTTCACCCTAGATACACACCAACTACCCTCCCTCATCTCCCTCCTTCACCCTCACACAAACTACCCCTCCCTCCTCACAAACATCTCCCTCCTTCACCCTAGATTCACACCAACTACCCTTTCCTCATCTCCCTCCTTCACCCTAGATACACACCAACTACCCCTCCCTCCTCACAAACATCTCCCTCCTTCACACACACCAACTACCCCTCCCTCTCCCTCACAAACATCTCCCTCCTTCACCCTAGATACACACCAACTACCCCTCCCTCAACTCCCTCCTACACCCTAGATACACACCAACTACCCCTCCCCCTCACAAACATCTCCCTCCTTCACCCTAAATACACACCAACTACCCCTCCCTCTCCCTCAAAAACATCTTCCTCCTTCACCCTAGATACACACCAACGACCCCTCCCTCATCTCCCTCCTTCCTTCACCCTAGATACACAACAACTACCCCTCCCTCTCCCTCACAAACAGCTTCCTCCTTCACCCTAGATACACAACAACTACCCCTTCCTCATCTCAATCCTTCACCCTAGATACACACCAACTACCCCTCCCTCCTCACAAACATCGCCCTCCTTCACCCTAGATACACACCAACTACCCCTCCCTCCCCTCCCTCCTTCAGATCACAAACACCCCTCCCTCCTCACAAACATCGCCCTCCTTCACCCTACAAACAGCTCCCCTCCCTCATCCTTTCACCCTAGATACACACCAACTACCCCTCCCTCCCCCTCACAAACAGCTCCCACCTTCACCCTAGATACACACAAACTACCCCTCCCTCCCCCTCACAAACAGCTCCCACCTTCACCCTAGATACACACCAACTACCCCTCCCTCTCACAAACAGCTCACCCTAACACAACTACCCCTCCCTCCCCTCACAAACATCTCCCTCCTTCACCCTAGATACACACCAACTACCCCTCCCTCATCTCCCTCCTTCACCCTAAACACACCAACTCTCCCTCCTTCACCCTAGATACACAACAACTACCCCTCCCTCTCCCTCACAAACATCTCCCTCCTTCACCCTAGATACACAACAACTACACTTCCCTCTCCCTCACAAACATCTCCCTCCTTCACCCTAGATACACACCAACTACACCTCCCTCATCTCCCTCCTTCACCCTAGATACACACAAACTACCCCTCCCTCCTCACAAACATCTCCCTCCTTCACCCTAGATTCACACCAACTACCCTTTCCTCATCTCCCTCCTTCACCCTAGATACACACCAACTACCCCTCCCTCCTCACAAACATCTCCCTCCTTCACCCTAGATACACACCAACTACCCCTCCCTCTCCCTCATAAACATCTCCCTCCTTCACCCTAGATACACACCAACTACCCCTCCCTCATCTCCCTCCTTCACCCTAGATACACACCAACTACCCCTCCCCCTCACAAACATCTCCCTCCTTCACCCTAAATACACACCAACTACCCCTCCCTCTCCCTCATAAACATCTTCCTCCTTCACCCTAGATACACACCAACTACCCCTCCCTCCTCCCTCCTTCACCCTAGATACACACCAACTACCCCTCCCTCACAAACAGCTCCCACCTTCACCCTAGATACACACCAACTACCCCTCCCTCCCCCTCACAAACAGCTCCCACCTTCACCCTAGATACACACCAACTACCCCTCCCTCCCCATCACAAACAGCTCCCACCTTCACCCTAGATACACACCAACTACCCCTCCCTCTCCCTCACAAACAGCTTTCTCCTTCACCCTAGATACACAACAACTACCCCTCCCTCATCTCCCTCCTTCACCCTAGATACACACCAACTACCCCTCCCTCCTCACAAACAGCTCCCTCCTTCACCCTAGATACACACCAACTACCCCTCCCTCTCCCTCACAAACATCTCCCTCCTTCACCCTAGATACACACCAACTACCCCTCCCTCTCCCTCACAAACAGCTTCCTCCTTCACCCTAGATACACACCAACTCTCCTCCCTCCTCCCTCCTTCACCCTAGATACACACAAACTACCCCTCCCTCCTCACAAACATCTCCCTCCTTCACCCTAGATACACACCAACTACCCTTCCCTCATCTCCCTCCTTCACCCTCACACCAACTACCCCTCCCTCCTCACAAACATCTCCCTCCTTCACCCTAGATACACACCAACTACCCCTCCCTCTCCCTCACAAACATCTCCCACCTTCACCCTAGATACACACCAACTACCCCTCCCTCTCTCCTCACCCTAAACACACCAGCTACCCCTCCTTCACCCTAGATACACACCAACTACCCCTCCCTCCCTCATCTCCCCTCCCTCTCCCTCACAAACAGCTCCTTTCACCCTAGATACACACCAACTACCCCTCCCTCTCCCTCACAAACAGCTTCCTCCTTCACCCTAGATACACAACAACTACCCCTTCCTCATCTCAATCCTTCACCCTAGATACACACCAACTACCCCTCCCTCCTCACAAACATCGCCCTCCTTCACCCTAGATACACACCAACTACCCCTCCCTCTCTCTCACAAACAGCTCCCACCTTCACTCCCTTCACCCTAGATACACACACTACCCCTCCCTCCCCCTCACAAACAGCTCCCACCTTCACCCTAGATACACACAAACTACCCCTCCCTCCCCCTCACAAACAGCTCCCACCTTCACCCTAGATACACACCAACTACCCCTCCCTCCCCATCACAAACAGCTCCCACCTTCACCCTAGATACACACCAACTACCCCTCCCTCTCCCTCACAAACATCTCCCTCCTTCACCCTAGATACACACCAACTACCCCTCCCTCATCTCCCTCCTTCACCCTAGATACACACCAACTACCCCTCCCTTCCCCTCACAAACAGCTCCCACCTTCACCCTAGATACACACCAACTACCCCTCCCTCCCCCTCACAAACAGCTCCCACCTTCACCCTAGATACACACCAACTACCCCTCCCTCTCCCTCACAAACAACAACAGAAGCAACAATCACAAACAACAACAGAAGCAACAATCATAAACAACAACAATCACAAACAACACAAACAACAACATCAGCCAAAAACATCAGCAACAATCACAAACAACAACAGCAACAAAAACAATAACAAACAACAACAATAGTCACAAACAACAGCAACAACAGACTTATGTTTCATTACTCCCAGGATCCTCAGGAAATATTTATAACATTACGTAGACAGTGTGCAACTTTAATACATGTAAAGCTTCCCCGTAATAAACATGTTATCGGAGACACGACGCAAAGAAAATTTTCATATCACCCATCACAGTCTCCCCGGCTTTTGTCCTGTACATCAATGTCTTGTCAGTCTGATATGAAATATTAAACAACCTCGAATGTAAATCTAGTAAAAGTCGAGTGCTTGACAGCCGAGGTAACACAGGTTTATGTTTATATAGCCTGGGGTTTGCACTTTTGTGATATGATCAGTATGGACGGGTTATCACTGGCTGATAATTGCACAACTAATGTTTCTGTTACAGTATACCGAGTCCATGTTGCATTTCACGACTGTAAACAAGGAAGATGCGTTGAAATATATGTATATATATTTTTTTCTGACTTTTTGGAATACATGTAATATTTATGAACTTCTAATGATAAACAGCCAGAGTCATTTAAAGGCGAGGTAACGTGGTAGTTGCTGATGACGACTTCGTTGAACATCATGCGGGAGAGTCGTAGCAGCTAGAGCAATAAGAATAAAGTGTCTTCACCTAGGCTTTTGTGTGTAAATCTTGTCCTTTAAAAGGTTCATTAGTTCTGATTGAAGAGGGCAATCTAGCAGTTTGTTTTGTAAACTCCATAATCATTTTGAACGATGAAGCTTTGTTAACGATACATTCTAATCAGGAATTCACGTGAAATCAATACCAGAATAGTGAAAGGAATAAGCATGTCATGCAATTAAGAAGAATGCCCATGCGGGAATGTTTCCCTCACAAATGGATTGTATGGGACCATGTTTCAATTACATTTCCTTTGTCTTATAATTATGTTTAAAAACTGAAGCAGGCATTCCTCAGGGATCTGTTCCGCCGTCCTGCGTTATTGATTCTTTGTATAACTTGAGCGGTGTTCGTGGTAAATACTAACTTCGTTGATTTTACGTTACACATCATCGCTTTTGTGATTTCTCGTCGCTTGAATTTCATCTTATCTCATGCACGATCTCGGTGTGTCAGTAAAGTTCTCTCTAGTGTGATGATTGAATGCTTACTGGAGGAGAGTGTCGTCACATTGTAAATGTTTGGTGTTATAACGATGATGATGGTGGTGGTGGTGGTGGTGACGCTGGTTAACCCTGTAAAAAGTTTGTAGTTGTCATTGTCATAACTTAAATAAAGGGAGTTTTTTTTTTTTTTTTTTTGGGGGGGGGGGGGGGGTGAGGGGAATGGGGGGGGGGGGGGGGAGGGTGTTACATGGGGCTTTTGACCAAACTCCAACACCCTCTTTCAAAAACATTTCTTCTATAAGACCATATCATTTTCTGTATATCACCGAATTCATTCTCCTGTGACGCATCCTTTGCCAAGAAAGGTGGGCGATGGTACAAATACAGTACATTTACTGAAGTGTATTTCGTGTTTCATATTTTGCCAAAGAATTCTTGAATTCGAGATTGGATTATGATTCGTTTCAGATGTTGGTATTTTCTTGTTGTTAACTCCTTTTATTGATATATCCTCGTCTTTCAACAACAGAGAGACTATGGACATCTGTGATGCATGACACAATCACTGATTGACTGGGACTTGTGATGTAGATATGGCAGATATTGCTATGTTAATATTGACTTATATCTTAATGTTGACATCGTTAAAAGGTGAAATCTAAATATATGGAGCGGAACTGAAGTGAGAATATCAACCACAAAAAAAAAAAAAAAAAAAACAAGAAAATACTAACATGTCAACATTATCATAATCCAGACTCAAACTCAATAAGATAGGACACAATATGAACAAAAGAAAAATTCACACAAAGAACTAAATTTTAAAATAAGGTATTGAAAACCCGATCATTGTTATACTGATAGACAAAACAAATATGAAAACTGAAAACATATATGTTTAAGATTAATTTTGTTCCATTTAGAAATAGTTGACTTTTCTAGAGACTTCTCTTCCCGAAATCTCCCAAGCGCTTTAAATGGACTTATGGAAATAGGGACTAGAAAGCTGGAGTTGAGTAAATACTAAAAATCACTTACACACACATTTATTTAAGCATAGTTCTGTGGGTGGGCAGTTTGCCAGACATACTAGCTTCAACTAAATTGTAGAAGAAAATGACATCGTAATCAATTACCCACAAGTCAAAGCGGATATGGTTTCAAATCCCAACGCTTGTAGAGATTGGTTGGGATGTGCGGATGCTAATTTTGATATGTACAGTGTATAATCATGCCAGTGCAACGAAATGCGTTGACAATATCATGTAATATATGTATGTTATACCGACGACAAACTAAGATCTGTAAAACTTTGTCGAGTTCATTAAAGTAACTTGACACCAAGGAAATGTTTCCATACAGGAAAATAACCATCAAAATGAATAAGATTTTAATAGTAATATGTATGCTCTTCTGACACCAGAAAAGTTAATCACTGTCTGAGGTCTATAATCATCAAAACGTAAAAAAAAAAAAAAAAAAATGAGAAAAATACGAAACTCTTCATCAGAAAATCCACTTTCTGATGTACTGACGAAAGGATATACCCAAAGGTTTGGATAAAAACGAGATTTATCATTGACGCAAATGTAATATTTGATACCAAAATAAATATCTAATTTGATTCTTCAAATATATTCTCATTTAGAGGCACCAGACCTTGATCCTGTTGGAATTTTTAACGGGGTTGCTCTCTTTTTATTTCAGCCAATAAAAATGGCAGTCAAGAGTATGATTGATCACGTGACGTGGTCATGATGGCGTATTCATTGAATATGTTTCAGTTCATTTAATTAGTTAACATGTTAGAAATCGTATTTGGTACTGTTTCATATCAACTAAACTTGTGTTCATATCACACTCACAAAGTAAGCTAGTCAATCACTTTCAGAGACCAAAGAAGAATATTCTGATAAATACAAACCACAACCGAAATGCGATACAACATTTTATTAACAAGATAAAATATATACATTTACAAACTTCGCAATGTCGTATTTAGTGGATTTTAACTGCCTTTCTGGTAAATGTAAACACAATAAATGTCTGGTACGTCATATAGACAACAGCATATCTAAATACACGTATTCAATAAAATATTGTTATGATGCTAGCCAATGTTCATAGCAAGATAAGAGCAAAATAAAAAAAAATACTGAAAAAAAAGTTGACGAAAATGACGCCAGTGTTGGCTTAATATCTGTGAAATGTAGACAAAGGGAGTTATATGGCAGTTGAGTTGTAGTAAAACGCGTAAATGCCGAAAAATACATAGAATTTTAAGTGCAAAAGGTAATTTTCAAAAGAAATGTTCTTCATATATTACAAAATTCGTCATTAGTTCAATTTCTTTATCCTAACTTGATCAATGAATTCTAGGATCGAAACAGGTTTCCTTTCATAATGCCCGAGTTTTCCCTACTGACAACAAGCGGACCTGTAGGGACGAATATGGCGATACGCCACTTCATGTAATATTGACCTCGGAGTCCATATATCTGATCCATTGTCGCCTGCGATGTGAACGTGATAAATGACAGCGAATTACTTCAGTTACATAGCTATCGTACAGTAATGACAATAATGAGTAATTATATACCTAGCTGTACTCAGTCTTTATCGCTTGTGGCCGTCATATAAGTCTGGTTTTATTTTGATGTGTTTTTTGTGACGAAAAGCGATGGGTTTAACCAAAAGCTACTGTAACTGATGTCTGTCACCTCGCCCTTTTGCTTTGTTTCTATCGCGAAAACCCGCCGAATGGCTTACTTAGAAGTTGATAGCATGTCAGAATAATTTAACTATCTGTATTATTTGGAATACCTGATCTATGTTAACCCGGAATTAATTATAACTACACTCACAAAATAACCTTTGTGTAGTACACTATTGTGATTAGACACACAAATCAATAAATATTTATGTAGTGAAAATATTGAGGAATCCATGACTTCCCAAGGACACATAACATATTAATTTGTATGTATGTGAATACCTCCTCGATAAACATTACAATGCAGCTTCTGCTTTGCTACGAGAATACCTCCGATGGGCATTAGGAATTGAAATTAATAATTATTTCGAGATTAAGTTTCAGTTATCAACTTAGATATCCAATTTTGATTAATAGATAAAACCTAGACTTCGGAGCATTTAGTTCCGGGGCTAAGTACTTCATTTCACAACTTCCCTATTTTCTGTACCAGCATTAACATAACGTTCGTTGGTCAATATTTCGAATATCAGTTGGTGGACAATTTCCAAATGTTCATCGTTCCAGTTCATGCGAACGTGTTAGGTTGAGTAACTACAAAATATTTCGCTAAAATATTAATATGAAAATGGAAATATGAAAACAAAACACATGTAAACCAATATCAATATTTGATTAATGAAAAAATATATTTTAACAGATAAAACAAAGCCGATAACAACAATAGCGTGCATTTAGTCCCTAAATCAAGCAAATGTATTTACAAAATTCACATTTTTGAACTTGCCCTGTACACTGGTTTTGTTTTGAATACAAATATTCGCTGTTAATTGTGGTAGCAGATAGCGAATTTAAAAGAACTAGGACAATCTATTTTCTCATATTCAATAATTCCTTTGGATCATCTTATCATTGGACGAAGTTCTAACACTGTAAACTTATGGAACACGTACGTTTAAAGCTAAAGACTGACGAATATTAAGTAACAAAACGTGTACTCCTGTGTCTCAGATCACAAGTCATTGTTGTCGTAATTAGAGCTTTGAAGAAGATGTCAGGGACGACTTGCTCTTTTGGACGCTTGATCTACTGCTGTCGCTTGTACTCGACTCGTGCATGTTGATGTGACTCCGTGCACATGCGCAGTTACGAAACAGGACATGACCAAGTTCCTTCCGGAAGCGTCGACCAGTTAAGCAGTAGAGAAAGAAGTTGATTGAAGAATTGATGACGATTCCAAGCTTGGCCACAGCAAAGGCTTCGTTGATGATCCTTCTGTCACCCTGGTACCGGTTAGAGAGAAAAAAAAGAAAATTATTCAGGGGGAAAATGGCATTGCCTTTTTGATCGCGTGAGTTAAAGAAAATGTACCTACATATGTTCAGTGCCACGAATTACAATGTGCTAATTATTTTTCACTGAGCAGATGATCTTATACTATGATTTTTTTCTTATTATTTTGTTGTGAAAATCGACATTAAGATATTTACAAATTTTCAACACAAACCTTTGCATTCTTCAACATGAAAAAGCATTGGGTGATGCACTGAAGAGCTATCAGCACGAGGAAGGTGAAGGTCACTGTCAAGAGGATGCGGGTGATTTGGCTTTCTGACCTTTTGCCCTTTTCGCTAGCGAAAGAACTCCTCTTGTCCTCCATTCGTTTATTAGCGCTGGAAACCTGACGGATAATCAGCATGTTCAGAATGAAGATGGATGCCCAGGGAACCAGAACGAGGAACATACAGTGGACCCAGAATTCATAACGCATGCTTCCCTCACCAGCTCCAAACTCTGTTGGGCCGAAAGCTGCTTCATCAGGACCGCGCATGTCCGCGGATAGCGGTTGGTACGTCATAAAATGCGGCAAGTTGATGACGAAGCACAGAAATGTGATGATACCAATGCCTGTGTAAGCTTTTTTGTCGTTGCACATCGTCTGTAAAATAGTATGTGAAAGACACATGTGAATTGTACATACATATTCATTTGTCACAATTATAGCACACACATTTGTTGTTGGTATGTTTATCTATTCGTGAATGATATCTTTCTTCAGAAGTGATGCCACTTTTAAATGTTGACTAAGTATTGTTTGGAAACGATGTATATTACTTGTATTATAACATCCAATCAGGAATTTATGTACCACGTGTCATTGTCCATTAATTGGCAAAACAATCAGTAAACAACGCCTTTACTACGTTTCGGCTATATTTAACTCAATTTGAATTTGAATATCACACTTAATTATAGAAAACGTGTCCGGAGTGACCATAAAAAAGGAGTGAAAATAAAGGCAACCCCAGCATTCTTCAACATTGAACAAAGTATAAATGGTTACACGAAAGCTATTTCAGCTGCAACATTGTGCTATACACGATCACGTGCTAGAGGCGATGGGCCCACTCATTATGATTCAAATGATCTCTACAATTTGATCTCTCTTTGACTTAGAGTCTTAAATGAGGTTTGAGCGAAATCATATCACGCAAACAGCATACAGTCAACATTGGAATTGTGCTTGTGCGCGTCGTCGATCTTGAGGGTTTTAGTGTTCTGTTGTGTGACTAAGTGTGCAACAGTCGTGCTTCAAACAAATACAATAACTTTCTCAACTTCAACGAGTAACACAACAGCGAACTGTTTTCTCGTATTTGTATGTTTATATTGCTTTACAGTCCTCTTAGATTAGACGCACTTTAATACTCGACTCCTTTCCTTTCGGAAGTAAATTCAGAATTTATTTAATGAAATAAGCGATTTGCGACGAGCTCGATATTAGAAACAGGAGTGAAATTCGCTTTTTGTAAGTTGTTATGTAACACTGTTATTTGATGCGAATGCGTGTCCCTGACCCATTTCTCGTAAGTAAACAACCTGAAAGGCTAAACTTCCTTGTTTGTGATGTATTCTAATGGAGCAGTTAAAAAGTTTGACATACAAGTACCCGGTAGTAACATTTGTATCGTTCACTGTACACAATGTAAGTTAACTCTTGTCAATAAATCAGGTTAAAAACCTTTTAACGACATCTAACTCGTTAATTAATTATAGGACTGTCGCGTGTTTCATCTGCTTCCTGTGTATTTGGGTTTATATTGTATTGTCTAGAAATTTTACGTGGAATGATTTCTTATTTCTTACTTCGTGATCTTTCCTCGTAAAAACACACAGGCAGATCACAGCAAATAAAAAAAAATGTAGAATTGTAAAAATATTGAAATGTTACATTCCGGCGAGTAAAATGGTTTTTAAAACAAATACGGTGAAAGTACCTATTTCCGTGGTTGTCTTACATTAATAGCGCGTGACGTGATTATGACCTTAAAACATTAACACATTATTTCGTAATTGTAGTTTCTATATGTCGTTAATATAACGATTATTGCGGTTTTTAGAACCAGAAGATAAAAAGACCCAGACTTACTGGAGTCAAGCTAACGGGTTGTAACCGAGAATGTATTGTCATCTTAATGGGCCAGTACTTTATTGTCATTGTTTTTTTTTGGAATTTTCTATCGATTTCTTTCCGTCTTAAAAAAAACCTTTAATCTCAGACTACGTTTATCATTTGTTTTCAACTTTAATATGACAATACAACGTTCAAATTTTACTTGATGACGTATCATTATAATTATTTGCTACGACTAAGATTTTTTAATGCTTGGTTGAAATAATACCCAGTTCTTCGAACTTCTTCATTCGGTATTTATTACAGAGTGCACGTGTATGCTGCCTATTGCTGTCTATTTCACCTCAGACTAATGATACCAAACATCATAGTAATCATATTTCGTTGAGAATGTCTTCAGAATGCCAATTTCGTTTCGTATAATTTAGGTTTCGTAACCTTGTGAAACGAACTGAACTACGATTTCGGAATAGCTTTGCTTGGCTGTATTTGATAATATTTCCACTGACTTTTAAGTGCTTTGCTGTTGTGACATGAAATGTGAATAATAACTTTTATGATCTTTGGAAGTTGAACGACTTCCGTAAAAGATGTGAAATTAAGATACTTAAAACCGTCAGGTCACTGCCTTGTTATTTATGTTAAAACAGACGAATCAATATTTATTAATTATCCGATAAGACAAGAGGGGGCATTTAACTTGAGAATAAACTGTGATTTAAAAAAAATAGATATATCATGTTAAAAATTCTTTGAGCCGAGCGTCATTTAAACAAAGAAACATGAAAGTAGTAATACAATTTTAAAATACAAAGATATAAATGTTTTAGAAAAGATCTTAAACATTTATTGTTTTATAGAATGTACTGTAAGTTGTGGATATCTCGTTATTTCAGAACATTTTATTGTCAACAGCTTGATGACAAACAGCCTATGAAATACCGCTCAATACAATAATATACAAGTGCACAGACACATCAATCACATGGTCAGTAAATTTTAGAATGTAATTCAATAACACTGACACTGGAATATAAGAATTTAGCATGTTGTTCTTTTTTAAATGAATAAATAGATAAAAAGAAGAGACTACCACCAGTTATCATTAATGAGTGAAAATTTAATGTATAGTTACGTCAAGATTAAGGCAAAATGTCCCTTTAAATGAAGACAGGTAGTTTCCTGTACCGGGTTGACAAGCACACCCAAAGTTCCCTTCCTCGAAAATCTTTATGGAACCCATCAAAGGGGTAGCCAGGTAGAGAAAGAAAAGGGAGGAAAGGGTGGGACTCCATAAAGTAATGGTAAGTATTGCATCATGAAAATTGGTTTTACTTTAAAAAAAAACTCAATTTTATTTCAGTAATAATTACCATAACTTCAGTATGCGAATTCATCTTATTGTAATTGTGACTTCGAGGTCAGACAGCTTAAAAAAAGGCGTCCAGTATCGGTAATGGACCTCTGAATCAACTTAAAATGGATTAATCTATATTCGCATCAAGTGTATTGGAACTCTCAATGAATGTTTCAAGAGCTAGTGGTAAAGAATTATATAGAGTAGAAAGGAGATAAGGAGGAAATGTCTTTAAATAGTGAAAAGAGGTTAATTAGGAAAGTGCATCAGTAACCGGCTGTAACAAAAGCTGTTTAATGGCACGTGTGTCACTGAGGGAAACAAGCAATAAGATGGACCATTCCATTCAGAAATGTTTCTTGAAAAAAATGAATG
Organism: Ylistrum balloti; assembly: GCF_031769215.1. Classification (NCBI taxonomy): domain Eukaryota; kingdom Metazoa; phylum Mollusca; class Bivalvia; order Pectinida; family Pectinidae; genus Ylistrum; species Ylistrum balloti. The sequence continues at coordinate 871,782 of NW_026782122.1, read as the reverse complement.
TCATGTAAATTAGGTTTTGCTAATGGTACGTCAAAGAGCCTTATGTGTCGAACAGGATAACGATCAGTATTATTGATTGTAAAAGATTGGACTGAATCAATGAAAAACTTCCTCCTCCCCTACCCCCCGCCCCCCCCCCCCCCCCCCCCCCCCCCCCCCCAAAAAAAAAGCAAAAAAAAAAACAAAAACAAAAACAAAAAAAAAAAAAAAAAAAAATAACAAAAAAAAGGAACATTAATAAAAAATAAAAGTGTCTTAGTTTTACTATAGTGGAAGCAAGCCAGTAGTCATTATGCGTATTGCCTCTACTTGGACTGACTCCAACATGTTGCAATCCCTTTCTGTACAGTTTGCCTATATTAACTCTGCATATTGTAAAGTTTAACATTGGTATTTTGTACATGTTTCTGGTGGTTACATAATGTTGTTTTCCTTGTTCTTATTTGGGAAAGGGACATTACTTACTTGGATGGACCAAGATTTACATGACGTCGATGGAGCAGAAGATGCTTTCTTTTCCGGAACACCTGGTTTTATTCTCCTATTACGTTTTCAAGAGTCTTCACTCCATGTTAATCTTTATTTTATCTTTGTGTTTTGCAATTTGATTTTAATTATGATGTTGTTGAATTATTATTTTACAAAGTGGATGGGAACGTTTTGTAACCTTCAATGAAAGGGGAGGGGCGGTGCATGATGAATAAGGAACAAGACTTACCTTGGCGTGCATTATCCAGCACACCTGTATGTACCTGTCGACAGTGACCCCGACCGTCAGCCAGATACTACAGACAACAAACAGGAAGAAAATCGGATAGCCGATGTACGAAAAGAAACTCCCATACGCATAACTCTTCGCGATCTCGGGCCAAATCATTTTGATCGTATCTATGATGAAGAAGAATACCAGCAGACCAGAATCTGCTATCGCCTGAGCAATCAGGTACGTTCCGGTAGAAGATCTCATCGCCTTCCGTCTCCACACCAAGATTGATAAGCTATTTCCAGTGAGTCCAATTATCATGAAAATGATTCCGAAAACGACACTGGAATACCAATGCATCTTGGTAGCAATCGCCATGGCATCGTCATCCATTGCCGTATCGTTTGAAATCATGGAAGGCGTCACGTTTGCCATTTTAAAAAGATTGACCAGAACTGCGACTTATCTGTTAAAGAAAAAAGAGGAAAATAAACATTTGAACAAAAGTAAATAAAGGATACATGGTGTGTTTGCCCAGTCTCAGAAATATTCGTAATTTACTATGTTCTCTATTCACAAGTTAAGACAAAATCACGTTTCGTTATTTGTTATTTGCACTAATAGAGAAAAGTTAAAATTCTTATGCGTTGTCACGGGGACTGCGGATCGACTGCTGCAGATTTGCGCAGACGGAAACGTAAAGGTCTTTCTGGTAGGACAGAGGTTCACTCGCCCTATCAGACGTTTAAAGTGAGGAGACATTTTGTCGTGTCAAGAAGGATAAATTTAAATTTATTTAAACATTGTATTCTCGTGATACAGCATTTACGGTCTTAAAAAGTAGCAACCGATACCAAGTTTGGCTGCAAATCTCTGTCATTTACAACGACTGTAAATGCCACAACAAGGCATCTTAATACTCAAAATAACATACCTTATTCATCTTTATCTCTTGTGTTAATAATAAATTTGTTCATAACTAAACAGGTGAGCTGTCCATGTTACAATCATGACGTCGCGAGCTGGATGTCATTTTTCGTCAGTTTATGTGATGGTATTTTATGTAATCATCTGTCAACTGTTGTAACGTAATGTAAAATTGCTGTATCGCGATGAATATCTGTGTTATACCACCAATTACATGTTTTCCTTATTAAAAAACATTCATACTAACTAAATCATATATGACCTGGCGGAGTTCTGGTTTGCCGAAAGATCAATATGACGTATCGGAGGTTTTATTTGTCAAATGATTTCTATGACTTGGCGGAGGTTTGGTTTGCCGAATGATGTCTATTACGTATCGGATTTTTGTTTTTTTTTTAATGTTTTTATTGTTTCTTTTTCAGTCTAATGTCTCAAGGTTTTTGATGTAATCAACAAAAATAGATATGACCTTTTTAGATTTCGTAGTTTCGGATGAAAGCTCAACTTTAAGAACAAAATGGAAACGGTGACAAGGAGGACGCAAGGAAGAAAAAAAGTGAAGCAAGAAAAGGACACAAATGTCTAACTATTATAAATCACCATCTCTTGGTGATTATCACATGTAAAATGCAGTTTAAACATTGTTTAGTTCCATTTTATCTAACTCTGGTTTTGTATTAAAAGTGTCTTTGGTACAAAAATCTGCCAATAGGTCATATGTATTGCCGAATCGGGTTTGCAAATTCTATTTCATAGCTTTAAACTACTAAGTGTGTTTATGTATGTATGCTTTCACGTGAGGCTCTCCTGTATACCCACGAAAGCAGATCAATGTTAAAGTCTTGCGCAATGTAGAATGGTATTTTTATATAAACCGACAATTATCAATTGGTCTTATCTCAATTGATGTGTGTCGCTGTTATATATAACATACCGCCCACGCGTGACTTGTATAACCAACAGTTGATAGTCCATATTCACATCTCTACAATTCTTTTCCTTTTCGTCAGTTACATAATGTCGGTGATCAAATTTCCATCTTGATAGATCAAAGAGTTTTAAGTACCACGATATCATTTATAAATTATGACCATATCACTATATCATGTTTCCTTCCTATGACTAATTTGTGTGAGTATAACGAAGACTGCTCAGTGACGTCACTAAGTCAAAGGTTTACGGTATCATCTGAACTTTATGATTGACATCTTGATAGATCAAAGAGTTTTAAGTACCACGATATCATTTAGAAATTATGACCATATCACTATATCATGTTTCCTTCCTATGACTAATTTGTGTGAGTATAACGAAGACTGCTCAGTGACGTCACTAAGTCAAAGGTTTACGGTATCATCTGAACTTTATGATTGACAATCCTTTCAACTACAATGTGTATCGTTACACCATACCAACATAAAATTAAATAACAAACAAACCTTATCAGTCCTTTCATAAGATTTCTATAAAGCGATAAAAGAGATAACCTGTTTCTGGTTTATAACCTCGTGAACATCCAGTGTTATTTTAAGGCGAATTAAGACTGGTAGCTACTTGAATGAACAACATACGGGAGAACCATCACACGCTGTCTAGAGAAATTCGGGTAATGAATCTCGCTCAAGGACATAACCACGTCAGGACAGACCGGTCCGTTTCTCAGCTTACTGAGAAACACAAACGACTACGGTCGGGCAGCGTTGAACCACAAATCTTAGATCTTTTCCTGAAGTTACGTAGGCCAAATCTCTAACTGACTATTCTATGATAAAAGTGTTTTTTTATTTTAATCAGAGGTCGTTTATCAATCGTGCCAATACATTATATTACTGTACATGCGGAAACAGTTGATTGTCTCAGAGTTTGGTTATTATATGTATCTGTCCTTTCTCTTATTTCTAATTCTTCCCAATTCACGAACTCAAATATCCATGAATTGATACACCGCTGGAAATCATATATAAAATAATAGCGTAACTGTACTTCTTGATGATCTCTTGTTTAAAAAATTACGCCGTTTTACATTCTTATGACAAATAACATGATAAAGGGATATAAAAGAGCTATATATGGATCGATAAAGGTAACGCTGTGGTTGATGGTTAGTAAGTCATAAGTACTTGTCCTATAACTGGGATAACAAACAGCCACGCGTGGTCATGTGACCGACTTTAATATGCGTCAGTACTTGTTCACATTCTTATGACTGGAGTGGTTGTTGAGGTGCTAAATGAAACAGGAAGCCAATAATTTAAAGATGAAAATGCTCGTAGTTGGGAAGGACATGTTTACGAGCGTTTTGTCATTCTATACTTATCGCACACAATGGTGTAAGGTTATTCTTCACACTTGATCTTATATATATATATTTCTTAGCTGTCATGTGTGGTCGGTGTTTGATATCACACTATATATAGGGCTTACTTAGTTACAGTTTGGTGTGTAGGGAGAGTTTGATATTTTATACTATATAAAGGGCTTACTTAGTTCAGTTTGGTGTGTAGGGATAGTTTGATATGTTATACTATATAAAGGGCTTACTTAGTTCAGTTTGGTGTGTAGGGAGAGTTTGGTATGTTATACTATATATAGGGCTTACTTAGTTACAGTTTGGTGTGAAGGGATAATTTGATATTTTATACTATATATAGGGCTTACTTAGTTACAGTTTGGTGTGTAGGGATAGTTTGTGTGTAGGGATAGTTTGATATGTTATACTATATATAGGGCTTACTTAGTTACAGTTTGGTGTGTAGGGAGAGTTTGGTATGTTTTACTATATATAGGGCTTACTTAGTTACAGTTTGGTGTGAAGGGAGAGTTTCATATTTTATACTATATATAGGGCTTACTTAGTTACAGTTTGGTGTGTAGGGATAGTTTGATATGTTATACTATATATAGGGCTTACTTAGTTACAGTTTGGTGTGTAGGGATAGTTTGATATGTTATACTATATAAAGGGCTTACTTAGTTACAGTTTGGTGTGTAGGGACAGTTTGATATTGTACACTATATATAGGGCTTACTTAGTTACAGTTTGGTGTGAAGGGAGAGTTTCATATTTTATACTATATATAGGGCTTACTTAGTTACAGTTTGGTGTGTAAGGAGAGTTTGATATGTTATACTATATAAAGGGCTTACTTAGTTACATTTTGGTATGTAGGGATAGTTTCATATGCTATACTATATAAAGGGCTTACTTAGTTACAGTTTGGTGTGTAGGGACAGTTTCATATGTTATACTATGTATAGGGCTTACTTAGTTACAGTTTGGTGTGTAGGGATAGTTTGATATGTTATACTATATATAGGGCTTACTTAGTTACAGTTTGGTGTGTAGGGATAGTTTGATATGTTATACTATATATAGGTGCTTACTTATATATAGTTACAGTTTGGTGTGTAGGGATAGTTTGATATGTTATACTATATAAAGGGCTTACTTAGTTACAGTTTGGTGTGTAGGGATAGTTTGATATTTTATACTATATATAGGGCTTACTTAGTTACAGTTTGGTGTGTAGGGATAGTTTGATATTTTATTTACACTATATACAGTTTGGTGTTTTGTTGACAATTTTACATTTGACTCTATATATAGGTTTTACATGTTTACTAAGACTGGGATTTTTAAATAAGAGAGAGTGAAACGGAAAAAAACTACTTGAGATGGAGTCGATCTGATGGCAGTCAACCTATCTGATTATTCGATTAGAATCTATTCTTGTAAGAAATTCAGTTACATTATCTCAGGCGAGAGTGGGTCATTCCAAGGGTCAAACAGACAGGAAAAAGTGTGTTGAACTCACTTAGCAGTTGATATATCAGTTAATGATTGGGATGATACTGATGTAGGTTTTAGTTGGCTTGATACGACATGGATTTACTATTAACTTTAGTCATTCTGTTTGTTTTACTCTCCATATTCTCTTAAGTATTTTTCGGGCTATACATTCCGAATTCACTTTCAATTTTTAGCCTCCATGTTCCGAATTCTCTTCAGTATTTTCCATGCTACATGTTCCCTTTCCAACAGTCATACATTCATACGTAGATTGTGTCCAAGGATGATGGTGATATCGGAAGTCTTATAGTGCAATCACACTGAATTTTCATTACAAAGACATGGTAGATGTAGTATGACGCCCGGTTATATCATAATGACAACGGACAGCGGATGGACAGTCCTAACAGCAAAAGGTGGTATAATAGTAGATGTAGAATGGACATAAGTTGGCAGCGATTGAAAATAGGCTTTGGTTGTTTTAGTCAAGAGACTGAGTTCTTAACAGACCCAATGACTACTGTGAATGGGCAGGCGCTCAACATTCAGATAAAATGTGTTGTGAACCGAGGAACGAAAAATTATGACAGACAGCATTGAAAAAATGTCAAATATCCCTAATCTTGTCATAGGTCAAGTAGATCTCTTTGGACCCGGAACGAAATATCCGTTTTCTAAAATGTAAATCTGCGGTGGTCCTTCACGCACATTATTGTACTAGTTAAAGCTAATTTCCATTAGATATTTTCATACTGGACTTGTTATTCTCAAACACGTCCGACTCCGCGAGCGATCATAAACTAATATTTGATCATAAAAAGAACCAGAAAATGCTAACATGTCTACATTATCATAATCCAAACTCACATTCAATAAAACTAGGACAGAAACAACAAAATACCAACATGTCAACATTATCATAATCCAAACTCACATTCAATAAAACTAGGACAGAAACAACAAAATACCAACATGTCTACATAATCATAATCCAAACTCTAATTCAATAAAACTAGGACAGAAACAACAAAATACCAACATGTCTACATTATCATTATCCAAACTCACATTCAATAAAACTAGGACAGAAACAACACAATACCAACATGTCTACATAATCATACTCCAAACTCATATTCAATAAAACTAGGACAGAAACAACAAAATACCAACATGTCTACATAATCATAATCCAAACTCACATTCAATAAAACTAGGACAGAAACAACAAAATACCAACATGTCTACATAATCATAATCCAAACTCACATTCAATAAAACTAGGACAGAAACAACAAAATACCAACATGTCTACATTATCATAATCCAAACTCACATTCAATAAAACTAGGACAGAAACAACAAAATACCAACATGTCTACATAATCATAATCCAAACTCACATTCAATAAAACTAGGACAGAAACAACAAAATACCAACATGGCAACACAATCATAATTCAAACTCAGATTCAATAAAACTAGGGCGAAATGTGAAAATAAAGCATTATTTACATGCAGACTCCTGAAAAACGTTAAAGGAGAATAAGACAAGGATTTTAACTCTCCCTCCCGCTTACATCCGGATAGAAATGGACTATCAACACAGATTAATATATTTTCTTGTTGCTGTATGATGTAGCATCACTGACAAGTCCTAGAAGGATGAAACAGCTGTATGATGTAGCATCACTGACGAGTCCTAGAAGGACGAAACAGCTGTATAATGCAGTATCACTGACGATACCTAGAGATGCGAAACATCTGTATGATGTAACATCCCTGACGAGTCCTAGAAGGACGAAACAGCTGTATGATGTAGCATCACTGACGAGTCCCAGAAGGACGAAACAGCTGTATGATGTAGCATCACTGACGAGTCCAAGAAGGATGAAACAGCTGTATGATGTAACATCACTGACGAGTCCTAGAGGGGCGAAACAGCTGTATGATGTAACATCACTGACGAGTCCTACAGCTGTATGATGCAGTTTAATGCACTATCTATCTTTATAGGTGTTTTTAATGTTGTGTCTTTTGTACAATCTTTGATAGAAATTTCAATCCCTTGTTTTTAAAGTGTATATATCATATATTTTGAAAATTATTAATCTAGACCCTCGTTAAGTTGCTCCTACTAAACACTGCTCAACGAAAATGTCATCAGTTACGAATTGCTATAAAAATTCAACACACGAGCTAAAAAGGCATGATTGATCAAGACGTTTAATACGTCACAGGGTCGTGTTTTTTTCCAACTTTGTGGCAATATAGTAACTTTCAGTGTGAATGTAACATGAATTAAGAGGTTCCCGAAATAACATTATGCGATGTCGTAAACAGGAAGTCCGTACCAGCCAACACCCTGTGCCATCTTTCAAAATTAATACAATGCATGTCAAAGAACAGAGTCACAATAATCACTTATCTTACTTTGTAGACGTTTTTTTTTTTATTTTATTTTACGAAAAAATGGTAACTTCAAGCCCGGACGGTGTTAACTCTATTATCAAACATCTTCAGATTAAAATCGCTGTAAACTTTATTTTACATTTACAATTACAAGGGGAAACAGGCTTTAGTTTATATAAATCATTCTTGTTTGCTCGCTCGGGTTCTTTCTGTGAGAGGAAACCGTAGTACCCGTGGCAGCTAACGTACTCCGGAAGGTGACCCCAATCGGTTTCACGCAGGATCAGGGAATCGAACCACGGTCGCTTAGGTGAAGGCGACTGCGTTATCACTGCGCCACGTGACTTTAACAAATTTACAAGTCAACACCAATGATTTCATAATAAAAAAAAAATGGTACTTAATAAAGCATTTAAGAAATTCAGGATCTTAAGGGAACCAGTTGTACACACATTGTCACCACTCACAGGATACACGTATCTGGAGATTACAAGGTCGGAGGCAATCCTCGTCGGCCGCTAAAGTTTTTTTGTTGTTTCATTGTATATATCAGATTTCTTTCTCTAGAAACAGCCAGGATCGTACGGGAAAAAATGTTGAAAGAATAGAATAGACATAAGATGTATTACAATATATATATATATTATTATCAATATTATATACGGGCTGACGTTTTGTGGCCATTTTTAATTTAAATTCAGAAAATAGGATACATTTTTCTCGACAGTTCACTGTATAATGATACAGGGCAGATGTGTCTGAATATTTGTCTGTAATGTACAATATGCAGATGATATGAGTTCAAAAACTTTCAATCTTATTTATCTATTTTTTGTTGTTGTTATCATTTTGTTAACTCATTCGTCTTTTCACTCCATTAATTTCTGTATTTCAAGAAACCAATTGACAAGGTCCTGTACAGATACATCATTAGAATTACTGGCTGTCATGTCCTTGATGTTTAGCACAAAGTCTCCGTTAATCTCACGTGTGTATATACATACCGCAGCTGTGTTGCGTTTATTACTATATAACTCCGTCTGCTTACAATTTAACATTTTGTAAAAGTAGCTGAACTAGCTATGAAACAAGATAGTATATATAAAACGCAAAGTCTGGCACGATATTAAAGGTGTCGGGTTTTTTTAAAGTTAATTGTGTGTAGATAAAGAAGACGAATGTGTATTAATTAAACATTAAGTTTCATTTCATGTGCTGAAAAGTTTAAATTTGTTGTTTTTAAGTGTATACTTTTAGCAATTTTTATTTCATATTTAGACGTAATTTATTCAAGATCGTTATATCAATATGAAACCCCTTCGAATAAATAGTGTGCAGAGTAAAAAAAAAATTTTTTTTTCCGAAAGGAAACTCTATATGAAGTTCCTATCTTGAACAGTCTCTCGGCAATTAGATTGATAGTTCTAAACACTAGAATTTGGTTTAATTAAACATCAGTTGTGATTGCAAAAACTGAAAGTATGCTGGGGTTTTCATTGAGTTAAGAACACACAATATACTGTGTAACAATGTATTTGCATTTTTAATTAAATGGGGCTCTTAACGACCAAATCTATTTTTCTGATTTATGTATGTTTCATGAGGTTTTAAACGACAATTTCCTTGATACTAGATATTTATCATAAAATATGCATGAGAGATCTTACCACCAAGAACTCAAACATTTTAACATCCGCAGTTGTCAGCAATAAATCGGCATAGTTACTTGAGTTTTAAAAATATGTCTATGTCTTACCTTTATGAGCGAATGGGTTTTTCTTCACAAATCCGAAATGCTGTCTTTCCAGCCCCAGCTTTGACTGTCATTTCTGTCACGTGTTATACTGTTTATATAGAGACGCTTAAATAATTGTCCAATCAGCGTACGACTATAGACAGTGCTGTATTACTTTCAACATCTGCTTGACCTACAATTTACTTCCGCTTTGGCCGAGGATCGGTCGTCAGCAGGAAGTATACTTAGAACACTTGTCTTTATTTTGTTTATTGAAACAAAAGATGGGGGAGGGTGTGTTCATTCATATATGTTGTCGATAATTTCTGAAGATAGTCGAAATAAAATCCGAGACTTTTCTTCCTCGTATCTGAATGCTGTTGATTTACCTGTCGAGTTGAGACGATTGACATGTTACTGTAGCAGCAGCCATGTATCAATAATTGCCATCAACGTCACAGACTAACAATATTTTCCTACATTGATAAGGTAGTGAAAATTGGTTACTTTTACAATGACAATGAAGTTTTTGCACTCTAGGAGATACCTACAGCTAGTCATATTAGAAAGTGTTTCATCTAAGGAGTCACCTACAGCAAGTCAAATGAGAACGTGTTTCACCTATCGAGACACATACAGCCAGTCATAAGAGAACGTATTTCATCCAGGAAGACAACTACAGTCAGTCATATGAGAACGTATTTTATGTAGAGAGACACCTACAGCCAGTAATATGAGAACGTGTTTTACCCAGTGAGACACATACAGTCAGTCATATGAGAACGTGTTTCACCCAGGGAGACATTTACAGCCGGTCATATGAGAACGTGTTTCATCCACGGAAACACCTACAGCCAGTCATATGAGAACGTGTTTCACCCATGACGACACCTACAGCCAGTCATATGAGAACGTGTTTCATCCATTGAGACACCTACAGCCAGTCATATGAGAACGTGTTTCACCCAGGGAGACATCTACAGCCAGCCAGTCATATGAGAACGTGTTTCACCTTGGTATCAGCCTGGGGGAGAACGTTCCTAAATGTCTCCTGGCTGTAGGTGTCTCTCTAGATAAATCCTTTCTCATACGACATTGCTCTGTCCATTTTGTGTTATCATTGCGTGCCCGGTATAGCATCTCCGTCTACTCGTGGTATACTGATTACCGTAATCTCTCGTTTTTGTTTGGCTTCATTTATCTTTTTTTCTCATATGTGTTTCCCAATGCTTCGCACGACCTTAGATTCTTCATATGGCTCGAAAAAACGGAAGTCGTTATACCTGTTGTCTTCGGCTTCAAAGGACAAAAGATTGATTTTGTTGATTTGACGAAGAGTTTTTTCTACATCACAGTCGTTAGATTACTTAACGCGATTCTTATTGTACTTTTGCCTGTTGTGTATTTTTTAGAATTACCAACAAAGAAGAGTTTTGATCACGTGTTCACCTTTCATGCTACTTTCGGATAAATGCTTAAAAGAGCGTGATGTTTCAGACGGAACTCAAATGTTATTCTTGACTTCATCCGTACATATTTCGTTCAGGTTTACCATACGATATACAAGCAAGTCTAAGGTCTGGTTTGTTGATGGCGTATCATAATCTGTATAATTAACACGTCATTATAGTACACCTGTAATTACAAATAATTAAGGTATTTGAAGACAGATAATTAACTGTACATGACGGTTTTATCATTTAAATGTGTGACGTTATGATCGTTAGAACTACAATTCAGACGCTAAAGTAGGTAATGATGTGATAATATTGGTAAACTTAATTCCATGTAGAAGCATAACTTAAAAAGTGGCTTCACTTGTCAAGCCATACACTAATAGAATACCCTCACGTGCTTTCGTAGACATGCGGATAACAGACGAAACATATGCGCTGTACCTCTGGTTACCTCAGTTTTTCGTGCTGTGTGCATAGGGATCGTTGGAATAGTTAAGATCTATATCACTGTCTGTATATAAGTCTGTAACGGTGTGTTGTACCTTTAAGTTGTATAAAGTCTATCATTCGACACCTTGGACATTTAGTGTGGTCTTTTGAGAAATCCTAGAGATATTCCGAACAAGTAATCTGAAGAGGCCATCGAGAGAATATTAGAAATTGAAAACAAAATATATCTTCAAGTTAAGATCAATATTTCGATTGGATTACCAAGGTTATGGTATAAACGTTAAATCAGACGTGAAATCTCGATGTTTCAGCTGTGATTTAATGAAGGGTGTAGAGAAATAAACACCAGTGGAAAGGATTTACCAAAGTCAACGACATTTCAATAAAAACTATAACGAATTAAACACGCTATAGTAAAACGATACAGAAGCCTGCATCATATTTGCCATTCTACGACACATCAGTGACGCGCTGACATAAGACACGACGACATAAAATTGAATTAGCAGAATCCAGTGAAGAAAGGGTGGTGAATTTATTCCATAATCAAATTAATTTCGTTGTTTTCAATATAGGATTGTACAAGAGACACTCCATACAAATTCAAAATAAGATACAGTAACACCATAGAATTAATTAAACTGCATTACACAGCTGTTTCGTCCTTCTAGGACTCGTCAGTAATACTAGGGGCCTCAATTTTGAAACTTTGGAGGCGATCAAATTCGATAGACAGAAACGTCAAAATCTACAGTTCGGAATGGGTGGGGAGTGAGGGGGGAGGGGGGGCGCTTTGGTGATGGACTAGCCCCCACAACGTAAAAGCATCGCTTAATTTCATTTATCTGATAGATACAAATGAAAACTTCAATTACATACATATTTCAAAGTACAGACTTATATATATCTACGTCTGTGGTTTGATTCTTGGTATGGCTTATTGCAGCTTGTCTTAGGCCGGTCTTGTAGACGTGGGGAGGGCGGCGTCTTATGAATTACAGCTACCGTTGTGTTATATTAACAAAAATTATAAAATTTTGAAAAATCTTGTCAGACAAACTTTGTTATCATCACTTTTCAGAAAATGGTTGAAATAAAGATATCATATAAATTATTTCACGTGTTACCGAGATCAATACACCAAACATCCAAATATTAAGTCCTAATTTGTAGTAATGCAGGCAAGAAAAATTGCCCGGTTGTTGTTAATGCTAAAAAATAAGAGTGACCATGATAACAATTGTTACATAATTCTGTTCACTTGAACAGTGCAGAAAGTGAAATTAAATGTTTGACATTTTTATCCTTACAAGGAAATATTACGGTAACTGTTATCGACTCAAACGGCAGTAAACTGCTACTGATTAACTTACTCTTTTCGGAGTTTGTTTCAATCTTTTTATTATTATTTTATTATTATTATTATTATTTGTTTTTTAAGAGAGAGAAATAGTTTATTTACGTGATTATCAGAATATTAATAATCCACAACACACTGATAACAGAGATAGGAATTAAAATCTATTTGAGTCAAGAATGTATATCTGAGTGTTTTCGCATATCATATCTTCAATGAATAAATCACTGCTACCATGTAGTAATAGTTGCAGGTCTAGCGGTATGAAATTATCTAGATTTCGGTACAATTCTATTCTCGGTAATTATCACAGGCGGAGAAGAAACGATGCACATCCTTAATAGAATGTCCACATAGACAGTGACGATAATCAATTAGTTGAGATTGGAAAAGGTCGTTCTTTAAAGTGCTACATTTATTTCTTAATCTTTCATGCAAAATATTTGACTTTCTATTTCCAACAGAGAAATAGATACGTATCGTGTTCTGCCTGAGATAGATGTTTAAACACTGAATATGAAGTATTTTGCCTAATCTCTAGATCAATTTGGTTCCAAAGTCGAACAGTAGACGGGAAAAAAACAATTTTTTGTTAGTTCACGAGGTCGGAAATTTTGTAAAGAGTAATTGTTCGCGTCACGTAGGTTATAATAATGGGAGTTTTCAGATACTAAGGGAGGTAGCAGAGTAGATAAGTAACTAGTTGTTTGTTGATTTGTAATTTTATAGAATAGCGGCAGTTTTCTCCGAGAACGACGATTTGCAGGTGGTTCTAATCCATTTTCAGAATATAACGATCGTCTCCTAGCAAAAAGAAGGCAATCCAGTAAGTATTCTTGCAATTTCTAAATGATTTTTTTTCTCCAATTGGTCTGTATTCCACTTGCAGTCGTTAGAAAGAATCATACCTAAGTATTTATGTAAGTAACTTGGATAGGAGTGTTACTGAAAATAAGGGTTGGAATAAACGGTAGTTGGTGATTTGTTATGACTAAAGCCACAGCTTTATTAGGATTTAATGACATCGACCAGTCTTCCGACCAAACTTCGAGTTTTCTTAAGTCGAAATTTCGATTATGTAAACGTCATAAGATGCGTAAGAGAGGGAAGTATCATCGGCAAAAAGTCTAGATAGAGAAGCGAGATTACAGGAACGATAAGTTATGTAGAAGTATTGAGGTCACACAATTGTGTATCAATCGTTCTGTAGGTCATCTAGAAGTGGCGAATTCCTGTGGAGTAGATGTTTAAAGCACACATTGGTTAGTGTCACGAGTATGTGTTGTCGTCAACAGATACGTCACTGACTGGATCACTTTAATTCTAATTTGTTTCATTGACGCAGCACATCATTGATATAATGTCACATGTACTGTGACGATATGGACCCTGACAAAACAAACGCAAAACGCAAACGCTGTGTTTTTGTTTTTGTTTTTTATTTGTAGGGGTAGGGAAATGGGGTTGGGGGATAATAGAGAAGTACTGAAATCTGCTGACCACACAGAAATCTCATCATCTACATACAAATGTACATGTACGGTATGTACACATTATACCATCACCAAATGATATCCACGTCAAATCACCAATGACTGAGAGCAAAGAGACTGATATGCCAATGAAATGTCTTTATTTCTGAGCATCCGAAGCGAGGCTGACCTTAGAAGGTCAATAAATCGAGAGTAACTGTTGTTCATAGTTTGACCTTGTATTGACGACCTTGAATTTCGATAAAGATTATCTTGGGATGTCGGAATATTTTGGTATACATATATATGATTAATGAAGTACTAACGACAGTACGGACAAGTGAATTGTCAAATTTTCGAGGCAATCTGCCTCTTTATCAAGACACAAATATTATATAAATTATAAACTAAAATCGGGAACGGTGGTGTAAATGCAGGTGTTTCGATAATCCCTTTGGCCTATGGAAACCAAAAGGCCCTTTATAAAGGGCCAAGAACTCTCTTAAGAAGAGGTATGAAAGATGGTGATTAAAATATCAAAGATGTTTTATATAAATCTCGGTACGTTGTGCACTGTAGCCACTTTAAATATTGCCGTTTGCGGTCTCTGAGATAGAGCGTGACGTAATCATCTGTACTGGTGTTAGGATAACTGACCATATCAGGATATCACTGGCAGTCAACAAAATAGTGATTTCATCCGATGACATTATCTAACTCTCGTATATATAACTACTATAGTCTTACACATATGTTAATATATTATTCACATTTTTTTCCCGAGTAGATAAAGCGATGGAACAGGATTTAATTCAGCTGCACTCTTGATTACACGAAAGAAACTTCGATTTGTGGTTTGGCAAGATAGGTTGTGAAAATACCGTAAATGTTCCTTACTGTACGCTGTGACCATGTAAAACTGGTGTTTCTCCATACATCATTCTTCGTAGATTTATGTTTGAACGTCAGTTTTGTAATAAAATTATGTTTAATCTCTGCATATGAATATGATAGGTAATAATATAAGCTGTAAAACATTCGCGACATCTATTACTTTTTATTCTATTTCTACCGTAAATACATCATATTAATTTGTTACACTCGATATTAAAGTCTACTTCCTACAAAAGGGTTAATGTGTTCAAGGGAGAGAACTCCCACAAGTCTAGCCTGTTAGGATACCACTTGAAATGGGGGGATTTATTATCAATCATTAAGACTTGTTTTTAGATGTGATATTCACACGATGAAATCGAACATTTTTGCCGGTTTAAACCCCGTTAAAATCGATATCTGGGAAGTATGATAGGATGTTTGATTGGGACCATTCTATTCACGAATTTCAGCACACAGGTTAAAAACACATCAAATGTTATGTCCAAACGTCAATCTCATTTTCTTTAAAGCTGTTATATATACATGTATGTGTTACTAAATATTCGTTTCCATAGGAGGAATTAAAAAATGGGAATATCACCTTTTTATTATAAATTGAGTATAAACTAAAGTTTATGCCAAGTAATGAATCATGCATCACACGGCGGGTTCGTCTTTCTATGACTCGTCGGTGGTGCTTTGGACCTAAAGTGTAAAAATCTCGAAGGCGAGAAAATCGAAATTGGCTGAAATAAACGATAAATTATAAATAGGGAACTGCACTCTTTCTTGCACTGCCACCTCATTAGTCTAACACAAAACAAAATATCTCTCACATCCTAGAAACCCAAAGGAATATTCCATAAATTGAGATCCGCGTATTTTAAGCGCACGAGCTATCCCAGGGCAATTACAAAAGTAAGGGATCAAAGTCTTATTGGTGTAGAGAGAAAGTGTGAGACAAATGTTGTTTGGCTGTAGATTTCACAATGGCAGGACCAGTGGTGACACCTTAAGCTTGTTTCTGGTGTAGCTTTCAACATACATTAGCTCCTACGAGAATTATAGACGTCACAAACGTCCACGACTCGTAACTGGCTCAAAAACGTCAGCATCGTTTCATCTCAATGCTCCTTTTAACCTTTTTACACTGAATTATAAGCGAAGAGGTTTACGGTGATGATAGTGTGTCTTCATGGGCCAGCAGCTCACTGTAGTCTTTCATGACACGGCAGTATAGACTTCCTGCAAAAGGACATAAATGTCAATATATATTTGTGATCAAGACACGAAATTTCTGGCAGTGATACTAAACTTTCCTGTCCATGGGAATACCAATCCTATCATACTGCGTATACATAACATTCATTCATTATATAAAATTATATTATATCATATCATATTATATTATTATATTATATTTCACAGGTTTAACTTGGAAAACCTAGAATTGCAATGTTTAAGTATTTTTGTAACTACATAAATTATACACTTATCTAAATTCAAATTAAATAAAACAAGGGCAAAATATGAACAAAATTTTCACGGAAATTCTTGAAAAACTACAAGGAGAATAAGACCAAGTGTTCCGGAAGAATAAACGTCTTCTGCTTCATCGGCGACATCCACTATGTTAACCTTGGCCAATCGAAGTAGGCAATGTCCCGCTAAAGAAGGGATTCGTTAGCTCTCAAAATCTTATCCTGCTAACAACTTTTAATCAAGTTTCATAGCAAGAGGCCCAAAAGGTCTGTATCGCTAACTTGTTTTGTCAATATTACAGAGGACTTGTCTTTAAGGTTTACCCTGTTTGCTTCTGTCTGTTTGCCCTCCAAGTTATCAATGTTTTATGCAAAATCAAATGCCGTTCCAGAAAGGATTCTTCGGATTACATGCAGTGAAATCCTTTCATCAATACAGGATGTTTAAAATGATCCACCATCATTGCTTCTATCCGACCAGAGGCAATGAAAAGTCTTTGAATACATTGGAATATTGGTGGTACACTGTATTGCTACAGTAGAAATACCATCTATCCAGATTTTGTTATCAAGTGTCAAGATTGCTCTCGGACATATACATTTCTTGTCATATTATCTATATGATTCGATGAGTATAAAACGCAGATCCGGGGTATACGGATTATAGATATAAGCACGTCTACAGCTGACGTAACGGAGGCATACATAAGATATCAAAGGGAATATATATCAGACTGTCAAATGATCCATCGACACCATATAAGGAAGAACCCAAACCGAACAACGGAATAACATATTAACCTTTGTTTCAAACTCGATATTCTTTCTTTACCTTTCTTTTCCTTTCTTTGATCAAACCAAGAGTTTTGTCTATTTTACAGGCCTTAGGACAAACTGGTATTTATCACAGTAACAGTTAATATGGACCGATTTTGAAATATTTAGAAAACCTTGTCAGATTTTTGGATTTGAATGTGTGTTTCTTCTAAAGTGCTGCTCTCACCGACGGGTTATGGTGTTCTGTCGACCTGGCCTCAGCCTCAGTTACATAGATGTTTTTGAAGACATCTGTGTTTAAAATATTTTATTTGCCGTAAATCAACAGCTTTTATGCAACATCTCCTTCTCTTCGGTTTACGACACACACGAGTATATTAAACAAGATCATATTCTCAATATTCTTTTTCTTTTCTATGGTAACATATTATTACTAATTGGCATCAGACGGGAATGTATATTTTACGAATACCATAACACACAGATGCAATGACAATTGGCATTTTCCATATTCAATTTCCACACAACTTCGGATCCTGCGAAATGAACTAATCAAATATGGTATCGAATGGACACAATAATTAGATTTAAGACGAATCAGCCAATAGTCTATTTACAATAACGTCAAGTTTTATCCATTTGCCCCCCAAGCAAGATTAAAGGCATTGTTTCGTCGCCATACATAAGCACGGGTATCATATAATCGATGGGACAATATACAGGAGAATTAAAACTCGTTTTAACAAGTATATTGTTGTTTACAGCCTAAATTTGATTCAGCATATTCCGTCATATGATGGTGTTTCCTCTTAATCGCTTTCAATACTTTAGTTTTAGATATAAACATACACTGTGTATTACGTTTGAATCAAAACAAACAATTTGATATTGTGAGTATTTTATTTGTTTTCATTATGTATGTCAATGACAACAAAATATCTGGTCACTAAAAATATTCGGTATCAATCACCGTGTATTTATTTGGGTAAAAGAAGCCATATGTGCATCACACAAAATAAACAGATAAACAGTGCATTCGAGAGACATGGGCACAAAGTACATGTATTTCCAGTTAAACACTGCATTCGAGAGGCATGGGTCACAAAGTACCTGCATTTGCATTTCTAGAAAGAGAGTGCATTCAAGAGATTCAAGTTACAAAATACCTGTATTTGAATTTCCAGATAAACACTGCATTCAAGAGACATGGGTCACAAAGTACCTGTATTTCTAGATAAACACAGCATTCAAGAGACATGGGTCACAAAGTTCCTGTATTTCTAGATAAACACAGCATTCAAGAGACATGGGTCACAAAGTACCTACATTTCTAGATAACACAGCATTCAAGAGACATGGGTCACAAAGTACCTGCATTTCTAGATAAACACAGCATTCAAGAGACATGGGTCACAAAGTACCTGTATTTCTAGATAAACACAGCATTCAAGAGACATGGGTCACAAAGTACCTGTATTTCTAGATAAACACAGCATTCAAGAGACATGGGTCACAAAGTACCAGTATTTCTAGATAACACTGCATTCAAGAGACATGGGTCACAAAGTACCTGTATTTCTAGATAAACACAGCATTCAAGAGACATGGGTCACAAAGTACCTGTATTTCTAGATAAACACAGCATTCAAGAGACATGGGTCACAAAGTTCCTGTATTTCTAGATAAACACAGCATTCAAGAGACATGGGTCACAAAGTACCTGCATTTCTAGATAACACTGCATTCAAGAGACATGGGTCACAAAGTACCTGCATTTCTAGATAAACACAGCATTCAAAAGACATGGGTCACAAAGTTCCTGTATTTCTAGATAAACACAGCATTCAAGAGACATGGGTCACAAAGTACCTGTATTTCTAGATAAACACTGCATTCAAGAGACATGGGTCACAAAGTACCTGCATTTCTAGATAAACACTGCATTCAAGAGACATGGGTCACAAAGTACCTGCATTTCTAGATAAACACTGCATTCAAGAGACATGGGTCACAAAGTACCTGTATTTCGAGATAAACACAGCATTCGAGAGACATGGGTCACAAAGTTCCTGTATTTCTAGATAAACTCTGCATTTGAGATACATAGGTCACAAAGTTTCTGTATTTCTAGATAAACACTGCATTTGAGAGACATATGTCACAAATACACGTATCTTGAATTCAATTTAGATAAATGAACAGTGATCAACCTGCCCAACTAATGACGTATTTTGATTTGGTATATAGGTTAAAAAAATACATATAATTAATTTTTGACTTCCTTGCAATATGAACAAAGTTTAACAAGCATTTTTCTCAAACAGTTTGTATAAATGGAACTACATATCTTTTTACAGTAATCTTTATGATGGGAAATTTGACACCTCACAGAAATGTTACAAACTTTTCAGAACCAAACTATTTACAGGTGATCAAGCATACACTAAGATATTACATTTGATGTCACATCAACGTAAAATTCGTCCAATTAAGAGCCTCTTCATAGCTTGATCTCAATTCAAATGATATGCTTCCGGTATATTTTGCTGTTAAGTAAGAAGTACAACGGGTGACATCAGTTGATGTTTCATGAAAGCCGCGTGGTTAGAGTTGAAAATTCTTTGGACAATAAAAATAACATATATATATCTTTACCCACCATAAGAGTATGACAATGTTTACCCGATGCAGGAAAGTTACTCACATATATTTCAATGAACGGTTAAACTCATATCTTTATACAGTTGTTTGGCAAATACATGTCGTTGTAGCAGAACTTCGTCAATAAAGAGTACTGGTCAATCGCCATTTTAACGTACTATTTTGATATTATTAAGATCCTACAAGACTTGGAATGCGATAGATCATAAAATGTTAAACTCTATTTCACCATATCTCTTTTTTTACTATTCATTCATTAATAAGCAAATAACTCGTTAATCCGGTTACTTCGATTAAATCCGGATAAAACCCACTTTACACCAATTCTGTATGGAAGGTGACGAACCTAATTTGGAAATTTCATTTCAGGTTTACCATGGACGTCTTCAATCATATTCGTAAGGTTGCTCCAGAATGTACCGGCCAATATCGGCAAACATTCCTTTGCCTTTTCTTAATGTTGAGGCGTTAGTCAAGGCTGGTGGGTCAGGGAATGTGAAGTGAACAGAATAAGTGTCCATCTTCCAATTAAAATCCTGTTCACGATTGTAATTCTTGTATCCGGGTCGGAATATTGGATGACATTTCAGTTGATAACACATCACTTGTAGGTGTTTTTCTATATGAACACTGTGAGGATAACGTTCGTATATTTTATAAGGCAGCAGAATGGCATTGTAAAAAAAGTCCCATGATCTATAATCAACTAAGGCAGCTTGCCAATTTTTAATAAACTCTGACCCAGGCTTTGCCATCAGAACACCTAAATTGAATGCATCTGGAAAATCAGGCCACGGCATGTGATCAAAATTTACTATTGCGTCATATCCGGTTTGTATTAAATCGTCGATTGGACGAAGCCACAGAACGTCCCAGTCCATATAAATCCCGCCATATTTTAATAACACATCTGCGCGGATGATATCACTTTTATGTTGTGTATAAAGTACGTCTTTCCCAAAAACATATCTTGGTACTTCTCTATTCACCATAATTATCCTTGGATCTCTTTTGAACTTTTCCATATATTCCCCTTCAAGTAATTTGTCACCGTGTATATACACTTTATCTGGTTTCAAAAACGTAAGAGCGCTCCTAAGGCTTAAATACATCATAAAATCCATAGTTTTCCTGTTAAACCACACAAGATGAATAATTTTTGGAATTACACCTGGTAGCCTTGTTTTAGGTGCTACAAGTGCCGAATCTCCATATAGTATTAGTCTAACATTATACGCAAATGAGGTATTCGAATGCATTATATCCTTAGGATGTAAAGCTGGTAACTCAACGCAAGTCGTATTTTCGAATAACATTTCAAAATCATTTCCCATTTGTTCACATTGGGAATAATTATTTGGTAGTGTTAAATCCGAATCTTCCGTATTTTTCAAAGTTAATAACTGCTTTAAAGTCACTAAAGCTGGTCTGTTGTGATCAGTAGACATTGCGTAACTGACTTTCCAGTCTCCATCAGTAACTCCAATCGCAGAGTCTTTTCGCCGTAAGTGGCGTAAAGACTGCATCAGAAACATTGTGTCACTGATGTACATTCCTCCACGATCCAGGAGAACATCGATACCGTACCACACACCACAGGCCGGATCATTGTTATAGTTTGGCATGACCTTTACAACGAATCCTGGAATAGTTTTCTTAAGATCCTCAAACCAGTAATTATACTTGTCTTGTCCACCATGAATATCATATTTCGTATGAAACTCGATGATATCCGGTTGCATGATTTTCCAGGCACTTAAAATACTAAGATAATTTTCAAAATGGAGACTTCTGTTGTGACACCACACTATGTGTATGCTGTTAGGAATGAGGTTTCCCTCCATGTCCGATATGAAACTAGATATTAATTTGCTATCAGCAGATTGTCGAAATACCATATTCGTTTTCTTATCGTCTACTATTGTAATTAACTGATCGTGCAGGTTTGATATCCTCGGCGAGACAAACCTATCTAAACACGTGACATTCTCGATCGATAGCGATTGGTAAAACATGAACACGCTCAAAAGAAACAGACCAATCGAAAGAAAGAAAAATCGACGCCATCTTAGTCTACTCGTCCTCATTTTCATTACTGCACTTTATCACGAATTAAGATACTATCAGGTTAAAACTAATTATTTATTTATAACTTCGTTCTAAAACCTGTAAATTCCTAATTGATACCGCGTGAAACGTTTTGGATAAAGACTATCGTGTTTACATTCCTGATGACTTTTTAAGGAATCTGCACTTTACATTGACGTGTTGATTTCATGGGCACATCAGCTGAAAATATAAGAAATAGACATGAAACAAATAGTAATAAATGGTTTGCATTTTACTGTTTTGTTATTTACTTTTGAACTGAAAAAAGATATTATCATCGTTACAATATACATGGATAAAGAGCATTGTACAAAAGGTACATGTAAATGGCACCTTTCTTTTCAAATTCATAATTCGATACAGAAGAACAGAGCTAATAATAGAACTGCGTCATACAGCCGTTGCGACGTTCTAGAACCTAACAGTGATGTCCGGTGTCAAAAGTTTGAAACCTAGAAGACGAATACGGGATACTAGAATTGATCGAAAGAAATATCAAAATCTGAATCAACATTGATTTGAATATGAATATTGTGAACCTACATTATATATTCATCTACACTGTATATTCATTATGGTGAAGTTCTTCCTTCATAACATTTTGCCTAGTATAACCCGACTTAGAGTGTCTCGCCTTCATTATATTTTAGCTAACTATGAACAGTCTTGTAGTTTCTCTCCTTCATTGCGTTTTTGCGTTTCACCTGTCCTGAAAATCTGCGAACACATTTTTGTGCGTGTAATGATATCCACCTAAGTAAGGAAATCGAAACAATTGGTCATGTGAAAGAAGTCTCTAGTAATATGAATTCCTGCTGTCTACTTCCATCTTTAGATAAGAAGGTGGTACGATCTGGTTAGTAGTTGTCGGTACAGTAGATCCGTTGTTATTAAAGAGTAGAATGAGATTTGTTTTCAAACAAACTGATGTGTACAATGTACATTGGTAATAACATTTATGCCTAATATACCCTGAAAACTCGAAAATAAAACACGACTAATTTCTGTAACAGAAGAAAGCAAAGGAAGGTTTATTTATGTGCAAAAAGCACCAGGCATATGGTGAATATCATTAGCCATTTAATGAATGTGAATAAGACAGGCATATCGTTGCTGGTGTTATATAGAATATGTATAAGTGGAAATGTAACGAAACACATGAAATGTTTAAAATATGTTAATGTTTTGTGTTAAAAATGTCATAGATCGTGAAGGATAATAGTAATCCAGGCCGGAGACTTATCTACTATGTACATTACCCAAAGATACTTATTTAAGATTGTAGATGGAACATAGAAGTGCCATGCTATATGAAGGACGTACTACATAATTTAAGATATATCCCTCTCCCTCCTATAAATCTGTTACAGTAATGTCGGATATTAATGAGTATAATAAACTGTATTACATGGTATATCTTTTAACAATTTCTCTAATTTCTGATATTCCGCTGGACTATTTTGAAATACTGTTAGTTCCTGTATTATACGACATACTGTCCAAGATCCCCCGTAAGTAGTGTTGGATATTGCTTGATATCTGAGAGTCAGACTACAGGAATGTTAATGGCCGACTTCACCGACAGGAAATCGTCGAGATAATTGTTTAGGGATTTCTGTTTACCCATGGGAGTGCATTTTGACACCATATAATTATTTTTGACATGGGGTTGGCGACTTGACATCTGTTTTGATCTTTGTAATAGAAGATGAACCGTTAGTTGACCATTAATTGATTTCTGAAACATATTATACCGATAACGTACAAGCGTTACACTGCAAAGTTGTTAGTTAATAAAAGAGTAGTAACTACACATTAAAAGTACAGTAAAACTCGATTATAACGAATTTCAAGGAACTGGGATTTTGGTTCACTTTATGAATATTTCGTTGAATAGTTAGATTGAAGGAAAGTAAAATCTAGGATAAAACTTGTTGTAAGCCAAGCTATGTCTAAAGACGGCATAACGTTATGTGTTTCAAACAAATCAAACATCAACAACAATACAAAATGATGTTTTATTCCAAAGCGGTACTTATTGTAACATGCAAAAATATGTTCATTAGTTCACCTTTCCCTGAAAAGTCCAGAATAAGCTTTTTCCGATAAGACCTGTCAGTCATCTCATCGCAAAATAACGGTAATGAGCGCATCGCGCAGAATGTGTCGTCGGAAACGCTAGATTGTGTCTCGGTAAAACGGGATAATTCCCCGAAGTGTTCGTGGGCCGAGTTTAATATTGGCACTGACTGAGAACAGCTGTGTTCTTCCTGTTCTACCTCACTATCGGAATCCTGTTTTAAAACAGATATCGTACTCAAAAATTACAGCAGTGTTAACTAGATTGAAGTATTTTGATTTACTTTCGCCAGAAACAAAACCGAAAGCCTTCTATCAGGGTCAAGTGTTTTCCCGAGTCATTCGTGATCATTATACATAAGTAGGAATTATCCCCAGTGAGATCATACACACTCATATGTAAAGGATTGTGCAATGGACATGCAGGTGACTAGCACCTTTCGACACAAATTTATAATTAGGGAGATCCAAATGATAAAATACACCTTATAGAGGATCCATCCTTCTAGGACTTATTGGTCATTTTGTACAAAGAAACAAAGCTATTTTCGTTTTGCATGAAAATTTTAGTACAACATATGAGGAAACTAAAGGAAGTTGGCGTGCTTGGCAGAAGTTATACGGTAACTTAATTGTCTCTCTCACATTTCTACTGCCTTGATGTCGCAGTGCTATCAGGGGTGTGACAATGTCGCACATAGCCCTGAACTTGTTTGTCAAGGTAGAATTAGTTTCTCAAATCGAGACAGAACCGAACTATTGATTGTACTCCGTTAATTTACAGAACGTGTAATTTGAATGTCTTAGTGACAGCGTACATGTAACAATCTGAAAAGTTAATCCTAGTACTAAGTAAATACAATTTATTATTTAGTTTTCCAACCTTACTTCCAGTTGGTTTTACTTGTCCTAAAATTGTTGATCTGTTTAAAGTCAAAACCAAATAGCAAAATAGCATAGGAGTATCTAGGTGTCAAAATAATCGAATGTTTACAGAAGCCTGTTTAAAAGTAGAGCAACTGCATTGATTTTAAACTCAAGTACTACCTAAAACAAGTCCTAAATTAGATTTTGACGAAATGGAGTATTCCGTTTCTAACCACAGTATTGTACACGTATAAGGTAAGCATAACATATCAGGTTTTGTGATATCAAGATATAAACACTTAAACACCCTTTAGGGGGAACTTGAATATATATTCTTCGCAGGATTTCAAGAGATCGAGGTTGAAGAAAAGGAATTCCTTGTTCAATATGGAGTTGGACGTGTTTGCTAATTGTTAGTATTTTTGTTGGCTCATTTATCTCCTTTGGGAATGTGACATTGCTTACTTATATTGACAAAGATTACCATGGTGGGTGTCATCAATGAAGTAAAAGACGCTTACCCTCTCTGAACACCTTTTTTTGGTTGTATTGTACATTTTCAGAAGTATCCGTAAAATATTTCTCCAGTTTATAGTTTGCAATTATTATGAAATTTGAATTTAGAATAAGGTTATAGGTGGTAGTGGCACATTCGTGATTTGAAACAACCCGTTGAACCATTTATGAATTAATATAATTCTACTTATTCAGCAAAAATGAGTTAAAAACTTTCTGTTAACACTGAAATTGTTCTTAATGTAACAGTCTTATTACAAATAAAGTTGTAGAATTGTACCAGTAAGTGTTACGAGAAGAACTGTAGAAGAGAAAAGTAAGTAATAGAAAAAGTGTTATTTGTGAGAGCAAACCAAATTTCGTCTATGCTTGTAGAAGACATGACGGGATATCTATTTTCTTAAGTCGCCTTGACCATAACACCGGTTGAATATAACGGGCATGTATTTGTAACATACAAGAGTAATACACAGAAAGACTAGAAACTCATATACGTGACCATCGTTCTCATGGTTAATCGATCCAAGAACAGGCCTTTATTCCAAGCTGTGATAAAATGAGACGTCAATTTCAGAAACAAAATAAGGGACAGTAATTAAATAATAGGAAGACAGCATCCCCGGTATCGTTAATGAGGCATCTGTTCTCCTTTCTTTTACAGTTGATAATGCCATTACGGCTTCCAGAGAAGATGTGACAGAAAAAAAGCGAAACTTTTGTTTCCGTTTAATATGATAATGACATTAACAGGGTGATAGCTGTTTAATTTACAATTACCCGTATATTGTTAAAACGATTTACGAGATCATACTAAGAACGTGGTTGTTTTTATCTAGCACTATTATCTTTATTTTACCTTCATAACCAAGATGACACATTTACGTCGTAAACATCTTTAGAATCTAAAAACGTAAATCATCTTAAAAGGATGAGATACCATGTGTTGTGAACAGGCATAAACAATGATTAACGGTTTGATCTGCCAATGAAAAGTGCATTAGTTCAAAAATCAGTTCAAATGTAGCAAAATCATGTTACTAAAGTACAGGAAACCATTACCTAGTTAAGGAAAAGTCTGATGTCGATGCATCGGATATGATAAATACATTCGATTAACAGATCACCAAAAAGACGTAGAAACCAACAAATCATGGCTTCAGATAATCACATAAATCGTTCTGGGATGTGATTAATCTCTACGAACCAAATGTCTAATATCTTTTTCATACAGATGCGAGTGTGTAAGATCTTTTCACAGAGATGCGAGTGTGTAAGATCTTTTCACAGAGATGCGAGTGTGTAAGATCTTTTCACAGAGATGCGAGTGTGTAAGATCTTTTCACAGAGATGCGAATGAGAAGATCTTTTCACAGAGATGCGAATGCGAAAGATCTTTTCACAGAGATGCGAGTGTGTAAGATCTTTTCACAGAGATGCGAGTGTGTAAGATCTTTTCACAGAGATGCGAGTGTGTAAGATCTTTTTACAGAGATGCGAGTGTGTAAGATCTTTTCACAGAGATGCGAATGAGAAGATCTTTTCACAGAGATGC
The DNA here is from genome assembly GCF_031769215.1 of Ylistrum balloti. Classification (NCBI taxonomy): domain Eukaryota; kingdom Metazoa; phylum Mollusca; class Bivalvia; order Pectinida; family Pectinidae; genus Ylistrum; species Ylistrum balloti. The sequence continues at coordinate 844,561 of NW_026782122.1, read as the reverse complement.
GAATGCGAAAGATCTTTTCACAGAGATGCGAGTGTGTAAGATCTTTTTACAGAGATGTGAATGTGAAAGATCTTTTCACAGAGATGCGAATGTGAAAGATCTTTTCACAGAGATGCGAATGAGAAGATCTTTTCACAGAGATGCGAATGCGAAAGATCTTTTCACAGAGATGCGAGTGTGTAAGATCTTTTCACAGAGATGCGAATGAGAAGATCTTTTCACAGAGATGCGAATGCGAAAGATCTTTTCACAGAGATGCGAGTGTGTAAGATCTTTTTACAGAGATGTGAATGTGAAAGATCTTTTCACAGAGATGCGAATGTGAAAGATCTTTTCACGGAGATGCGAATGCGAAAGATCTTTTCACAGAGATGCGAATGTGAAAGATCTTTCACAGAGATACGAGTGTGTAAGATCTTTTCACAGAGATACGAGTGTCTAAGATCTTTTCACAGAGATGCGAGTGTGGAAGATCTTTTCACAGAGATGCGAGTGTGGAAGATCTTTTCACAGAGATGCGAATGAGAAAGATCTTTCACAGAGATACGAGTGTGTAAGATCTTTTTACAGAGATGCGAGTGTGGAAGATCTTTTCACAGAGATGTGTGTGGAAGATCTTTTCACAGAGATGCGAGTGTGTAAGATCTTTTTACAGAGATGCGAGTGTGGAAGATCTTTTCACAGAGATGTGAGTGTGGAAGATCTTTTCACAGAGATGCGAGTGTGTAAGATCTTTCACAGAGATGCGAGTGTGGAAGATCTTTTCACAGAGATGTGAGTGTGTAAGATCTTTTCACAGAGATGCGAGTGTAAAAGATCTTTACACAGAGATGTGAATGTGAAAGATCTTTTCACAGAGATGCGGATGCGACAGATCTTTTCACAGAGATGCGAATGTGAAAGATATTTTCACGGAGATGCGAATGCGAAAGATCTTTTCACAGAGATGCGAATGTGAAAGATCTTTCACAGAGATACGAGTGTGTAAGATCTTTTCACAGAGATACGAGTGTCTAAGATCTTTTCACAGAGATGCGAGTGTGGAAGATCTTTTCACAGAGATGCGAGTGTGGAAGATCTTTTCACAGAGATGTGAGTGTGGAAGATCTTTTCACAGAGATGCGAGTTTGTAAGATCTTTTTACAGAGATGCGAGTGTGGAAGATCTTTTCACAGAGATGTGAGTGTGGAAGATCTTTTCACAGAGATGTGAGTGTGGAAGATCTTTTCACAGAGATGCGAGTGTGTAAGATCTTTTCACAGAGATGTGAGTGTGTAAGATCTTTTCACAGAGATGCGAGTAAGATCTTTTTAACGAAGATATGAATTGATAAGATCTTTTTCGTACAGATCCAAATGTGTAAGATTTTTTTCACGCTGTTACAAATGTGTAAGATCTTTTTTCACGCGGATACGAACATGTATGATCTTTTTATCACAGATAGGAAGGTGTACAATCTTTTTCACACAGATTCGAATGTGTAGGATCTTTTTAACACAGATAGGAAGGTGTACAATCTTTTTCACACAGATTCGAATGTGTAGGATCTTTTTAACACAGATAGGAAGGTGTACAATCTTTTTCACACAGATTCGAATGTGTAGGATCTTTTTAACACAGATAGGAAGGTGTACAATCTTTTTCACACAGATTCGAATGTGTAGGATCTTTTTAACACAGATAGGAAGGTGTACAATCTTTTTCACACAGATACTTATGTGGAGGATCTTTTTCATGCAGATACGACTGTGTAAGATCTTTTCCCAAACGTTTGTTTTCGTCCAATTCGTCTGGAGAGCGATTTCATGTTTTCGTGTCTTCTACGCATTTTAATCAAATGGTTCATCAAAATTGCCCTTGTACTTACACGTTCACATATAAACCGGTCTTAATTATCATTGACAATTTGTCAAAAAATATAAATTTAGTAAGAATTAGTTGTTAAGAAAGAAGCGAAATCACATATCCAAAGTTAAGTCGCTTCTTACGATTTTGCAGTGGAAGCAGCCTGTACGACTCTTACACTCTATTTGAATGATAACAAAAATTAGTTATAGGGAAACACATGTGAATTTATGAGACATTTCATCTTATTCCGACAGAGGTTTGGTAATGGAGATAGAAAAGACATCTCTTATCAAAATCATCTAAATGGTCACCGAATCAGTAAGATCCTGACTATCTACTGAAATCAATCAAACATTTCTATTGTTGAAACTATTGCCTAAATATCGACTCAAAACGGTGACCTACTTGTAGCTGTTGTGTAGTGCTGAAAAAGGAAACTGAAAGCCATGGATTCTTTATTTTATCAAACAGATATATAAAATGTACACGCAACACGTCACATACTAAATTGAAATTTGAATGTGTTTGAACTTGAGGTCATTTTCTATTCCTTGTAATTGCAATGAACTGGATTCCAATGTCAATATGGTGTGTGGAACTGTACCAAACCTTGTAAATTTCTCCAGCTCATCTTTCCTTAAAATTGGATTCTGTATTGACTGAGTCATTTACAACATACCAATGAAGATGATTCCGTTTAAACGACGTGGGGATGAATGTAAAACTGGACTAGCGCTAGCTAGATTAACGAGGTTAGACAATATCTCTATTGACTTTACTGCGTGGATCGTATCACAGAATGTTTTTTTCATGGCTTATCAACACTTTGCGATCAGATTGACGGTAAAAGCAAAATAAAACAACAAAATATTGGAGCGTGTAACAGATCTTTGATGTTTTTATCACTGGTATCAAGCAGAGGACACGGAAAGCATAAAGGCACATCATTTATAAGCTGTAGTCGTACCAGATGATAAACAAAGCAGAACAACAATAAAACCTGCATAAACTTGACATGGAAATTCGTTTTTATATGTTTTTGACATCTAAACAAGATCGGAAGCCATAGGATGGCTTTCTCCAGCGGGAACCTCCGAAAAGACTGGTAAGAAAGCTCCTAAGTGTGGTATCGAACCCAGCAAATCAATTTTGATTCCTTCAAATTCTATTCAGAGGAAACCTACAAGCAGAAGATTTTCGTTTTAACACGGAAAAGTATTGGATGCCAACGTCGGTAACATGAGGAGCTAGATGTTGTAGATCTATTTACCGAGAAGCCTTCAGGAATTGTTGAATACATGTTGATCATTGGTGTGTCCGATTCTGTCTATACTTTACTAAACTTTCTCACAAATTGAACACAATGGCGGAATAATATGTTACATTTTCAGTTAAAGTGATGTTGACATCACATATTTCAGCTGTTAGAATGTACAAAAGAAGATTGCATACATCGGGAATAACAACAAATTCCTTTACAGAAGTAGATGGACGACGGACGGACGGAGTATACTTAAAATATTATTTTTTTAAGTATAACACTTCACATATCACGTTGTATCAATTAAAGATCCTTGATCTATTATCACTGTCGTTTCTGCTCGATATCTGTTTTTGCTTTTACATGTCTACATTGATTGCTGAAAGGGGCGTGGCGTGAAACCCGGATAACCTCGAAATGCCGTCCCGACAAAATTAAACAACTACAAGATAGAGCAAATATTTCCGTACTTAATCGAATTCTTAGACAATTAGTTATGACATGCTTTGCTGGCTACGGCTGATTGGGGAGTGGCGTGAGAACCCGGATGACCGCGAAATATTGGCCCGATGGAATTAAACACCTCTCTGGCAATCCCAACATATTACCATCTGTTAGTGACTTTAATATCACACTCCAACTGACACACACCGTTATTCACGATTAAAGAAATGCGTGTAAAGAATCATAAAATTCCCAAACCTGAAGCACACATCAACTTCTGCTAATAATTCTCTTTAATGGTAAAAACTGTCATATATTTAAATATTTAAAAATATCTAATGGAAACATGAGCCCTGGCGCTCATTCACCTCTCTCTATCACGAAAACCAAATTCTGGATCCGCTCCTAGTATCGATGGACAACATTCAGCAATCACGTCTTTGAATGCCGACTGATGCAAATAATCGTTCCACTGGCATACATTACTTATGAGACTCTTGGAAATGGTTGCAAATATGGCGTACAAATGTCTGCTATTGCTACAAATGGACTCTGATGCGCGACATCAAGCGGAACAAAAATCAAATACATTGCATATCTTCCAGCAGAGATGGCAATGTCCAAGTGCTAATTGCATGCACATTTAAAGAATCGGATAGATAGTTTATCAAATCAAATGTCTAAACGACTCCATCAGTAGTATACCCCAGAGAGCTAATACTGATAAAGATACCTCCCGGTAGACTCACTCTGTAGATCGGTCAGAGTGAGTTTCAATTATGTGTCTCCCTTGTCTACATTACATTTAATGTGTCATTATCAAACAGACACAGCATCAGGTTATGATGGAATTGAATATAGCAATACTAAACATGAATGTTGTGTTTTATCCCCTGATGCTTGCCTCTAATGGATCGCGTTTGTGAAGTATAACATACATGAATGTCATCTAGCGGAAAGTTGATACAAAACCAATAATATGAAATAGATCATGGTGAGATGCCATGACACTTGTATAGTATATATAGACATTTAGCGTTGACAAAATTGGATTTTTGAATGTTTAATTGCAAACCGTCTCGGACTTTTCATTTTAAACATAGTTATAAGACATGTCTGACGCTTTTCATTTCAGCAATAGTCTTCTGATCTCACAATATACGAGTTATATATCTCAAAGGACACACACATGTATATTTTAATAACTCCATATATATTTAAAGACGGATGCTTCAAACGTTCGTCGTTATACCAATTTCAATATACTGACTTCATATATCATTTTTGACATACCAGCATTTCAGAAAAGTATATTAAAAAGCCTCCGGCTTAACAACATCTTCATTTGAATCCAACCAAAAAATAAGTTTCTCTGTCATACAGGTACCTACTCTTGAACTTGTAAGACGCGGCTTTGTATTATACTCTAGCTTTCTAAACAATTTTGTTTCATTCGCTTGTAACTATCAAATCTATCCGAATTAGATCTAATTTAATTGTACACATGTGGGATGTCTTTCTCAATGTATTATTACTTCCGCCTCAATAAGGAGAGTCCAACTATTCAAAGTCTATTAAAATGGCCCTTACCACTGTCGACTTGCCACTTAACTTTCAATTTTCAGCTGTACGTTCTAGCTGGTCAGTCGTAAGTAACATGTGACTTGTAACTACCATCCTGCTGTCTGCGGATTAGAATGACATTTTGGAGTAACATTATATACTGGCCTGGAGCGTCTCTGTGGATGCTTTTGTCATATGATCCATAATATGTGAGGGCGCGATTCGATTATTCATTCAATCCAAGAAACCAGGCGATTTAACGATGAAGAATAATATGTACATTTCTTTAATAGCACTTAAAAATAGATGACAAAACTGTATTGTTTACAAATAAACCAACAAAATTACAGATTAAACACCTATAGAGACAAAAAAAATTATTTAAAAAAAATTATTTTTCGATTTCTTTCATCGTTTATCATTGTAGATATTGTTTTTATATACATTTACTGTATACCATGTAAATTAAGCGGTAATTGATTATCATTATTACCCTTTTCGTAAAGAAACAAGTTTCCTGGGAACAAGATGCGATATAAAAAACGTGACAGGACACATTCAGCTTTTTGCACTAAGTCTGCAACGACTTAATAGTCAGCTGTACACGCTAGTGGAACCTTGCTTGAATACAGTATATAGACACTGTGTCATTAAGTAATTGGTTTCGCAAAGGAATTCATTTCAATCAATAACTGTGTAAGGATTCATGCTTGACTGCTTGAATCAGACACAATAAAAATCATCAGAAATTGATCACGAATTGATCTATTAATTCAGTCCCTGTCTCATATGACGAAATTTTAACCAGCTGATCGCAGTGAATTTGCATAGAAAGAGCTCAATATTCGTACTAAATCATGCATAATGAATCCTATTTCTCTTGATGAATAATTACAAATATATATCTCTAGGTCGCATTGTAGTTTTTCTTATCTAAAATAATGATAAGTATAAAATTTGATGGTTTCGTTACCATTGCGATCAGTGTTATACTTAATAAATAGTTTACGAGCAGATTTAAAATATATATAAAACTACATTTTTAAGATGAACGTCTCAATACAGCTAAATAGATAAGATGAGATATTCCCTTAAGAAATATTGACAATCAAAGATCTGTCTCAGCTGTATGATGCAGTTAAATCAATCGTTTGGCTCTACCATATTGATTCTAATTCTAAATTTACATTAAAATGAGCAATAGACATGTGTGCACTTTGCACAATCTAATATCATATGCATATGGTTTAACTCGATATGTCGTTTGCGATATTAATTAATACAACAGATATATTAAATGTTATATACGTTGTGATCTAAAGAGATTAAGTATGAAAACATCTTACCTTGGTGTAACGTCCGACCCGACTCCAACTGTTGGTGCCAGCACCATGGCTTTGGTCTATATCGAGTTCTGGATTGGAGAAAGCAGAGTGATCAGTTATGCCTGTTTCACATGCGTTAACGGGTTTTCATTGTCACAGCTCAGGAGCCGTGCGCTAGTAATTCACCTGACACATTGACCGAAACAACTGACAGGTTTGAGATACTCTATGAACACAATAATTTTAAGAATTCACCGAGAAAGTGAATGTGATAGTAATGGACAACGGTAGGTTTTGTAAACATGTACATAAATAATAAATATATGTTTGCCTACTGTTACAGTTCATGGTAAATATCCGGTGTTCAATTATCCGGATTCTAACCTCCCACCGACTCCAATATTAGTACATCTATTATTCATCGCATTCCCAATATATCAAGCTGATGAATCTATAATAAACGAAGGACATTGGCGGATTATGGTCTTTATTATGAGTTCCATGAAAAAACAAATCAAATAGATTTATGTCGTAATGGGCAAGTCCATTTATCATAAAGGTGGGTAGGTATCAACACGAATGGAATGTCCTGTTGGAAGTCTTAGTGTTTCCTGGCCTAGGCTGTTTTCTAACGGAATCAAGATACATCGTCCTTGTTGTGAGGGTAGATTAAAAATCGTTCCATACATGTTAGAATCTTTTTTTGTTGTTTTGTTTTTTGCGGTTTTTTTTTTTTTTGTTGTTGTTTACATTCGTCCTTTTTTACCTTTAATTGTTCGTTTTGACTCCATTGTCAACAATCATTTATAACGGAAAACATCTGAAAGAGTGAACAATTACAGTTATATTTTTATTGAGATTGTCAAGACAAGTGATGTCGATGATAAAATCGAGGTATGTTTAACATATAACAATTTGTGTGCTGACTTCATATGTAATCAATTTCAATATGCTATCAATCTCAGGTTTAGAAAGACAGTTGTATGATGCAGTCTGTATGGCTTTTCTGTATCTAACTCTTAAGTATGTATTAAAAAGGCTTCAGTAGAAAGAGCAAATACATAGAATAAAATCTCCTGGAAAGAGACAGCTATTAACTTATATGGTCTTCTTTTAGAACCTGACATTTTCTTCTGTGATATTGGGAATATGTTAAATGAAACGATTGGAGGTGAGAGTACTTTTTCGTTCTAGTATCTGTTTTGGCTGAGTGGTTAAGACGCCTCTAACACTAGCCACCTCCCTCCCTTATCTTTTGACTCTTTGACGCTTTTAATACATTGCACGACCTCGCTATAGACTATCACAACGCAAACACAGATATGTACAGAACAGATATATATTGTAAATTTTAATATCAATTCAAATGCTACCTTTTTTCCAGGCTTGACTAGGGGTTTAACGTCCTATTAACAGCCATGGTAGTAAGAAGACTGACGTCAAACGGAAAAACAAGAAAAAATGAAGTACAGAGAGAAAGCAAGGAAAAAAAGGAAAACAAAAATATCCAAAGCAAAGGTTGTCACGAGGCAACTGATCGGTAGGTGTGAAGGATTTTGTTAGGTGTAAAAGAAAGAGACCTCTAAAATATGGTGTCGGACAGCAAGTTTATTAAGTATATGACCACAAATAATAACTGAAAACAAATATGTTACCAAAATCTTTATTCCAACTCGAAGTTGATCAATCGGAGGCAAAATAGTAACAAAATAAAGATGTCCACGGTTACATTACTGGAAGGTACGGATGCTATAACTCAGACACAGGACAGTGAACCGCGCAGACTAACTAGCAGTAAACACACCTGACCTTATACCGCACAAAGAAAGAGAATAGTCTCAAACCATATCATGACTTTTGTGATAGTCTTTATGAACGTGTACGTCTTGAAACCCTGCGCTGTATGTTAATATGTAAGCTGCGGGTTAGTATCACAAAAAATCGTAATATCGGGAACAAACAACAAGACTACTGCATTGATGTTTCACAGAATACAAACCAGGGTCGTTGTATTAAATTTATAGTATTAATGTATAATAATCGGCTTGTTGTCCAGTAATATGTCATTTCATATCCTGTAGTCTTTTTTATACCATAATATGGACTAAGACTTTACGTCATGACTTGAATACGGCGCAATAAACTGGCTGCCTCCATTTGATTTTGTCCCCCCCCCAGTTATTTTCACTTATATGTTAAAGTAACAGTGATAGATAACAGAGACGAACACTGAAACATTTCATTATACCTGTTAGGTATATTCTATCATAAAAGCTGATAAACGTTATGTTACTATGTCCTGTGACATTTCAGTTTGATAACACTTTAAATCGGTACCTTAGTGACCTAGGCGTCCTTGGATACTGATTTAACATTGTACATGGCCTTGGCTGTTTAGGACTTGAACGATTTCAAGAAATCCAGTCAGAAAGTTCTAATCATTCAGCTAACACTTGTGCTAACCTTTTCCTGGACCTGTAAAATAAATTGATTCTGTGATTAGTTTCCTTCTCGACCCACCAACATCACAGAAGTCGTAAACAGACAACAAAACCTTTATTGCCTGGTATTTGGCAAATGATGGTTTTGCCGCGTTGACATCCTCACTTGAGACACGGCTGTGTTCTGGAGGAGATGTACATGTGCGCAGGTGTTCATATTGATTGTTCCTGTCATCCATAAAAATGTCTTGGACTTGAGAAACGTTTTCCAAATGAAGTGTTGGGTTTGATGAGTGAAGTCAGAAGGCCAGTTGTCTCGTTAACTAGTGTATGCCAGTCATGCAATCCGACTAAGAACCTGATATCCCCATTTTCTATCGCATATCCACCAACTGAACAAGCAAGTCCCGTCTGTCATGATAGCCGGCAGGTTGACCCGATGACAACGTTACGTTGTGTGAAAAAGTTTATTAACATTTTTAGAACGAAAGTGAAACGACTTAAGTATATGTACATTTCCTATGTAAAATTACAACGATCACGTGATCCGTCTGTTCGCCCAATTTGAATAATATTTTTGCGAATAAGTCAATAGTTTAATATACCATAGAGCGTTTTTCTTTGGCTGCGTCAGTCAAAATTGATTTTTTCTCCACATTTTTACTTCAAACCCTGTCAAAATGTCACTTTTCTGAGTGATGTGCTAAAAAGTAGTTTCAATTTGTTGTCATTTTGTAAGAGGTTTTATTAAATATATCTTGAAATAGTTCCTTTTTTTCAAAAAAAAAAAAAAAAATAAATAAATAAAGTTTCGTAAATCACCTATGAAATGAAAACTCGTATATGTTTAAGAGCCTATATATATGTATTGAACAATACAAGGTCAATATTAAGGTACCTGATTGTTTATCACCCCGTGATTAGACAAGACTTTTAAGGCGGTGTCCCCTTGAATTACTTTGCTGGTTGTCACCTCACTGAAAAGCATGCGGTAGAAACGCCACATGTTATCAACTTAGGTAAGGTTTTCTTATATCTCGTTTGACGTCTTATCAACATCATTTTCATCAATTCTATGTTATTTCAGGACGGTCTTCCTTTTTTCATGCGAGTTGAGTGCACGTGTTGAAAGCGAGTGTATTTGAGGCTGCGATATGATCGGGTAAGTATCCTTGTGTCAATCACTGAACTAAAACCGACTCTATAGTGCTAGCACACTGAAGTATATCGACCAAAGCCCTCAGTAGGACACCCATCCGGTCACATTATACTAAAAACAGACAAACCTGACGTTACACTACCGCAATGATGAACGTACGTTAAGATCTGAGTATCATCAACCAAAAAGACGCAGGTATGTATCAGGCAGAATACAGAACCTAATGCCTCAATGGGCACACGCTCATCTCTAGGCCAAAAGTCGTCTTTTACGAATCGTGAAGGGGAGAAAACATGTAACACTTAAACAAATGGTTCGTTTCCAAGCTTCGTCAGAAACACATACCACCTGGGTCGGGAGCGAATCTTCACCTGAGATTTCAAAATCCGATACTGATATCTCTGTCCCTATAATGCTAGCTACACTAGTAGAACAGTATCTAAATCGTTTATTTTTCCCGTAAGTGTATGAAATGGATTCATTCTAATGATATCGCAACCAAAACTGACAATTTTACAAGTACATATGTGGTGATGGGTGTAACATGCGTTTAAGTATCTCCGGCCTGTCAGACTGTTAAATGCCAGAGAATTCGAGGAGTTGGAACGAAAGATACTAGATCATGCAGAAACGACCCCCGACAGGTAACAGGTATAACAATTGTTATCAGCGTATATGTCACCTTGAAATAAAACTTCATTTTAATATATTTGTAATATATGATTCAAAATACGCGGGTGAAAAAAAAGGTCCAGAAATGAAAAAAATTACAAAGGTGAATTAACCCCCAAATTTCAACAGATTTCAGTTAAAGTTCTCATGACAAAAACAGTAGAAGATTGGAGTGTGACGTTTCGATAACTACACGGTCATCTTTTTCAGAAAAATAAATGTGACCGTGTGGTCATAGAAACGTCACACTCTAATATTTCACTGGTTGTGTTAAAAGATGAAGTTAACCGTGTAGTCATAGAAACGTCGCACTCTAATCTTCTACTGGTTGTGTTAAAAGATGAAGTTAACCGTGTAGTCATAGAAACGTCACACTCTAGTCTTCTCCTGGTTGTGCTTTAAGAACTTATTTTCTTTGACATTATCAACTTGGAGAAAATGTTCCGAAATATCAATACATTTCTAAATTGCAATATTAAATTATTCCCCAAAAAAATACGTACATATGAATGCAATTTAGTCTGGAAACAGATTTGAACGTGACATAATTGATATAAAACATAAAATGTAGAACCGTCATTTATGAGACAAACTTCCATGTAATACGTTCTAAATGTGTCATGTTCTTAGACTGAAGATGTTTTATCATGCTCGAGTGTATGTTTTAGACAAAGGTGTGAATCTCCTGTGGTACAATACTGTTAAAATTGTGTTACAGCGAAACGTTTTCTTAGGAAAATTACAAAAATAATAACATAGCGAAGTCGAGTGAAATATAATCACTGAGCGAAAAGGGGCTCTCAAGTTGATTACTTTCTGAAAATCTGAAAAAAGAGTTGCCATTTAATATTATGATGCTTATAACCATTCACATCTTACTGAGGGGGAGATACTGACAAGCATTTGTAAACAAATTGAAGCTGTGTTCAATATTTTTGATTAAAAGATAATTGAGTTTACATAGTAATTTCGGCTTGCAACATGTATTATTTTCTACATTATTTTAGGGATGAATACATACAAGTTTATACATTTAAAGTGTCAGTAGATGGAAGCATAACAGCAATTTGTGTACACAAATATATTGCAATTGTATATAAAGCCACAGGGCCCGGGACGGCACTCTTGGTAATCGCCATATAACTATTATCTTAAAATTCTTGAATGACGTTTGTTATTGATTAAGTCATTAGGCAAGGATAGTAAAAAATGGGCTCCAGCTGTATCAAGTTTCATTTATTTGGGGAAACCGAAAATCTAATTTCTCGTTATTTTTTTTCAAGTATGCAGTATGACTAACGATAATTGGTTTTAATTTTACAAATTGCGATGTAGTCTGGTTTGCCAGGCTAATGCTTCAGCCGAAAATTTTAATTTTACTTGTTTGATAAATCTTATTTTCCAGCATGGTTGTGCATTTCATCACCAGCTTAATCAAAGTTGGGCAAGTAAAGGCAACAAACATAACATTTTGATTTTTAACAATCTGAAATCCGGTAATAACAAAAGGATAAAAACGACATTAAAAGAGCATACACTACTTTCATTTCCTTCATTCTGTGTCCGTTTTATTCGTCCAACTTGGCGTTTGACTACATCTGATCGCCGCAATATTCCCATTACACGTAATATTGGGAATTCTGAATTTCACTACAGAATGTCATCAAATCAAAGGGACCTTAAACTATATGTCGTCTTCTGTATATTTGAGAACTTTCCAACTGTGTAGAGAGTATAATCTAATAGCACCACAACATACCGCGTGAGTGAAATCCAAAGGAATGGCTCCTGTCAAAACAAATTCCTGATCTAATATTTTATATTTCCTTAGCACCGAAAAAGGTTCCAAAATATGCAGTGTCTTATATCTAAAGGCTTGGCGACTTGAGCATAGTATTCAGACATTTGTACCCTCAAACTGAAGAACCGTAAGCGTTTTAGCCGGTGCTTTGTCGGTATGTATATGATTACAAAATATTGATATTTTTAATTCACTGCCTATCGAATTATGAACTATTCATCGACATGAATATTCATGTTGTTACAAAATCAAAATGAATGATAAAATGCATTTGGCATCGTGTCCAATGTAAAATCAAATTCTATGATATGAAATAGACTTGAATATCAAAAGTTTTAGATAATATTAAACAGATGAAGGAGACCCTTCCTTATTTGGCGCTTTAAGCTTGTTTTTTTTTTTTTAATTTCTGACAAGGCCTGGCATATCTGAAATTTAGAAATATTTGATAAACTCTCTACTTTTTGTCTGCCCAATTCGTTGTTTTGATCAGACATCTGACGACATCATGCGACCTTTCAAAACATCCATTCTGATCGATTTGTACAAGCTGTTATTTTTTAATGCCAGTTACGTAATTCGTTATCTTCAATAAATTTCAATACTATATAAAAAATATGTTGCTTTTGGTCACATAAAATTTTATGTATGTCTAGATAATATTTCTCAAATCTATTTTGTTAAAACATCTATCAATTATATCAACTGCAATTTGCGCCTTTCTAATTCGACCCTTGTGTATTTTGAACTCTGATATAAACCGTGACGATGACGACGACGACAATGATGGTGATGATGATGATGATGATGATGATGATGATGCCAAGACTGCTTGACGGTGAGCATTTAGCTGATTACATTAACACTGGTTAGCCATCAGTATGATTTGATCATGTAGGATGTCGAGCTGCCGTGTCGGTATTATGACATTTCAGTATGATAACACTACAAAGGTGTTCCTGTAGTCAGTATAATGTGACCAGGTAAGATGTCGTGCTACCGTGTCGAGGTTATGCAATTTCGGTGTGATAACACTACAAATATGTCACTGTAGTCAGTGTAATGTGACCAGATACGGTGCCATGTTATCGTGTCGAGGTTGTGACGTTTCTTTGTGATAGCACTATAAAGGAATTTGTTAGCGACACCATCTTTCATTGACATTGTCTTCACATAATTTAACTGGTAGTGGTATCGATTTATAATGAGGACAAAGAAACTTAAATAATTGTCATATACTCAACGCCGATATGACACAGACTTCTGCTTGCCTGAGTGTAGAAGATAAACAGCTGAGCTCAATACTGACGACATCTCTGAAGAGAAATTATTTCAACCGGCAACAAATCTGAGTACTAGAGATTACACCAAGCTGTGACGCAGTATGGCTTCAGCTGTCGAAGTCGTCGCATCACTTCTTCTCAACATCTTCAAGGCTAAAGTAACCACAATCAAAGTGGATATCGTGTTGACAACTATATTGGTCCAGCTGAATGATAAACCAGACGCGAACGACAATCAGATTCAGAGTGTCCATCATGATGCGACAACTCACAACAGCGTCGAGACAGCATAAATACTCAAAGACACTGGTATTCCACGTATGACGTCCTATGGTGTGGCTTTATAAGCCTATTCGTGCCAAGGTACAACATGCATGTAGGTGCTGTTATACCTAACCAGGGGGTTCATCAATATTTCACCGCCGGTCCCCTGGGGCCCAAGACCCCATCAGACTTATCTACAATCTAATTGATCAACTATACTTACTTATTGTTGTATCGATTTAAACGTCTCAGATTAATGTATGTGTACTTTTTTCGTAACATTTCATGTGTTCAGCGTACTTATTCGTTTTGAATTGATTTAAAGGTTTTTTTTTATTTTTTATTTCTTTTTTTTTGACAGGTCATTTGTCATGGCGTGTCACTAAAGAGCCCAGTGGAACATGTAGACAGAAAAAGGGAGAGAAAATAGAGAACATGGAGCGGGAAAAGTCCTTTTTCTTGAAGAAAACCTCAATAAGTATCGCATTTTTCTTGGTCTTGGTAATGGATAAAAGTTCTACACAAGAATTTAGGATGAATGTGTCTGAAACAACTTGAACCCAAAGCGTCAAATCTTACTTTCAAATGTATATCTTTTGGGCTTCACTTCTTCCCAACAAATTAGGTCACACACAAGGGTTAGCGATAAGAGATATTGATCGAAAAGGGGGTAGATGTAATATTTATAATAGTACCCCGGTTACGTTATATCATAAGGATCGCGTGACAGAGCTCTATCAACAAATGAAGTCACTCAAGGCCGTTTCAAAGCGTCCAAACGACCGAGATGTCACTAACTGGGCGGCAGGTAACATTTAAAACCTATTCTGGTAATTGTTTGCCCGAAGTTATGTCACAGGCCTAGGAGAGCTGCAAAAGGAAATGGACAGAAAATACGTAGGTCTCATGAATTATCTTATACTGTCAGTATTGATTTCATCACAAAGGAAATAGCAGTAAAATAAAGGTAAAAAATAGCAATGTTACGTCGATAGAACACTGACTGTCGTCAGTTAGACAACGGCCAGCGATAGGATGTGTCACGGAGACGGAACACCTGACACTAACTAAACAACCATACCGTTACACGTATCAGAACACTGACAGTCGTCAGTGAGACAACGGCCAGCGATAGGATGTGTCACGGAGACGGCAGTCGTCAGTGAGACAACGGCCAGCGATAGGATGTGTCACGGAGACGGCAGTCGTCAGTGAGACAACGGCCAGCGATAGGATGTGTCACGGAGACGGCAGTCGTCAGTGAGACAACAGCCAGCGATAGGATGTGTCACGGAGACGGAAAACATGACACTAACTAAACAACCATACCGTTACACGTATCAGAACACTGACAGTCGTCAGTGAGACAACAGCCAGCGATAGGATGTGTCACGGAGACGGCAGTCGTCAGTGAGACAACGGCCAGCGATAGGATGTGTCACGGAGACGGAAAACATGACACTAACTAAACAACTATACCGTTACACGTATCAGAAAACTGACAGTCGTCAGTGAGACAACAGCCAGCGATAGGATGTGTCACGGAGACGGAAAACATGACACTAACTAAACAACTATACCGTTACACGTATCAGAACACTGACAGTCGTCAGTGAGACAACAGCCAGCGATAGGATGTGTCACGGAGACGGAAAATATGACACTAACTAACGCAACTAGCATGAGTTACAATGACGGAAAACCGACCAACCACACCGCCACAGGTACCAGAACAACGATGGTTGAGGGTGAAACGACAGCCAGCGATAGGATGTGTCACAGTGACGGTAAATTGACACTAACAACCCAACTGACTAAATCAACCAATCGATTTGCTAAGACGTTGTTAAGGAGGAATAAATTATTCTTAAAGTCTTTTCTGACATAAGTTTCAATCTGTATTGCTCCTACTAGAAGACACCTCTTCAAACGCGACTGTAAATGTGTGTATGTATAAAAGTATGGATAGAACACTTTACTCGTAACATGCTGTTTTTTTAATTAGTTGTAGGGCTCTCTGAACCGTCACTTTTTTGTCAATCTTTGACTAAGAAAACTTGGAAACTTCCAGGGAAAAAAATGAAATCTTTTGAACAAAGAAAACGTAACTCCAGTTAATCCGAGTAAATCATCATTGATACAGGCAAACATACAGTAAACATACAGTAAACATACAGCAAACATACAGTAAACATACAGTAAACATACAGTAAACATACAGCAAACATACAGTAAACATACAATAAACATACGGTAAACACACAGTAAACATACAGCAAACATACAGTAAACATACAGTAACCATACAGTAAACATACAGGCAAACACACAGTAAACATACAGTAAACATACAGTAAACATACAGCAAACATACAGGCAAACATACAGCAAACACACAGTAAACATACAGCAAACATACAGTAAACATACAGTAACCATACAGTAAACATACAGCAAACACACAGTAAACATACAGTAAACATACAGCAAACATACAGCAAACATACAGGTAAACATACAGTAAACATACAGCAAACATACAGCAAACATACAGTAACCATACAGTAAACATACAGTAAGCATACAGTAAACATACAGCAAACATACAGGTAAACATACAGCAAACATACAGGCAAACATACAGCAAACACACAGTAAACATACAGCAAACATACAGTAAACATACAGTAACCATACAGTAAACATACAGCAAACACACAGTAAACATACAGTAAACATACAGTAAACATACAGCAAACATACAGTAAACACACAGTAAACATATAGTAAACATACAGCAAACATACAGTAAACGTACAATAAACATACGGTAAACACACAGTAAACATACAGCAAACATACAGTAAACATACAGTAAACATACAGCAAACATACTGGCAAACATAAAGCAAACACACAGTAAACATACAGTAAACATACAGGCAAACATACAGTAAACATACAGCAAACATACAGTAAACATACAGTAAACATACAGCAAACATACTGGCAAACCTACAGCAAACACACAGTAAACATACAGTAAACATACAGGCAAACATACAGTAAACATACAGCAAACATACAGTAAACATACAGTAAACATACAGCAAACATACAGGCAAACATACAGTAAACACACAGTAAACATACAGTAAACATACAGTAAACATACAGTAACCATACAGTAAACATACAGCAAACACACAGTAAACATACAGTAAACATACAGCAAACATACAGGTAAACATACCGCAAACACACAGTAAATATACAGTAAACATACAGCAAACATACAGCAAACATACAGCAAACATACAGTAAACACACAGTAAACATACAGTAAACATACAGCAAACATACAGTAAACATACAGTAAGCATACAGTAAGCATACAGCAAACATACAGTAAACATACAGTAAACATACAGCAAACATACTGGCAAACATACAGTAAACACAGAGTAAACATACAGTAAACATACAGCAAACATACAGGCAAACATACAGTAAACACACAGTAAACATACAGCAAACATAGAGTAAACATACAGTAAGCATACAGTAAGCATACAGCAAACATACAGTAAACATACAGTAAACATACAGCAAACATACAGGCAAACATACAGCAAACACACAGTAAACATACAGTAAACATACAGGCAAACATACAGTAAACATACAGCAAACATACAGTTAACATATAGTAAGCATACAGCAAACATACAGTAAACATACAGACAAAAATACAGTAAACATACAGCAAACATACAGTAAACATACAGTAAACATACAGCAAACATACAGGCAAACATACAGCAAACACACAGTAAACATACAGTAAACATACAGCAAACACACAGTAAACATACAGCAAACATACAGGCAACCATACAGCAAACACACAGTAAACATACAGTAAACATACAGCAAACATACAGGCAAACATACAGCAAACACACAGTAAACATACAGTAAACATACAGTAAACATACAGCAAACATACAGGTAAACATACCGCAAACACACAGTAAATATACAGTAAACATACAGCAAACATACAGTAAACATACAGCAAACATACAGCACATTTGAAAATTATTTTTTATCATAAAACGATAAAGAAACACATCACCACAAGGACTTGATCGGGAAGTAAAACGAAATATTTCGGAAGTTAAGATATTCCAGGAAGAAA
Organism: Ylistrum balloti; assembly: GCF_031769215.1. Classification (NCBI taxonomy): domain Eukaryota; kingdom Metazoa; phylum Mollusca; class Bivalvia; order Pectinida; family Pectinidae; genus Ylistrum; species Ylistrum balloti. The sequence goes on along the minus strand of NW_026782122.1, from coordinate 826,299 downwards.
AATCAAACTTGCGGATGTAGCAACAATCTGTTCCGGAAGATGAAATGATCAGGGACAAAGTTGTTCAGGAAGTTAAAACAAACTACTCAGGATAGATAATTTTTTTTACTCGAGATACATTTTTTATTTCATTCTCCGTTCGGACATTTGACCTGGTGAAATGTGCAGCCCTTGTCGACTACTGGAATGATGGTGAAGACACTGAAGCGACAAAAGAAGGCACAGTTCACTTCATATGTAAGCCAGTCACATGCTCTCAATATCGCAGCTTATGGAAGCTTAAATGTAGTTTGAAAACTATTAAGCATTCGTTTTGTTGTGTGAATGTGTAAATTTACTAATACGTCTTTCATGTAAATGTATACAAAAAGAAAACATTGCCGTTTGCGTTTGAAAATTAAAAGTAAATATCTCTTTTCTTTCATCTTACCTCTGCATGACCTGACCTTGCGAACAACTATTGTATACGACAACTCTACATATATCTACATACATTTTATATATAGAAAACAGCAATATCTTCCGGGTTTGAGATCCCTTGTGTAGTGTATAGTAGCATCAGGTTGCTGCATTACTGAGCATCATGCGGGTTGTCCGCCAGGGAAATTGCGGTAAATTGCCCAATAACTGATGATAGAAGGACACAGTGAAGGGCGTTCCGGTGATTTCAGTATTCTGTGAAACACAAACGACCCGGTATTTTGTATGTAAGAATTGAACGACATAAAACTGATTTAACAACTGAGCTATCACGGACCATTCTATAAACTTCTAATAGTGTGTCAATATCAACTTTTGTAATTTGTGTGGTTGATTTTAACATTTCCTTGTGTTAGATGTATATCTGTATAGTTTAGATAATGGGAAGTGCCAGTATACTTATGCTTTTGTCAAATGTCCGTCGACTCACTAATCTACAGCTGTGTACTGACATTTTCCGAAAAAGTACCTCTCATGTAAAAGTTTAAACAATATCTTTGTTCAATAACCAGAAATATGACCGATACCGATACCTTTATGGGATAGGAATGCAGGCTTAGAGCTTGCATTTATTCCTCGTGTAGTACCATAAAGGGACGTCACAAACATCATCTCGACCTACGTCTAAGGTTTACAGTCATTAGATAAAGATTGTACGAATCTTACACTTAAGTTCCAGAAAATCTAGCGCCTTCATATCTTGTCTGTTTGTAGTTAAATGGAATGTAAAATCTTTAGTGTAAATCACACTGACCTTTCTCGGGGGATTAAGAATCAAAATATCAAAACCCCCAAGACAACGCCTAGACTTTCATAAAAACCAAAAACAGATGCAATGTACTAGACATAACCTGCGATGGAGTGCTCTAGAATCTCCGCGCGCGCACGTTCATTGCCGTATAGGTAAATATGCAAGAAACATTAAAAAAATTGTTTTAGAAAACCAAGAAACTAACAGGTATTCCTGGTCTCTCCCTGTAACACTGATTTCCTTTCAAGGCCACAGGGCCCAAATATGTACATTACTTTAAGAATAGCCCCTGGTATCTGACCAGCAAATACATGTATATAATGTGTTATAACCTTCCCATGTACAACCCGACATGAACATTGCTGAATATACTAAAATATCAGACCAGTGCACTAGTTCTTTTGTTACGTTGGATTTTCCACAGTCGCCTCTTAAGTTTCAAAAATAGGCCCTTACCATCACTGACAAATCCTAGAAGGACAAAATAGATGTAATTTAACTCAGTTTAATTCATTTTTGTTTCCTTGTTTTAATGATATTGACCTTTTCCCAAGGTCATATACGTCAGATTTGTTAAAGAGTACGTGTACGTTTAAGTATTTTTATGTAGATGCCAAAGACTTTAAAATCATCCGAGACTCTACAATCGATGCTGACAAGTCAACTTACAGTTATTACTTGCAAAAGCGAAATCAAACTGTAGAAAAAATGTTGTGAATTCAAATTACCCTCCCTCTGTGAAAATGAGTTCGTGGTTCCTATTACATCTGGTGACAGCAGAGTTTTTTTTTTTCCTTTTGCGTAGGAAGAAATGGGGTGTTTGATTTTGGATCGTAACGGGAACTGTGAAAACTTCAGAAAGGCGTAGCAGATTTATCACTAACATTTCTACTCAAATGTCGAGAAGCGTAACTGACGCTGGAACAGTAAAGACAATTCAATATCGTAGCTGAATTATGCTTCGTTATAACCAGAACGCTAAATGTTTAAACAAACGATGTCTGATGCAGAAATCACTTTATATGTGTCGCAGCATCAGCACCGCCCATTTATTACAATTTGTATGTAGCAGTTTTTGTATGAGACCGTTAAAACTTCGTTTCTAATTAAAGAAGTAATTCATAATCGTATGCGCTGAACACCTGATCGGCGTAATTAGGTACCAAGTTAAAAATAAACCAAAGTTATTTATTACGTAGCGACTTGTAGTGACACATGACATTTACAACAGCTTCACCCAATACACTCACTCAGCAAATGCAATACGCGTTTCTGTGTAAGAGCGTCATGAAGGGAATTATTCGATCGTAGCTCGGCTTCTTAAATTTTGACGGTAATTTTGTAAAACATTCATAAATGAAGAAAAAACTGAACCTCCTCTTTATTATCTTATCAATAAAATTTGTGTGGCTTGTCATAAAAACGCAATTTTTTAACCATTCATACAGTTTTATATTAACTTTAAAACAATCCTTAATGTCAATACAGTAACAAATGGTCAAAGAATCTTGTATGAGTTTCCGTTTCTTGCACTTTAACATTTATAAAACGAGTCTTTGAATTTTTCGCTTTTACCAAAATGAAAAATTCGTGATAAAATTCATGTTCAGAGGAAAAAAGTAAGATTCTATATCATCAGAAATTTACATATTGTTTGCAGATGACAAATAACAGTTCACAAATGTAAACCCTAAACTAAAACTAGTACAGCAGTGAGGATTTTTTATACGTATCCCTGTCAAATACGGTCCATGTTGCTGAATGTTTAGTAATCGAGAATATACTTCTAAAAAGAGCCATTCATTGCCCATTTCTATTATCATGATTATTTGTCGGACAGGAAGTTTATTTATTATCAATTTACAAAACGAAATTTTGAAATTACTGTTAACCAGTGTTAATTATACGGTGAATTTTATATCGCACAAGCACCGTGGTTTACGTGCGAACTCTTCTGATGAAAGACGAGAACATCCACCAATACGATTGGGATGTATCGTTTTTACGGAACGTGAATAGGAATGATGTTATTAGTGAACGTTTGAGTGGTGTACAGAAAATACTGTCAAAACCAAACTCTAAATACAAGTCGAGTTTAAACATCTAAACCAGTTCCCTGCATCACAAAGACGAGCGTGCTACATTGAGAAACCGTCAGCATGTCGGCCCTTTCTAACGATGCATAGCAAGTATTTAAGACGGATACGCGAAAGCTGAGATAGCCCACAATTCAATTGTGTTTTCTTTGTTTGCGGTCCAATATTTATCGACCCCGGATTGTACTAAATACACCATTACCCTTAATTACTGGTATTTTTTCTCTTGCTTTTACGTATTGTTTATAAGGAATTGATAAATTAAATGTATCTGCCCGTATTATAATTTTCCCCTCGGAAGATTTTTTCCTGATCTTTGAGTGTCGAGATTTGCGTCCCACACGAATATGTCGTTGGCTTCGTAAGGATGTGATTAGTCTTTTAGACAAACGACAGAAGCCTACCTGCTAAGGATTCCTGAAACGGTAGAATCGTATATTTGTTGTGTTGCGGGAAGTATGTGGGGTGGGGAAAGGGAAGTGGGGAAGTGGGGAAGTGGGGAAGCGGGGAAGTGGGGAAGCGGGGAAGCGGGGAGGGGTTGGCGTGTTGCAGCTGGAATCAGATTGAACCTAATAACAAATCTTTTTCATGTTATAAGTGTTTTTGATAAGTTATAACGCCGTGCTTTGTGATACACGGCGTGTTCGTGTTATACACGGTGTGATTGTGTTTTACACGGTGTGTTCGTGTTACACACGGTGTGATTGTGTTATACACGGTGTGATTGTGTTATACACGGTGTGGTCGTGTTATACACACGGTGTGGTCGTGTTATACACGGTGTGTTCGTGTTATACATGGTGTGGTCGTGTTATACACGGTGTGGTCGTGTTATACACGGTGTGTTCGTGTTATACACGGTGTGGTCGTGTTATACACGGTGTGGTCGTGTTGTACATGGTGTGTTCGTATTATACAGGGTGTGGTTGTTTTATACACGGTCTGATCGTGTTTAACATGGTGTGGTCGTGTTATACACGGTGTGATCGTGAGAAGAGAAGAATATCACAACCAACAACATCGAGGTTTTTTTGTGATTGTGTACACAAAAATGAAGTCTTAGCTATTAAGACTTACACTCCAAACACACGTCCCTTGTGACAAGCCCAAGTAATTGCATGTCCAACCTTCTGTGTGGTAGTCCCAAGTGTTATCTGTGATGCTGATATACAATTACTCATCCTTGATATTCCACGGGTAACAATTACTTTCGCTCTCTGCTCTCCTGGAACGTGTCATGGCAAAATTTATGGTTCCATGTGAGCCACTTTGTGGACAAGACGAAAAGACTAGTGATGTACATCACACGAATCTCAGGTCGCGTAATAGTATATTGTTATGGCGTTGAAGTTGGGTGTCACTCCTTGGTAATCTTTGCTCTGTACATGTATATCACCTTACATGGTGTAATGTTGAGGAAAATTGGCATCTCCCTTATTCAAGGTTCCGCCCCTCGGATTCACACTTCTGTATTTTATACACGGGAAAGGTAAAATAACTCGATTTCATTCAAAGTCATTCGATCTCAGTTTACGAACACATGAGTCAATACTGGCTATTTTCTTCGATTTCGTATGGTTGGTGATTTCGGCAATGCGACAAAACCATTGCGTTAAAAACATATCATCATGTGACGAACTTATAGAGAAAACGCAACGTAATTTCACGACAGTAACTTTCTGTAGGGATGCACTGTCACATTGTCGCGTCAAATGTCATCTTGTCGCGTTGATTTTGTCGCATTCGCATTGAGCGGATGCCGTCGCGAAATGGCTGAAATCAGTCATTATGAGATAGAGGTTATTTCAAAATGTTAAATTAGAAATCGAGACACGTATAAGACTTGCAATTCATGTGTGGTGTTTTTGTTGTTACCAGTGAAAATGTCACGGTTCATGTTAACAAGGTCAGCTATTTCATTCTATCAACAGTTAAAGATTGAGAGAGCATTAGACGAGTTCGACCTGTTCATAAAGCCTCCGATATATCTACAATGAATTGATTAAATGTTACGGTATTGACTGTCCGCCTGTAGTCATTAATCGAAGGGAGACATTCGGGAATTGAAACTTGGGGGAAAAAACATAAACACATTCATATATATATAAAGTATTCCTGGATTTTAAGTGTAATTGTATAATTAGATGAATATGATGAGGTTTTACCTTGAAATAAAACTACACTTCATTTAGTTCCACGTGTACTGCTATATTGGTCATTTCCTAAATCTGAATCCTATTATACAAAAACGTACACAGTAACGTTCATATATCCCTGAAAATAGCATACACGTATATACAAATATGGTTTATCGTAGAATTTCTTTAGTGATTAATGAATAATTTTCTGACATATTGATGATAAATTATAACATCTTTTGTCTCCCCCTCCCCCCTAACCCTAACCCCCACCCCTGTCCAAACCAAAGTCATTCTTGTCTCCTGTGCGTGGCTTTGCTTTTCTGTTTATTTGTTTGGATGCTTGTTTCGTAGGGATGGGGGGATGGGGTTCCTTTGTGAAGAGTCGGATTAAAAATGTTTAAAAATTGATTAATAATTGTACGCACGGATATTGCTCAGTCTCTGATGGTTAAATAATAGTATCAGCTTAAGAAATACGACTTACCTACTGTATATCAATCAAGACCATCTATGTTCCATCTCTAGGGTCCGTGTGTCACCCATATATCCTAGATACCACACTCTATTATTCCTTTTTATAATCATTCAGTGGTCGACTCAACGAGATTCAAATCAACATGAGTTATTATCTTGACCTTGGATGCGTTAGTATGATAATCTAATAACGGAGATTCAGTATAATATTAATTCCCCTGAGTGACAAATCTAAGTCTTGTTGAAGATATGAAGAAATGTACTTACTTGTTACCGGTATAGCGTTCTATCGATTGAGGAGAGCATCATTTCTACCTGTGTAGATATAGTGGTTTTTTTTGGTATGTCGTCTCTTGCTTTTATTTTCATCTGTAAGTGTGAATATGTGTACATGTGTTTAACATTAGTGTGTTGATCTAACAAACACTCAACATGTGTGTGTGTATACGTAAAATATTGTATTAGTTTTATCCGCTTCTTAAAAAGAATAGTCAACTTGAATGTAGGAATCCTACATTGTTATATTTGTCGAGGTAACGTAGCTTTCAATTCAAACTTACTTTTGTTTACCAAATAGAATATTATACGCAAGTGACAATTACACATAAATATCTATTTTTAAAGTCCGCAACAAAATATCATTTCAGTGATTATCAGTGTATGGTGTGTACACATTTTACAGCTGTAAGCTTGTAGGTGTTTCACACCAAGAAAAGTATAAGACGATCTTGACCCTTGGACAATGAATTCACAAGAATGCCTTTGCAGAGACGTGTTGGGATACCGTGACTTATTTGTTAAACTTTTAAGTCTGTATATAGATTATGAGTGAATCCTGTGTTAATCACGTATGTAGACAGGTCACCGAAGAGAATTTTAGTTATCTTTACACTTAAGCGTCAAATTGAAAAACGGTGTTAGTTACTGTAATAAATAGACATTTTAGTTTGATTATAATTAGTAGTATCTAACAGAACATATCATTTCTCACTGAGTGTGAATGTACAATGAGATCGGTGCGTGCACTATAACTAAACATCTTTAACATTTTCTTGCCACGGACTTCGTCGTTCATACATAAGAGACGTTATATTTAATGTAAACATATGATCAATGTACTTTGTTAATGGACAGAGTATATACTGATTAAAAATGTATATTTTCTTCTAAGGTTAAAGTGTTTAAAATCCACAATAATCTCATTTTATTTCGATGTTATTTTTATACATTATATAACTGTTCAGAACTGGCTTTACTGTCATGCAGTTAGAGTTACTGTCCTTGTTATGTAGCTCTCTAGCTTCAAGGTGAAAAAAATTACGGGTGATTTAAACACCTGTATGCGGCAACAGGTGCACTTAAGATATTCAGTAAGGAATACACCTGTTATCTGAGTACACCATCGGTGTGTTACAAAAAGGTAAGTATTATGTGAAAAGGTGATAAAAATTCTGTAAACTTATTGAATTCCACCAGAAATTTTTATGATGCCTCGCAGCATACCTGTGACACACCCCTTTTCAGTTTGTCCCTAGATGCTGTACATGTTCGATACATAGTGTCTTCAACGTTTACAAGTGGTACTAGTTACTATTGATTTTTCTGAGCTTTAAGAAATATTTCTCAGTTGAAGTTGCTATTTGCTAGAGCTATAAATTAAAGAATACAGCGTTGCATTATTCTGTTGCCTACAGTATATAACATTATTCTGTTACGCAAGTATATAAAATTATTCTGTTACGTAAGTATATAACATTATTCTGTTACAGTATTTAACATTATTCTGTTACGCAAGTGTATACAATTATTCTGTTACGTAATACGTAAGTATATAACATTATTCTGTTACAGTATATAACATTATTCTGTTACGTAACAGTATATAACATTATTCTGCTTATCTAGGACCTGATCACCTGTGAGAAAATACTGTCAAATTCTGTCCTCTTACAAAAATAAAAAAAGATTGGGGTAATGTAATGTTCCACTGATCACAATAATGAAAAATACAACAATTTACCTTAAGTATGAAATTTTAAAGAGAAGCTATATTAACATTGTCAAAAATAAGCAGATAATACTATAAAAATGAGACAGGCAACGAAAGGCAGTTGGTATATATATATATTAATCACATAATGTACTAAAGAGTGGTATGTACCCTTTACCTAGGACTTCCCATAAAAACCTGAAATTGGCTGATTTCCAATGAGGCCTTTTAAAAATGGAAGGAAAAATAAAAAAAAATAATTTAGAATCAAGTCTGTAATGGTTTAGATAGCACAGAGATATCATTTGTGTGTAAATAAATCATGTAGGTATAAACATGTCTGATTATCGATTTCTTACACTATAAAAAAATATATTTCAGTATATTTAGTAACTAGATAAACATATATGAAAAACATTACTGAAGATGAGATACATCATAGATTTATTTTTGGCCTGAAGCATACGCTGTTATCTGGCTGTTCATTGCCGATGTAATGTACATAAGTGACATTCTATCATTTTTCATCAGTGAACTAAGTGCTTGTGGCTAAATCACAACCAGAATTATTTTTTTATCTTTAAAAGTGCAGTTTATTTTAAAATCATTTTCAGTATCAGATTTTCATAATATTTAAAAAGAAATTGGAATTGAGATAGTTTGAATATAAGTATATTTGTAAAATTTATCTGTTTTCATATTTGTATACTTTGTTTATACATATATCTTTGATATAAATCAATCTGAGTCGTGTAGTAAATAAACAAATACAAATGTATTATTTTGTGAAAATTGATATATTTTTGTTTTTATGATTCAGATACATAAAAGTAACTTCTGAAGATAGGGACAAGCTCAACTGAAAATCACAGTCATGCTGTAGGAGGTACACACTGATGGGATGATGTATGGGATTTAAGAAAGATTTACTGAACAATTCTTTATGATGACAGTCTTACCTTACACTTGTGTCTATATCGGTAAGTATTGCTGTATCTTTTTGTTAAAATCCACAAGTTTCTTTGTTTTTATATATATTAGGCAATCTTGCATGAGTATTGATGTATTTCAAATTATTTACCAAGTTTAATTAATTACATAGTGCATCAAAACAAATCTAAGATTCTATTTATCATATACCCTGTATTTCTGAAAAATGTCAATATTTTCCAAATCAGACAGACTTATAAATGATGTCACAAGAATGTTATTACATATGTGTCTTATGATATTTATGACATTGCCGTATGGCATAATAGGCTAGCAATGTGATAAATGGATATTTTCTCTGCATTATTCCGCTGTCCTGGATGTCTGTTGGTGTTATTTATACATTATAATCCTACTTGTACCTCCTTACCTCTGTCATACAATTCCACCACAATTAGAATCAATGTCCTTCACTCTGTCTGCATGTGATCTGTCCATATGATATATCCCTTTACATATTATTTCTGAAGACACCATATCTATCCAGCAGTAAGCTGAGATTACTCTTTGTTCAAGGTCAGGGGGTAGACTTCTCACAGAACAACATAATAGCTATGATGTATAAATCACTGGAAATCAATAAACAGCTGCACAATGGCTGAAACCAGGCAAGGGCTAGCAATTATTGATATCAAATATATAGTAATATATACATGTATTTTTATTAACATTTCAACAAGTCACTATTTACCACAGGGGCCTAGACTTGTAACAATATTTCTGGGTACCATACAAACCCTCAGTCCCACCCCCCTCCCCCGCCACCCCCACACCAGAACATTGTTACAGGATCCTGTAGTATTTACTGTTACAAGTTACATGTACAAAGTAAATGTATAGTACTTATATATTTCATATATGTTAGGATTTGATAGTCATCAGATACAACACTTGATCCAGCATAAGACTGGGAACAAAGACTGTGGAAGTTTTGAAGTATAACTGGTACCATTTGTTGTACAAGATTTGGTTATCAATCAATGAAAATATGATTACTTATTTATATTATAAAATTGTTAACAGATGCATCATCAAGTTGTTCGCCTGATTAGATTTTGACGGGTCAGTATAAGATCAATGGGTCAAAAGTCACATACACACTTGATCCATGTCCAAAGTACTTATATAAGTGTTAAAAAGATTAATTGTCGTATCATAACATGACGCCCCCAGCATCATACTAGATTTAAGTGTCATCAGTAAAGGTTAACAGGTCAAACAGGAAACTTGACCATGCTGTTAGAGAAGGTGACATTCCGATAAACGTTACATGTGGAATGTATCTGTTTTATGTACATGTATATTTTCAGTCCCGTAACATCTCATGAAAAAGTAACATTTTAATGGTCATCCTCTCTCATCAAATCAGGTCAAAAGGTCAAACTTAGAGAATGGTCACACTTGACTTGTTCTGAATGACAAAATTCAAAGTTTGCTATGAACCCTTCTACAGATTAAGTTTTGTGTTCACACCATGTTATAATCTATAAATGGTGTCCTACATAGCTGATCAGACCACATTGTAATCTCAGGGAATGAAAGTCACATGCATGTTCATATCATTATATAACATGTTCTTGAAATTTGGTTTCAAGTGAATTAAATAAAATTTGGGAGATGGTTCGATGTTTCTGTATACAATGTATGTGTCTTTTTGTTGTTTGGTGCATTCATGTAAATTATATAATACAACTGCTAAAACGATTTAGCTAAATATATCAAATAATTCTATATCAATTGTGTATGAAATATACTAGATATATAACAGTTACTTCCATACAGAGAATTCTGTAGGTGTTGATGTATACACACGAGGACATTAGGATTAATAATTGAGTGTTTTGTTCTAGGATTAAGTTTACGTACACTAAGTGCGTAATCGGATTACAAAGGTTGCCAGACTTTGTTATCTATAGAGAAAACTCCACACAGTAAATAGGTAATAAACTGTGTTGACATATCGGACCACCTTCAGTTTTTCAGGTGTATGATAAGGTTTGACAAGTTGTTATAACACCAGACTAAAACACAACAATAAGTTTTTACTATCTTTCAGTCAGTGTTATTTTTACCTTTAAGAGCAACATTACTGCACTGGTATTATACATGGGTTGCAATATGCTGCGATAAAGGGCTACCAGGCCTAGGTTTATTTAAATGAAAGACCTTGACTCTCTTTCAAGGTCACAGAGGTCAAATGTGTTGAAAAATTAAAATGACTTCTTAAATAAAGATCAAAAGGTCCAGGGTACTGATATTAGATATTATCATGTTTAGAGGTTAAGGGTTACCAAGTTTATTGAAATAGATTACTTGGCACCCTTTTAAGCAATTTCTTCAAAATAACCAAAATACCTAAGTCATCATTTTTGGCCAATAGCATATAAGGATAAAAGGAAATGTACAGAGTTTGCTCAAATACATGTCATTAATCAATTTTTATGATCTTAGGTCAAATATTTTAAAATGACTCTTTGGATAACACCATGATGAGATTAATTAAGAAAGGCCAGCAAGTTTGTTCCAAAGGCTGGTCATGTCCATGTCCCCTTATGAAAGTTAAAAATGTCATATGTGTTAAAACTTCTAAACCACCTTTTCTCAATAACCAAATAGCACTGGGTTTTGTTACTCGACCAGTAGCATCTAGGAATGAGGGGCTACCAAGTTTTATATGAATGTAAGACCCTTTGTCCTGGTATTTATGTATGTGACATAATTACTTTCAGTGACTGAGGAAATATAAACTGTATGTAAATTTTCCCTTTTTTCTGTCTGTGCCACTACTGAACTATAAACAGAAAGCTAGTATTGAGTTCTGTACCACTATTACTATAGAGAACTGGTTTCTACACCATGTATTGAGTTCTGTACCACTATTACTATAGAGAACTGGTTTCTACACCATGTATTGAGTTCTGTACCACTATTACTATAGAGAACTGGTTTCTACACCATGTATTGAGTTCTGTACCACTATTACTATAGAGAACTGGTTTCTACACCATGTATTGAGTTCTGTACCATTATTACTATAGAGAACTGGTTTCTACACCATGTATTGAGTTCTGTACCACTATTACTATAGAGAACTGGTTTCTACACCATGTACTGAGTTCTGTACAACTATTACTATAGAGAACTGGTTTCTACACCATGTCTTAAGGTTAATTTCATCAAGATTTCCACCATTGCTTTATCCCAGACAGTGATTGCTAGGGATTGATTGCCATTAAGGTTCAAGGGTCAAGGGTCAATGTCATTATTAAATAGAATGCATGAATAGAATATCACTTTCTGCACTCTATTTTAATGTATGCAGTATAATCATGAATAATGTTAGAATGTTACATATGTTATTGACTCAAAAGGTTTATTAGTGTTTTTGTCCATGTTAATTACTGTTTTTTCTTCTCTGCAGATGCTGACTGGCGTGATCTACTATTCAGTGCCAAACAATGTATCAGCTGTGGAGTAAAGAGGGAGCAAATCATAAAGGAGTTACAGACCATGTGGTTGCATCCAACCAATCAGAACTCTGTATTGCCCTGTCTCTCTGTCAGAACTTGCCTTGACCTTTACCTGAAGGTCAAGGACTACCCTCCAGGTTCAGAGGTTATTATGTCGGCTATCAACATACCAGACATGGTGTACATTGTTAAACATCACAAGCTCAAGGTTTGTCCTTTAATGCCATCAAGTGTCTGATTACTTTGAAGTTACTTTAGTGTGAATATTGTCTTTAGTTTCATCAGTGTGATATCTAATTACATCAAAGTTAATACCTTTTAAAAATTTAGTATGTGTAACAGCTTAAAGATGACTTATTATTGACCAATCAGAACAGAATGTTCTCGTTGATGCATCAACAGTGCCATTTTAGTTTGAATCAATATTCTTACTTCAGATTTTTGTGCCAGCTTTTCTGCTCAATTATATACACCTGTATGTAGCATAAACACACCAATGGTCATGGTTGATTTGTTTTATCTATTCAGTAATAAGAAACTTTACAAATACAGTTTTATGTCAGCAGAATCAAATCTAGAATAAAGATATAGATATTGAAATTCAGGTGCTTTAATTGCTGTCCTGGATGATGACAACATATCAAATTTTAAATCCCTACCTTTCAAGGCAGGAATATTTCTTGTTGATTATTAAGGTACTTAAAAACATAATACATTTAAATATTTTCTTTAATGCCATAAATATAGTGTTCATGACATAGAAGAAAAGAAGTATTTTGATAAGGGTAAAACAAACAACACAAATATTAGTAAAACCTGCTTTGCTGAGTCTGTCCAAGCATTACATGTACATAAAAACAGTTTTCATGAAGTCAGTATAATTTATTCAGTTTACATGAAAACATGGCAGAAAATTCCTAGTGTCTTAATAAAGAAGGTGTTATAACATAGTTTGTGTCAAAACGCAAGTGGTGTTTTAATACTGGTGCTATCTAAATACACATAGTGTCTTAATAGTGTTAAACTCAGCTTGTCTGAAGGACAGGGAGGGGTCATTCCAAAAGGGAAATTTTGTAAATTCTCTAAAATCGCACTTTTGTAGGAATCATTAGATTTTGTCCAAATTTGGTCAGAAGTATTCTTGGATGAAAGGGACTCAATTTCCTATAAACTTAGGGTCTCAACCTCCTGGGATGGAAGATGCAAGGTCCAATAAGGGAAATAGAGCAAATTTTTTTAAAAAATTCTTCTCCTCCTGTAGGAATGATAAGTTCTGACCAAATTTGGTGTAGCTTAATCATTCTTTAGTGAACATGCAAGAATCAATTTTGTATAAACAGTGAATCTTTGCCTCTTGAATCAGATGGTGGGTGGAGAGTGTGTGAGGCCCAGTATGGGAAACAGAGCAAGTTCTTTATAATCCTATTCCTCATTGAAGAAGGATTAGATTTTGACCAAATTTGGTCTGAAGCGTTCTTTGGTGATGGGGAATCAGTTTGGTATAATTGGTGTGTCTCAGCCCCCGTGGTACAGAAGGGGTGGGAAAAGAAGGGCAAATAGAGTAAACTCTTTAAAATCCTTCTCTTTTCTTTCGGTAGGAATGGCAGGATTCTGTCCCTATTTGGTCTGACACATGAATGGTTTGCCTTACCCCTAAGGACAGTGGAGTTGGGCCAAATGGGGAAATAGAGATAGTGTATGTTGTGTGCTTTGAAATATAGAATTCATTCTCCTACAGATTGGATGAAGCAATTTCATGTCTCTATCAGCCTCTTGTTAAATCAGCTGGTGTCTTAACACAGATGAATTCTTAATACAGAGAGTGCCTTAAATATTGATTAATTTTAAAGATTTACTGACTTAATACAGATTCTTCTTGATACAGATAATGCATATAATAAACCAAGCAACTGGATTTAAAACATCTAGGTATTTCTGATAAAGATGGTGCCTCTATACCAAAGATGTACAGTGTACATGTGTACACCTGTAGTATCTCTCTATACCAAAAATGTACGGTGTACATGTGTAACCTGTAGAATCTGTATGTACCAAAAATGTACTGTATACATGTGTACACATGTAGAATATCTCTCTGTGTACATCTGTAGAATCTCTCTATGGGTATACCTGTAGAATCTCTCTATGTGTACACCTGTAGAATCTCTCTATGTGTACACCTGTATAATATCTTTATGTGTACACCTATAAAATCTCTCTATGTGAACACCTGTAGAATATATCTATGTGTACACCTGTAGTACACCTGTAGAATCTCTCTATATGTACACCTGTAGAATATCTCTCTGTGTACACCTGTAGAATGTCTCTATGTGTACACCTGTAGAATCTCTTTATGTGTACATCTGTAGAATCTCTCTATGTGTACACCTGTAGAATCTCTCTATGTGTACACCTGTATAATCTATCTATATGTACGCCTGTAGGAATTCTATATGTGTACACATGTAGAATGTCTCTATGTGTATACCTGTAGAATCTCTCTGTGTACACCTGTATAATGTTTTTATGTGTACACCAGTAGAATCTCTCTGTGTACACCTGTAGAATCTCTCTATGTGTACACCTGTATAATCTCTTTATGTGTACACCTGTAGAATCTCTCTATGTGTACACCTGTATAATCTATCTATATGTAAACCTGTAGGATCTCTTTATGTGTACATATGTAGAATCTCTCTATGTGTACACCTGTAGAATCTCTCTATGTGTACACCTGTAGAATCTCTCTATATGTACACCTGTAGGATCTCTCTATGTGTACACCTGTAGAATCTCTCTATGTGTATACCTGTATAATCTCTTTATGTGTACACCTGTAGAATCTCTCTTTGTGTACACCTGTAGGATCGCTATATGTGTACACATGTAGAATCTCTCTATACCAAAAATGTACAGTATATAGAGTATATATCTTCTCAATAATTAAGAAGTCTAGAGGCATTATATTTGGCTGGAATGTTCCGAGGATGATGTTCAAGTATGTCTGTGAAAAGAAATTGCCTTGACCCATATTCAAGGTCACATGGGTACATTTATCAACTTCTAAGATGCAGAAGTATGGTATTTGGCTGGTACTTTCCTACTTTTCTTGTGGTAAGCTAAACGGCTGAAAGAGGCATGATATTTGGTGGAAAGGCTTTTCTTGGTCAAAGCCCACAAAGTTTGAGAGAAAAAGAACAAGCATTTAGTTAAAAATTAGGTCATAACTGCCACTGTTTAGAGTTGAGTAAATTGTATTGGAAGTGCCCTATGAATGCCATTGGTGTACATATATATCAATATATTTGTATCTGTGATATTAGCACTGATTCTTTGTTTGATGAGCATTGAATACCAGGTGAGTGATGCAGGCCCATCAGGCCTCTTGTACAATACACATAAAGTTGATTGTAAGTGGTCTAGTGCCGAGCTGGTTCACTTACAAGCTTAATTAATGTTCCTGTCATGACTGTTGTCTTTGCTGATATTGATTTTAATTTTTTATACTGAGGACTGATTACAAAATCGTACATGTTAGAATTTGGTTGAACATGACTTGGCTGTTAAGTTAAGCTCAACAAACCCATAGGACATTATATATATGTAGAGTAAAACTTGTAGATACTTTGTGCATCGATAAGATAATTGAAAAATAACAACACAGGTGAAAGAAGGAGTCGAATAGAGAGGTCTCCTAGGCCTGTGTTCGGTATAATATCCTGAGTTTTGTTTTGCTATTGTTTTCAGACCTGATGGTCATTTTCAGGTAATTAAGTGCTTTTAACTTTCTCAACCGAAACTGCATTCATGAAATTAAAGTGATTTCATTTAAAGGTTTTTTTCATTGAGTAATTTGTTCTACTTTAAAGGAGACTAGGGACAAACATTCTAAATCTGCCAACAGCAGTTGATATTGAAGTCTGGTCCAATCATGGTGTTGTACAAGATTAACAGATTTTTAGTTCATGTAATATCTCTGCCATTTATATCCCATTCTGATGCATTTTGACAAGGTGAAGTCAACGGGCAATATTGATTGATATGACATAATACTGCGATAAGATAACAGATGAATTTTGTGATATTCACAAAACACAAGGTCAAACGTCAAATTTTTTAATTATTAGTTAAAGATTTTTTTTTGAAATTGTTAATGATTTATCTATAAGTTAATGTGAGGTATGATTCTATGCTAAAGTCAGAAGCCAAATTTAATACCTGGAAATTAATGGTTTCAGAATAGCATGGTAGGAATTAATATTCTGTTCAGTGGTGGCTGTTTTAGTCGATGATTGTACTGTACAAGAACCAAAGATCTGAATATCTCATTATTGATATTGTAAAGGTTGTGTTTTTAGATACAAAGTTCAATTGCTTTTTAGTTTTTTTATAAAAAAAATGGACAATGGTTTTTTCTATTGAATTTCAATCAAATTTTGACACATTTTCTTTAATTCAATCCTCAAAAAGTTATATTAAAATGATAGAAGTCTTGTAAACTATAACTCATACATGTAGCTTGTGGGTATTGATGCTGAATGACCTACAATCTTAGCTGTTTATTTTTAAATCATGAATTTTGTTTGTTGAAGGTTGTCCCCCTTGATGTGAGTATAGAAACAACTGGACCTAAGGATGAACTGCTGGAATCTCTTATCACTAATAAAACTGTTGCCATTCTCATCGCTCACATCTACGGCAAATGGTGCAACATCGAATCTATCATAGACATTGCACAGAGAAAAAACATTGATGTCATTGAAGACTGTGCAGAGTGTTTTTGTGGTTTTGAGAAAATGGGAAACCCAAGAAGTGATCTGGCAATGTTCAGTTTTGGTGTCATCAAATATTCAACTGCATTTGGTGGTGCTTTAGCAAAAGTCAAGGAGGAAAAATTATACACACAAATGAAGGAGAGATATTTGAACTATCCTATACAAAAACGTTCAGAATTTTTTAAAAAGATTCTGAAATATTCTGCTGTCTATGTTTTCCTAGATTGTCCACGAATTATCAAACCATTGATGTTCATGACCAGAACTTTAAATATTGACCACAAAAAACTGGTGATCCGGCTTCTTAGGGGGTTTCCTGATCACATGATAGAACGAATTCGAGCACAGCCATCAAATGCCCTTCTTGCCACAATGAAAAGGAGACTTGATAATTTTGATGTGACAGATTTCAACTCGTCACAAGTGAAAGCGGAATATGTGATACAGAGGCTACCTGAAGAAGTCACCTTGGTAGGACTGCAAGCTGAAGTCAACAATTACTGGCTTTTCCCAATATTGATGGTGAGTTGAATCAAACATAGCTGCTGCTGCTGAATATATCTTCTGTATATTTTGTTTGAAAAAAATCTTGATTATCATCAATTGAAGAGCAATTTTGATATCAAAGCAATAAAATTTTTCTTTCATTTTCGTTCCCCTGCTGTTTTACTTAAAAAATTTTATCCTTGTCCACTGTGATGCATCTGTCCTGGACAGATTCATTGTCACCTTTCTAGCAATCTTATTTCTTCTGGGATTCTAGTAAAACTTTTCACAAAATTCAAGCTCCTGGATGAAATAATGTTTCAGGGTTGAAAGGTCAAAGTCACAGTTACTATTTATAGGTCAAACATTGTTACAAATTTGAAGAAAATGTGAAGTAGTGGAACCGTACAATAATTTTCTAGTATGTCCAAGAATCGCTTGGATCTTTCGGCCATGTGATGAGATCCGGCATTTTGAGTCCGTAATGAAAACACACGTGGTTGTAGATTATATCAAAAAGAACAGTCAAGAAGT
Source organism: Ylistrum balloti (assembly GCF_031769215.1). NCBI lineage: Eukaryota > Metazoa > Mollusca > Bivalvia > Pectinida > Pectinidae > Ylistrum > Ylistrum balloti. The sequence continues at coordinate 808,109 of NW_026782122.1, read as the reverse complement.
TGAGTTATTAAGTGTCAGCAGAGTACAGACTTTTTCTCCACAATATCAATGTTTTACAATTAAGTTAACTCATACCAAGCTTCTAATTCTTTTTTCAGGACAATCCTGATACAGTAGTTAAAATACTAAATGCCTTGGGGATAGATGCTTACCGTGGAGCTACACAACTCAATCTCATTGAACCAGAAAACGGTGATGAGTCTCACCGTCAACAGGCTAAAGTAAACAGCAGTTTTGAACACACAACAGAAAACTACCACCAGTACTACCCCTTGGAGGCCCTCAACAACCAACATGACCCCTTGGAGGCCCTCAACATAGACTATCCACACGAGGCTCGATATCTTATAGATCATGTTGTATATTTACCCGTGAACAAATCCGTCCCGTTTCATGCTCTAGATCATATTTGTAAATGCGTAAAGCTGGCCTTTCACCTCAGCAAAAATGGCCGCTCACCCGACGTTCGTCTTCATGCAAAGTTATGATAACAATGTGACCTTTAAATAAAATAGAGTACTGCCAATATACCCAGAAACCTCATTAATCAGGCGGACTATTTACTGATAGGGAGACATTGGTATAATAGGGTTAGGACACCTTTTTATTTTATTGAACAATATACAAGAGACCTGTGGTATACTCCTGATGATATGCGACATATATAATATGGAATATGCTTCAATTTTTTTCTGTTTTAAAATTTTGAAATTCCAGAAATAAATCAATTAACTTATTAAGATTATTACAAAGTTTTAATTGTAAAAATTTTACTTACAGTGGTTCTGACAGAACCAATGTTGTTGTCATCAGTTGTAGAATGGGTTGTGCAAGAATCACAGATGATTGATACCCAACAGTGTTCAAAAGAATCATGTCAATGTATGTGTTAATATCCTTTGTATTTCTGACGGTTAGGATTTTGACAAATATAAAATGTCTATACAAAATCGAGTTTGTCTAGTGCCTTATGGCTTTTGAAAATTAAAGATATCAAATATACTGATACTGAAAATAGATTTTTAATTCAGATATAATTACAAAAAATAATTACATCAAATATTTCAAATTCTGTGAGTTTCTACGCCTAACATGCACATTTTTTCTAAACTTTTATGAAAATGTACGGGATCTTACCTGAGTTTCCTTTTGATATGGGAATTTATGAAATAAATCTTTAAAATTTTAAGAAAAATTGTGATAAGTTTCATAATCACATATAAAATGGAATGAAATTTAAGATCAGATGTTAAAATTTTTAAGCAAATATGGTGAAATACAAAAATTGTTACGTCAAAGTTAAGGTCAGATTATCTCCATATCTATTGTCTCCATTGTTACATCATAATACCATTAGTGATTGTGTGAAGAAATATCATTCTCTAAAGTGACAGTATATTAAGTTATTTTACACATACCAGGTATGTAATATGCAAATACATGACATTGGTATGTTTATTGATTAGCAAGACAATCATGTGATAATTTAGATTAATTAATTAAAATGAAAACAAATGACACAAGTCATGTTGTCTTGACAAGATTTATATAAAAAAAAAAGTCAAATAGGAAAAATAAGATACATTTTGTACGAGATCCTCTCAATTTTGTCTCGTTGCATGTCATGTAAAGACTTCACTCAAAGAAGAGGAAGTTTGCAAACAAAATCTGTTAAACCCTAATGTTGATTTTTTGTAGTCAGATATTTGCCACATTAATCAGAATTTAATTGTAAATAAGATATATTCTATGTAGATAAAGACGGGTAAATTTTATACAATGGACTCGTCAGTATTGCTGATTTCTGAAATTCAGATTCTCATTTATGACAAGTGATACGTTATTGTATCCAAATCACACGGAAGTTTTCCTAGAATCTGCAGCAGAGTTTTGAAAATCTATTTTGGGTCAATTTAATTCTTGCCAAAGTATTATATTAATGACAACTTTAATTGAACATTCCATCCACTAGATAAGACATAGATCTATTATTTTTTATCAAGATTTTATATACATTTGTGTTACTACTTAAATCTTGTAATTGGTGTTGGAGTATGTTTGTATTTTACTGAAAGAATTTTACAATATGTTACTCAGAAACCTATACGGAAAAATATCATATATGTGATGGCTGAAAAGTTGTTGTTATTGTAAATATATGTTATTGCCATTGATAATTATTATTTCAATTTTTCCACAGAGAAAACATGTAAATACTGGTAAAATTGATTTTAAGATATGGTGTAGAATATCAGTGCCATCTCTTCTTGTGAAATTTGTTTTTTTTACATATATATATATATATACTGAACACTTATGAGAATTTAGCACAATTAGAAAATGTAAATGTGTGTACTGAAGTGTGTCAAAAAATCTCATTAACATCAAATGTTAAGGCTCAGTATAAAACTGTTAATATTTTGCATAAAATGTGATTTTTTTTATAAAAATGTTAATGTTTAACATAAATGTTGATATGTTGACACTTATATGGCTCTGCAAAATTTAATTTAAAAACCTCATTAATAAATTAAATATTTTAAATCTCAAGAGTAACTACTGGGATATAGAACAGCAGTTTTATTTCAGAGGTTGGGGGAGTATGGATGATATTCATCCCTTACCCTAATGATGTTCGACTTTGGATGTTATTTAACCCTTAATTACCCCAAGGGTTTGGGACTGTAGTTGGTGATATTTTTATGCCTACCCAGGGATTTGGGGCTGTGGGTGATTTTTATTCCCTTACCCCAAGGGTTTGGGACTGGGTGATGTCTTTCCCATTACCCTGTCTTTATGAGACTGTCAGCAGGTGATATCTTCATTCTCTTCTTTAGGGTTCTTACTGCATATTCAATCGTTCAATAAAACATGTCTTTTCCCTCAAATAGATGTTAGCATATCTTATATTTTTCTCTCTCTATTCTTTATAAAGTTATGTTTTCAATTTCCCTGTTGTATAATCAAAACCTGAAAATGTCAAGCATCATCTGTGAACACTAGTTAATGAGTTTGTACATTATCAGCCACTACAAAGGAATATTTTGGTGTAAGTTTTTAAACTGTTTAATGTGATCATGAGCCTAAATAACATTTTCCAAAAGTGTCAGAAAATTTTAGATATTTTCTTTGAATCTTTTAAAAGAATCAATGCTTTTTCCTAACAAAAGGCATCAGCATTATTTCCATTTTACCTGAATTAAAGAGAAATATTCTTATACATTTGGTACAGTATAGGCCTAAGTGTAACTTAGATCAAGGGGAGACAATCACAAGAGAAGAACATTTACTTTACTGTTGTATAAAAATGTGTAAAATCAACAAAGATACCGGTAAACTATTTTATTATATATACTGAAATTTATTTTAATAAGGATTACATGTTTACATTGAAGCTGTTTATGATATTTTCTAGTAATGATACTTTATATCATTAATTTTTGTGGATGTTCTATTTTTGATCATTTTGTGGGTACTTAAATGAATTTGTGTTTCCATGAACTGCTGAAAGTTGTATAAGCAGACTTTTTTTAGTTATATAGAGTTGAATTTATCCAATAAATCAAATGTTCACAGAATAATGATGTTATGAAAAACCACGAAAATTGCGCTCCTGGAAATTGTATGATTTTACAGCATAAGGATCTCATAATTACCACAATAGGGTGAAGCAGATACTCCGTCAGAATTTTACAGTCTTGCCTTTTGTTTGCAAAGCGTACAATGTATTTGTTATTGATTGATGAAAAAGCTGTCAAACCTGTCTATAGAGGGCAATCAAGGGAGCAGAGAAAAGTGGCCTTTATAGACAGGTGGCTTTTCTATAAAAGTGGCCTGTATACTTAAGCCACCCAATATCTAATTTTAGTCATGTCATTATTTTTCATCATTTAAGACTTAAAATTAAAATAATCATAATTCTTTCATAATTAAGATTTGTTAGATCAATATTTGTTATGCAGTTTTATGATTAGAATTAGACACAAGTTTAGAAACCAGTTCTAACTGTAGGTGATCATGCATGTAACAAAACACACTAATGTTACTTGTGTCAGAATCAATAGTTATTGTAATAAGAATAATTCTAAAATACTGTTATAAAGGCAAATGAAGATTTATGCATTTTGTAGTTTAGATTTCAATATAAAATTGTTATAAAATATTTGATCTGTGATACGTTAGAACCTTATAAATCAGGTGAGGAAATATTTTATTTACCTGGTAATGATAAACAAATGTATGTAAACATTTACTTTCAGCATATCAGTGGTTTTTTTTAACAAAAATGAATGTCTGCTTTACTACGAAGGACATCGCCAAAGGAACTATAACAGAATTGAGTGGTTTGCATCAACAAGTGTCTGGTTATAATTAGTATCTTGGGTAGTTTTAATATTTTATTTTCTTATAAATGTTAACTTGCAGGTCTTTAAAGCTGTAGATATTTGATGTTGAAAGCATGGCCTGTTTTATTCTGGTTTTTTTTCTGACCAGAAATATGGATTCAAGAATATTGACATCTTAAGAAAAAAATCCTCAAAGCATAAACACTTCATTTTATAGAAAACACAGACAAAGCATTTGATAGATGAAGGAAGTTTGTTTGAGTTCATTTTCAGTTTGTATCTGACAGGTTACTGATACAGTGTACTAAGTAATAATAATGAGATACCAAAATGTTGCTGATGTTTAAATGTTACATCTTAAGGTTTTTTTATATAAGGAAAGGTTCATAGAATATCTTTTTAATCATTTACCTAGGTCAGAGTACATTTGTATGCAAACTGGTACAGGACAATATATATACGTATTAACAGAATAAATACTGTACACGTGAAAACATTTGCCAAGAGTTTTTTTCTCTTGAAAATTTTTATATTTTTTCATTATCAAATTCACCCTAAAAATGTAAAACATTAATCATTTTTACTCAAAATTGTAGCTGCTGGATTTTTTAAAATAATTTTTTTATCATATTTTGCCTTTATTGACAAATAGAGGAAAGCGCAACTGCCATGAAAATTTCCCCACATACCTTGTAACAGTAATGGATAAACACAAATATATATTATAAACATCTGAATATATTATCCTCAAAAGTCCTTTCAAACTTAATTACCTATATCAGAGGTTACTTAAATCAAAACACATGAAGAACTATTTTCTGTTGTGTTATAAGTCTGATGTTGAAATTTTACTGAAACCAATGTTGTGTGTATATTATATGAATCTCTTATCTCCAACTCATTTATAGTGATTTATTGGTAGGAGTATTTTGCTTTTGTTTATATTGATGATGTGTGTATCAAATCAAAAATTTTCTTTAAAATTGGCAACAGGTGAGAAAATAATGGCTTTAACCTTGTGTGAAAGGTTTTTGATCTGTCAACTCCATCTTTCTTCAAAAATAATTGGAACCATTCTTCAACAAAAATGAAATTATGTTGATTTAAACGCTGATAATGGAAATCTGAAAATAAATTATGAATATATGATTACTGATATGACTGGGAGAAAAATATAAAAAATATATATAAAAGGATTTGATGAGGATAGATATATTTCAGGTTTAATCAAATGAACCCATAAAGCTATAAAAATAGATTTGTCAAATTATTTTTACAGGTCACAGTCAGAAATCTACCTTATATATAACATACTGATCTGTAAAACCATTTACCTAACATTGAATATTATTTCTGTTTTTTTATGACATAGAATAATGATATGATTGAATACATATATTACACTGTTTTAAGATATTCAAGATATTAAAAACATGTTGATCAATTTATGAATACTAATGACACAGAATTATGATATAGGACATTCCACTACTTCCAATAAACCCAAGAAATTATTGTATCATTGTTAAAGTTACTTCATCATTGTCATTCATGCAACATACATTGGATTTGTTTGTTTTTCACGAAATAAACAGTGTTTTCAAATGGTTGTTGTTTAATCTGGCCGATGAAAGAATTTAGTTGCATCAATCCAGCAAGATTGAATCCAGAAATTGGACATACACAATCAGGGACCATTAGGGGAACCAAGATTTAAAATTTGAGGACATTTCATCCGGAAATTCTCTGGAAATAGCAATTGTAAACAACTGTCAAAATCCAAAATGGCCACCATGGGAAACCCTAATATGAAATACAGTACAAGAATGATCCATTGAGAACTTTTCAAGACATAGCGAGAAAACGCTTCCACTGTTAAAATAAAAAATGGCTGCCAAGCGGCACGACAAGGGTCCCCGGGTAATCTTCATATGAAATTTAAGACAGATGTATTTGATATTTCTAAAGTATTTTTTAAAGATGGTCGACCGGCGGACATTTTTTTTTCTTCCATCAGTCCCAACACGGACATTTATTCTTGTTCAAATATTGAACATACACTACTAGGGACAAATGGTAAGGGGAAACACACGTGGGGTATTTAGAAGTGACCCACATTAGAGTTCATAAGAAATAGCAGCAACAAAACTTCATCTGGAAAAATCCTCTTCTTGTTTTCGTATCTGTCCCAAAACCCATTATGTTCTTCATCCATTCGAGGCATCCTTAATCACTACACAGGCTTAACTTCCCTCCGTGCAATCATTGGTGTTTTTATGGCGAATGATTTATGTTCATTTGGGACGGTTGAATTAGAATATAAATGTTTTAATCATGTTTACACATGACACGTGTAAGAAAGGGTGGGGTTATGAGAGTTTGACTAGCGTCATGTCCAAACGCCCCTCCTCCACCCTTTCAGGCAGTGGGACTTCAAGAAGGGATGTCCTTGTGTGATCGACTTGAACTTTCAAAATTTAAGTTGGCTGCCTATAATGTACCGATGACAATCGTCAATGCTCAAAATCCATAATCTGCCTTGCGGTTCATTTTATTTCACTAATTAGTCCATAAATTGATGCATCTAGTCAAAAGTTGTTGACCATCATATAACAAATTCTAGAGAAGGCATATTATCGCCATTGAGAGTGGAGAGAGTGCTATCACATATCTGATATTGCTACTTAAAGTGAATACAGTTTATCCGTGACTCCTTAACAGCTGGATGGACACACGTCTAACACATTAATAATTGTCTAATTTGTGATACGGCGTAGAACATTTATCAAAAAATATGATAATAAAAACACCATCATTGCTCCTTCTATCCAACTACCGATACTCTCGGATTCTTCAATTGCATGTCGCCTTCCATTCTCCGTCGTTCGTCTGTTCATCTCCGTCGTTGGTCTCCACATCTCCGTCGTTTGTCTCCTCATCTCCGTCGTTGGTCTCCGCATCTCCGTCGTTTGTGTGCTCATCGCCGTCGTTTGTCTCCGCATCTCCGTCGTTTCTATGCTCATCACCGTTGTTGGTCTCCTCATCTCCGTCGTTTGTATGCTCGTCGCCATCGTTGGTCTGTTCATCTCCGTCGTTGGTCTGCTCGTCGCCGTCGTTGGTCTCCACATCTCCGTCGTTTGTATGCTCGTCACCATCGTTGGTCTGTTCATCTCCGTCGTTGGTCTCACATCTCCGTCGTTTGTCTCCTCATTTCCGTCGTTGGTCTCCGCATCTCCGTCGTTTGTGTGCTCATCGCCGTCGTTGGTCTCCTCATCTCCGTCGTTTGTATGCTCGTCGCCGCCGTTGGTCTCCACATCTCCGTCATTAGTCTCCTCATCTCCGTCGTTGGTCTCCGCATCTCCGTCGTTGGTCTCCGCATCTCCGTCGTTTGTGTGCTCGTCGCCGTCGTTGGTCTCCACATCTCCGTTATTGGTCTCCACATCTCCGTCGTTGGTCTCCACATCTCCGTCGTTTGTGTGCTCATCGCCGTCGTTGGTCTCCGCATCTCCGTCGTTTCTATGCTCATCACCGTCGTTGGTCTCCTCATCTCCGTCGTTTGTATGCTCGTCGCCATCGTTTGTCTGTTCATCTCCGTCATTGGTCTGTTTATCGCCGTCGTTGGTCTGCTCGTCGCCGTCGTTGGTCTCATCATCTCCGTCGTTGTTCTGTTCATCTCCGTCGTTTCTATGCTCATCTCCGACGTTGGTCTCCTCATCTCCGTCGTTGGTCTCCACATCGCCGTCGTTTGTGTTTGCTCCTCCGTCACGTGTCGTCGTAAATCTTACGTGTCAATGTAGCAAGGAATATTTACAAGTAAATACGATATTAGTAAATAATTAGTATCCTGTTTGGCTCATTCGTAAGACATCATTTTAATTTCAGACTAAAAGAGACATTTTCAGGTACTTTTTTGTTCACAGTAGGTAATTATGTCAAATATATCTTTATATGATATCACGGTTTTATTACATTTTGTTTCCTAATCAAGGATTATATGTTAAATCAATGTTTTGATATCAACATTATCAATTAACAGTTTTGCAGTAGCTAAATACGATTTGTTTGAACGCGAGATAAGAAAATATCTGTTCTTTTTGACTTTGTGTACTAACCAACCAACTACTTATCGAATTAGTTTTTTTTACAGAAATACAACAATGCATCGTGTACAGACTTTACATACCTTGGTGTCTCTGTGAAGATTCCTGTCTTCTGTCAGTGATTATCTCACTCCTACAACACATACATATATAATACATTATCGTTAACCACCTGTGTTAGCATTCGGTGAATGTTAAAGGAAGTTTAGTTAAATTAAGTGTTAGAGGGCGAATGCTGGTTTTTTTTTATTTTGGAAGGTGATAATTTTTTTCTATTTTGTCCTTATCAATCAATTAATGACAGATCTTTATATATATATATATAAGATGATAATTTTTTTATATATAATCAATTAATGACATATCTTTATATATATATATATATAATATGTCTTTATATATACTTGTTTAATTGTATTTATCTTTATTAATTTGAGAACATATACAACATTGTATCCATTATCAGTGAGTGTTAAAACATACATGCACTTACCCGACTGGAATCTCTGTGTAAGGAGCCTTATTAACCGCTTCACCGGTTCTTTGTCTCTGCTGAATGCAAAACAAATAAAAATACCACTCTTATTTTTTAATTAATTCGAATCGTGGCACAGTTCAGAATATACACATGTACTTTATGCTGTTCTTAAACTATCTTGTATCTGAAAATTGTGAAATTTGTTCAATTATGTGGCTAATGAACCCTCCCATCTAGATTTCTTTTGACCACTTTGTATTTTCCTCAGTCGCCTCTTAGGTGATCGTAGGATCACTGAAGAGTCCTAGAAGGAGGAAACAACTGTATGATACAGCTGAATTCATTGTTTCGCTCCTAACTCTAACTCAATTATGATGTCTGCCTTTTGTACAATCTTTAACATATCAGACGTTTTGTCATCTAGGTAAGAAATTAATTGATACTTTTTACAAGGTGATTTCCGTTGTAACTGGTACTAGTGTATTGAATTAAAATAGGAATGATCAACATTGTACATTTCCTTAAAACCAATATATTATTTATAAGTTTTGTTCCGCACTTTAATAGAAGTTTTAACTGTTAACACATAGTCTATGAAACGCCAATGATGTGTAGATTTTAACAATAAAAGTACTTCCAGTATTACAGAAGTGTCTCTTACATTGTTTATTGCTAAACCCAGAACAAGCATTAAGGGGTTATTTCATCTATCGAAATCTATATCCCAAACATCTGATATCTGAACAAGGAACACTGTAAATTTTATGTTGATGTTGTAATGTTTGTATTTACTTGTAGTCGTTAGATAACGGTATTTAGTAAGACGTGATTCCTGCCTGTCCATTGCAGTATTTAGTAGTACTAATGCGCATGATTGTTTACCATGTAATATGTACCGACATGACGTAAATAAAGGGTTCTGGCTGAAAACCGATTCATGATGTATGAAGTTATTTGTTCCAGAAATACAAACTGACACTTGTACGGAAATTGGTCGCAGTAACAGATCAGCCCCTCTGTACAAATAAAATGGGAACGCAAAACCCTAAGATTTCACTTTGTTACAAAAAGTTGAAAATTATTTAATAATAAGGTTTCGTGTCCAATTACCCACTAATGCTGCTCAAAAATAATGCTAAGCCCTACCTTAGACAACAATATCAAGTAGTGTTGTCATATCGCAATTAAAAGACATGTATGTATATTGATGCTTATCAACTCCAAAATCATTTCATTACAGTTTTGTCAGTGAAATATAAACATAGATAACAGTGTTATTTTTCACTAGTGTGACGGGCGAGTTACAGAAGGATATATAGCACAGTAGTACAGTAAGGGTTTCACAGGAAAACCTACATCCCATTCTAACGGAAGATATTGCAAAGAGGAAGCTTTCAGCCCGTTGGGTACCAAGACTTCTGACAGCTGATGAGAAACACACCAGGCTGAACCTATTACAGGAAGAGGTTTGTGACTATGGATGAAATGTGGGTCTATCACCAAACTGTCTTAATAATGCATAACCCTAGTTCTATCCCGCTAAAGAAGGCAAAGACTGTTCCATCAGCTGAAAAGGTTATGGCTTCAATTTTCTGGGATGCTGATGGTGTTCTTAGGCAGTTAAGAGAAGTTATTATGTCTTTACTACATATATTCTCTATACTTTGTATATAGAATGAAATTCCAGTTGTTTGCCTCAGAACAAAGGTTACCAGTTAACATCTCGATGTTGACTGCTTACGTAACATTACTGACGTCAGCTTCCTTGTTTACATGCGGTCTGCCTCCATAACAGATTAGCTGAATATACCGCTGAATACATTAATGACATTCTCAATAATAATTCGTTTTTTTAGATATAGAAGGTATAACAAAATATTAGAAGGCTGGATTTTCATCACATGCCTGAGGCCGAATTTGTAAAACATGTTGACCTCAAACCCAGTGAACAAAGAGCCTATCAAAACAGCTCACAAAGGCCGACTTTGCAAAGTCGTTTAATTCTATTTTCAGATATATTGATGACGTCTTGCCTTTCAATAACAAGAAATTTATCGACCACTTTTAGCGTATATATACCCACCAGAATTGGAAAGTCACCACAGATTCTTCTGCATCAGAAGCTTAACTCGTTCTTTTCATACATAAAAACCAACACGGACAGTTTTCCACCAAGCTGTACGAAAAAAATGATGATTGAAATTTCTTTGAAACATGTCTGTCATTCTTTCATAGCAAAGTGTAGAGCTGTAAATAACGTCATGTAAAAGTAAGATTTAAGATAAATTATAGAGTATCCAAACCACTACAAACAATAACAGCATCATTACGATTGGTGTCAGTAGTAAACCTTGTTACGTAAACCATACAGGAATTAATAAAGATCACATTATTTGATGTTCCCGGAAGAAGATTGATAATCTATACAAATTTATAGGAAGTATTGTGAAAACACCTGCAATATTTTACATCAGATGTGGCTCGGTGCCTCGACTGAAATCACTTTCTTGATTTATTTACAATATCCAATATCATATACAAACTGCACGCCCTAGTACTCAGAATTAGAAATATCACTCCGCGATGAATTTTTCTTTTAATGAGCATTTACATTTCCATTAACAAAGCAATATAAGATACATACAGCATTGGTCTGAGAATTGAGAATATTCTTTTCTTACTTGACGGATATCTGTTGTTGTCTCTTTCTCTTTGGACGAACTACTTTTTAGAACTCTTTTTTCAATTCGTTTCTGCGCTGTATTGAAATTATTAATAACGTTGATGTATTTATGCATTCTAAACATTACGATAACAAATCAGAGTACTTATTTAGAGGTATCAAAATAGAAATAAAAATCTGATTATATACCTATCAGTAATGCTTAGGATGAATGATGTTTATCATTACGAACCCAATAGTTTGCACAGTATATTTACATATATTGTTTATCATATAATGATAACTTTGTCGGTAATCTCCACATTGAAAACATTGTTATTTAGCATATTTAAACCTCCGCCCCGGAAAGTTCGTTCCCTCCTCTCTCGCTCACACACACACACACACACACACACACACACACACACACACACACAGAGAGAGAGAGAGAGAGAGAGAGAGAGAGAGAGAGAGAGAGAGAGAGAGAGAGAGAGAGAGAGAGATATAAGGAATCTGATCTCATAATTACCACAAAACCTGTCTATATAGGGCATTCAAGGAAGCAGAGAAAAATGGCCTTTATATACAGGTGACTTTTGTATAAAAGTGGCCTGTATACTTCGGCCAACCAATGTCATATTTTAGTCATGTCATTATTTTTCGTCATTTAAGAGTTGATCCTAAAAATTCATAATACTTTCATAATTGAGATTTGCTATGCAGTTTTATGATTAGAATTAGACACAAGTTTAGAAACCGGTTCTAACTGTAGGTGATCATGCATGTAACAAAACACACTAATGTTAATTGTGTCAGAATCAATAGTTATTGTACTAAGAATAATTCTAAAATACTGTTATGAAGGCAAATGAAGATTTATGCGTTTTGTAGTTTAGATTTCAATTTAAAATTGTTATAAAATATTTGATCTGTGATACGTTAGAACCTTATAAATCAGATGAGGAAATATTTTGATTACCTGGTAATGATAACCAAATATATGTAAACAATTAATGTCAGCATATCAGTGGTTGTTGTTTAAATAAGAAATATATGACTGATTTACTACGAAGGAAGTTGCCAAAGGAACTATGACAGAATTGAGTGGTTTGCATCAACAAGTGTCTGGTTATAATTAGTATCTGGGGTAGTTTTGATATTTTATTTTCTTATAAATGTTAACTTGCAGGTCTTTAAAGCTGTAGATATTTGATGTTGAAAGCATGGCCTGTTTTATTCTGTTTTTTGTTTCTGACCAGAAATATGGATTCAAGAATATTGACATCTTAAGAAAAAAATGCATCAAATCATAGACAATTCATTTTATAGAAAACACAGAACAAAGCGTTTGATAGATGAAGGAAGTTTATTTGAGTTCATTTTCAAGTCGTAACTGACAAATTACCAATACAGTGTACTGAGTAACAATAATGAGATATCAAAATGTTGCAGGACAATATATACATGGGTTAACAGAATAAACACTGTACACGTGAAAACATTTGCCAAGAGTTATTTTCTCTTGAAACTTTTTATATTTGTTAAATGTTAAATTCATCCTAAAAATGTAAAAACATCAATCATTTTTACTCGAAATTGTAGCTGCTTTTTTTTGTTTTTTGTTTGTTTATTTTTGTTCTTGTTGTTTTTTTTTTTTTTTTTTTTTTTTCATTTTTCGCCTTTATTGATAAATGGATGAAAACGAAACTTCCATGAAAATTTCCCCACATACCTTGTAACAGTAATGGATAAACACAAATATATATTATAAACATCTGAACATAATATCCTCAAAAGTCCTTTCAAACTGAATTACCTATATCAGAGGTTACTTAGATCAAACACATGAAGAACTATTTTCTGTTGTGTCATAAGTCTGATGTTGTTGAACTTTTATTGAAAACAATGTGTGTATATTATATGAATATCTTATCTCCAACTCATTTGTAGTGATTTATTGGTAGGAGTATTTTGTTTTCATTTATTTTGATGATGTGTATAAAAAAATCAAAATTTTCCTTTACAAAATGGGCAACAGTTTAGAAAATTATGGCTTTAAGCTGTCACCTCCAACTGTAATGAAAAAATAATTCGAACCATTCTTCAACAAAAATGAAATTATATTGATTTAAACACCAATAATGAAATCTGAAAAAAACCTCAAGTATGAAGATATGATTTTTGATATGATTGGAAGAAAAGTATAAAAAAAAAATATATATCTAAAAGGATTTGTTCACGATAGATGTATTTCAGGTTTACTCAAATTAACCCATAAAACTAGCAGCTTAACACTACTTAATGGAATCAACCTTGCTGTTAAATAGATTTGTCACATTGTTTTTAGAGGTCACAGAAATCTACCTTATATATAACATACTGATTTGTTAAACCATTTACCAAACATTGAATATTATTTCTGTTATTTATGACATAATCTAATGATATGATCGAATACAAATATAACATTGTTTTAAGATATTCAAGATATTAAAAAAATGTTTATCAATTTATGAATACTAATGACACAGGATTATGATATAGGACATTCCACTACTGCCAATAAACCCAAGAAATTATTGTATCATTGTTAAAGTTACTTTATCATTGTCATTCATACAACATACATTTGAATTTTTTGTTTTTCCAGATTGAATCCAGAAATTGGATATACACAATCAGGGACCATTAGGGGAACCAAGATTTAATATTTGAGGACATTTCATCCGGAAATGCTCTGGAAATAGCAAAATTAAACAACTGTCAAAATCCAAAATGGCCACCATGGGAAAGCCTAATATGACAAACAGTTTAAGAATGATCCATTGAGAAGTTTTCAAGACAAAAAAACTTTCACTGTCAAAAATACTGGATGCCAAGCGGCCATTTTATCTCTCGCATCAGTCCCAAAATCGATCATGCACAATTAGGGTCCCAGGGTAATCTTCATATGAAATTGAAGACAGATGTATTTGATATTTCTAAAGAATTTTGGTAAATATGGTCGACCGTCCCATCAGTCCCAACACGGGCTTTTATTCATTATTCTTCGAATCATCAAAGAGATATGAAAAAATTATCGGTGACAATCTTCAATGCTCAAAATCCATAATCTGCCTTGCGGTTCATTTTATTTCCCTAATTAGCCTGTAAATTGATGCATCTAGTCAAAAGTTGTTGACCATCATATAACAAATTCTAGAGAAGGCATATTATCGCCGTTGAGAGTGGAGAGAGTGCTATCACATAACGTATGTTACTACATATAGTAAATAAAAGTTATGAGAGACTCCTGATCTCCACAGCAGGATGGACACACGTCTAACACATTTATAATTGTCTAATTTGTGATACGGCGTAGAAAAACTATAAAAAAAATATGACCAAAAAAACATCGTCATTGCTCCTTCAACCCAACTATCGATACTCTGTGGTTCTTCAGTTGCATGCTGCTTTCCATTCTCCGTCGTTAGTCTGTTCATCGCCGTCGTTTGTATGCTCATCGCCGTCGTTAGTCTGCTCATCGCCGTCGTTTGTCTCCTCATCTCAGTCGTTAGTCTGCTCATCGCCATCGTTGGTCTCCTCATCGCCGTCGTTGGTCTGTTCATCGCCATCGTTAGTCTATTCATCGCCGTCGTTAGTCTGCTCATCGCCGTCGTTTGTTTCCTCATCGCCGTCGTTGGTCTGTTCATCGCCGTCGTTTGTATGCTCATCGCCGTCGTTTGTGTTTGCTCCTCCGTCACGTGTCTTCGTAAATCTTACGTGTCAATGTAACAAGGAATATTTACTCGTAAATACGATATTAGTAAATAATAAGTAGCCTGTTTGGCTCATTCGTTAGACATCATTTTAATTCCAGACAACAAGAGACATTTTCATGTACTTTTTTGTTCGCAGTAGGTAATTATGTCAAATATATCTTTATATGATATCACGGTTTTATTACATTTTGTTTCCTAATCAAGGATTAGATGTTGAATCAATGTTTTGATATCAACATTATCAATTAACAGTTTTGCAGGAGCTAAAAACGGATTGTTTGAATGCGAGATAAGAAAATATCTGTTCTTAGAATTGGAATAAGAGACAGCCATATTTTTATTACGTTATGTACTAACCAACCCACTACTTATTGAATTAGTTTTTTGTTACTAGTAAATACAGCAATGCATCGTGTACCTACTTAACATACCTTGTTGTCTCTCTGAAGATTCCTGTCTTCTGTCAGTGATTATATCACTCCTACAATACATACATATGTAATACAATATCGTTAACCACCTGTGATAGCATTCGGTGAATGTTAAAGGAAGTTTAGTTAAATTAAGTGTTAGAGGGCGAATGCTGGGGTTTTTATTTTGGAAGGTTATATCTTTTTTATTATGGCCTTATCAATCAATTTATGACAGATCTTTTTATATATATATATATAATATGTCTTTATATATACTTGTCTAATTGTATCTTTATTAATCTGAGACCTCCTGAAGAGAACAGATACAACATCTTATCCATTATCAGTGAAGTAGAATGAGTTTGAAAAAAAAAAAAAAACAAAAACAACATACAACTGGTTCTTTGTCTCTGCTAAATGCGAAACGAACAAAAATACCACTATCACTTTTTAATTAATTCGAATCGTGGCACAGTTCAGAATATACACATGTACTTTATGCTGTTCTAAAACTGTCTTGTATCTGAAATTTGTTCAATATTGTGGCTAATGAACCTCCCCATCTAAATTTCTTTGCACCACTTTGGATTTTCCTCGGTCGCCTCCTAGGCTTAAAAATCGGGATCGTAGGATCACTGAAGAGTCCTAGAAGGACGAAACAACTGTATGATACAGCTGAATTCATTGTTTCGCTCCTAACTCTAACTTTGTATTTAAAGGTGCAATTATGATGTCTGCCTTTTGTGGAATCTTTAACATATCAGACGTTTTGTCATCTAGGTAAGAAATTAATTGATACCTTTTACAAGGTGATTTCCGTTGTAACTGGTACTAGTGTATTGAATTAAAACAGGAATGATCAACATTGTACATTTCCTTAAAACCAATATATTATTTATAAGTTTTGTTCCGCACTTTAATAGAAGTTTTAACTGTTAACACATAGTCTATGAAACGCCAATGATGTGTAGATTTTAACAATAAAAGTACTTCCAGTATTACAGAAGTGTCCCTTACATTGTTTATTGCTAAACCCAAAACAAGCATTAAGGGGTTATTTCATCTATCGAAATCTATATCCCAAACATCTGATATCTGAACAAGGAACACTGTAAATTTTATGTTGTAATGTTTGTAGTTACTTGTAGTCGTTAGATAACGGTATTTAGTAAGACGTGATCGCTGCCTGTCCATTGCAGTATTTAGTAGTACTAATGCGCATGATTGTTTACCATGTAATATGTACCGACATGATGTAAATAAAGGGTTCTGGCTGAAAACCGATTCATGATGTATGAAGTTATTTGTTCCAGAAATACAAACTGACACTTGTACGGAAATTGGTCGCAGTAACAGATCAGTCCCTCTGTACAAATAAAATGGGAACACAAAACCCTAAAATTTCACTTTGTTACAAAAGTTGAAAATGATTTGATAATAAGTTTTCGTGTCCAATTACCCACTAATGCTGCTCAAAAAATAATGCTAAGCCCTACCTTAGACAGCTATATCAAGTAGTGTTGTCATATCGCAATTAAAAGGCAGGTATGTATATTGATGCTTATCAACACCAAAATCATTTCATTACAGTTTTGTCAGTGAAATATAAACATAGATAAAAGTGTTATTTTTCACTATTGTGACGGGCGAGTTACAGAAGGATATATAGCACAGTAGTACAGTAAGGGTTTCACAGGAAAACGTACATCCCATTCTAACGGAAGCTATTGCAATGAGGAAGCTGTCAGCCCGTTGGGTACCAAGACTTCTGACAGCTGATGGAAAAAACACAACAGGCTGAACCTATTACAGGAAGAGGTTTGTGACTATGGATGAAATGTGGGTCTATCACCAAACTGTCTGAATAATGAAAAACCCTAGTTCTATTCCGCCAAAGAAGGCAAAAACTTTTCCACTAGAGTCAGCTGGAAAGGTTATGGCTCCGATTTGTTGGGATGCTGATGGTATTCTGTAAAGGGACATTCGATGACACAATTCTCAGGCAGTTAAGAGAAGTTATAATTTCTTTACTACCTACATTCTCTATACTTTGTATATAGAATGAAATTCCAGTTGTTTGCCTCAGAATAAAGGTTACCAGTTAACATCTCGATGTTGACTACTTACGTAACAGCTCATTACTGACGTCAGCTTCCTTGTATACATGCGGTCTGCCACCATAACAGATTAGCTGAATATACAGCTAAAGACATTAATGACATTCTCAATGATTATTCGTTTTCTTAAATATAGAAGGTATAATAAAATATAAGAAGGATGGATTTTCATCTCGTGTCTGAGGCCGAATTTGTAACACATGTTGACCTCAATCCCAGTCAACATGTAAAATATTAAACTCAAGCGCCTTATATGACAACATTCGATTTGTCCATCCTGTGCACCACCATACCCTATTTTAAACTGAAAGAACGCTTTCGTTCTCTTGTTATGAGATATTTCTTCTCCAAGAAATCCAAACAGCGGTATAAATGTGTGGTTGTGAAGTACGCTGAAACATATTTCATAAAACAATAAAAACAAGGAGAAAATATACGGAGGACGAAATCCTGAAAAGGAGTTTCCAGTGGACATCATCTTCGTCGAGTTTGGTGATAAGATCTTCCAATAGACTATTGGCATAACTGTCGGAAATACCTATGCCCCTCTGTTGGCTGACTTGTTTTTATTTTCATAGGCTTGATTTATTAAAGAGCTTATCAAAACAGCTCACAAAGGCCGACTTTGCAAAGTCGTTTAATTTTATTTTTAGATATATTGATGACGTCTTGCCTTTCAATAACAAGAAATGTATCGACCACTTTTAGCGTATATATACCCACCAGAATTGGAAAGTCACCACAGATTCTTCTGCATCAGAAGCTTAACTCGTTCTTTTCATACATAAAAACCAACACGGACAGTTTTCAACCAAGCTGTACGAAAAAAAATGATGATTGAAATTTCTTTGAAACATGTCTGTCATTCTTTCATAGCAAAGTGTAGAGCTGTAAATAACGTCATGTAAAAGTAAGATTTAAGATAAATTATAGAGTATCCAAACCACTACAAACAATAACAGCATCATCACGATAGGTGTCAGTAGTAAACCTTGTTACGTAAACCATACAGGAATTAATAAAGATCACATTATTTGATGTTCCCGGAAGAAGATTGATAATCTATACAAATTTATAGTAAGTATTGTGAAAACACCTGCAATATTTTACCTCAGATGTGGCTCGGTGCCTCGACTGAAATCACTTTCTTGATTTATTTACAATATCCAATATCATATACAAACTGCACGCCCTAGTACTCAGAATTAGAAATATCACTCCGCGATGAATTTTTCTTTTAATGAGCATTTACATTTCCATTAACAAAGCAATATAAGATACATACAGCATTGGTCTGAGAATTGAGAATATTCTTTTCTTACTTGACGGATATCTGTTGTTGTCTCTTTCTCTTTGGACGAACTACTTTTTAGAACTCTTTTTTCAATTCGTTTCTGCGCTGTATTGAAATTATTAATAACGCTGACGTATTTATGCATTCTAAACATTATGATAACAAATCAGCGTACTTATTTATAGGTATCAAAATAGAAATAACTAAATCTGATTATATACCTATCAGTAATGCTTAGGATAAATGATGTTTATCATTACGAACCCAATAATATGTGACAATAGTTTGCACACACACACACACACACACACACACACACACACACACACACTCTCTCTCTCTCTCTCTCTCTCTCTCTCATACACACAAACCTTCCGTGTCTATTTGATACATACTTTTATGTTGAATTAATAAGAACATATATAAAAACTACAACAAACTCCTTAAAATATCCAATATAGAGGATTTTAATCTGAGAGAACAATAAGTTCTTCGCGCTAATATAATACAAGAGTCCTTTCCTCATCATCATCATCAGCAATCCTTATCATCGTCGTCGGTGGCGGTGTCATCATCACCACCACCATCATTATCAAATGTCAGTTTAATTGCCATTTACCAGTACAAGTCTGGCAAGATTCCCGCCAAAAGTACCTCCCCCAAACCATTTAACTTCCGCTAAAGCGGTCCCATTCTTCCATGCTGCATTTCGCTCCCTCGCTCCCCTAGTTGACTCCTCATTCTGCTCCTGACGTCGTCGTGTTCTCGGCAAAGAACATTTTCCATTGTCACAAATTTTCGGTAACAGCAATTATTATGATGTGACGTTGCAACTATGTAGTAGGGACGCCGCGCTTTCAATGGGTAGGTTTTTAATCTGATGTGGATTTTATAAAACGACAAATGACACCCGAACAATGCAGTTTACGTCCCTGCTGTGATTACCAATTGATTGCACACTAGTAAGTCTTGAAGATCTTCCTCACATTCAGAAAATAAAACAAGGTCATCGGCATACAAGCGTAGATATAAGCTTAATTCAAAGTCAAAACTAGATTTACATGATTGAATAAAAACTTATTAAAAATCATTAATGTATAGAGATTAGAATAACATTTCACATTGTAAGAGTCCGACATTATTTTCGAAAGAATCTGACAGGTTGTAATTTGATTTTACACATGATGTTGATTTATAGAATTTACAACTCTAAGAAATTTTCATCGTATTCCAAGTTTTTGAGAGTTATACCAGAGGTTTACTCTATTAACTTTATCAAAAGCTTTGCAAAAATTGACAAAGCAGCAGTATAGTCTTAAAATATAAATATTAAAATATAAAATAAAGACAAAAAAATGCATTGACATTAGTAAGACCAGGTCTAAACATAGGTACAAATTGCTATACGCCCCAGGGCAGTTATTTTTCACACCTCGGCGGCAGACCTTTTTTTATCCCCGCACTCCATCAGTCCTATCAGAAATGAGTTGTCTTCAAAAAGTAGATGGTTTCGTCTCAGAAAATAATGGTGTATTTTTGAAAATGTTTATTCTCTTGATTGCAGATGATACTGTAATTCTGCTAAAGATCTATAGACAGCTCTAATACACAATACAGTAAAATTATATTATTCACAAAAAGGAAATGTAGGAATCAAGCTAGATTTACATCTTCTGATGAACAACTTGAAATGGTTGACTCACATGTACAATTGGGACTATTATTAAACTCTAATGGTAACTTCTGTAGGGCAAGAAAAATGTTATCAGAACATGCACAAAAACCCGTTTTTGCATCTTATGGGAAAATTAGAAATATTAGTCTACCAGTTGATTTACAACTTAAATTATTTGATATTTTGTATCTCTTATATCACTTTACTCATCAGTAATTTTGGGATTTGAAAAGTGTACTATAGTTGAAAAAATCTACTTACAGTTCTGTAAAAAAATCTTTATCTGAGGAAAAGTACTCTTAATTTCATGTTTTTTGGCGAGACTGGACATTTTTCTTTAGAAGCGCAAATAAAATTAAGAATAGTGGTTTCTGGCAATAACTGATAATACAAAACGATAATCAACAGTCTACATGTATATATACGTGATTGTTTCAGTTACAAAAAAAGGTGAGGTGACTTTTAAATGG
The DNA here is from genome assembly GCF_031769215.1 of Ylistrum balloti. Taxonomy (NCBI): domain Eukaryota; kingdom Metazoa; phylum Mollusca; class Bivalvia; order Pectinida; family Pectinidae; genus Ylistrum; species Ylistrum balloti. The sequence goes on along the minus strand of NW_026782122.1, from coordinate 786,793 downwards.
TCAGTTATGTAAGACATGATACTAATTTAAATTATATTTGGTCCTATCAGAATGTGACAGCGATGAATAAAAATTGTTTGAAGCATTTAGTAAAACAGACTTCAAGACCATTTTATACAAAAATGGTATGATGTTATTGAAAATAGTAGCCCTGGTCAAGTGTACTCAATTTTAAAAGTTAATTTTGGAACTGAAAAGTATAGGATAGATTTACAATATAAGTACTGAGGAAGTAGGTGACGAATTTCATTATCTATCTATATGTAATACTCCACGTGTTTGTCAATTAAGACGTAATTCATTCCGGAATAATGCTTTAAATACCCAAATTTACACAGAATGAAGGGTATGTTTACCTTTTGTAATGTTAAATTACTCAACAATGTCAACGTCTTTATTGGACAAATAGCTAAATTACTGTAAGGCCATCATGTAATCTTGTTTCTTTTCTGTATATGTATATATATTGTAGCTGCGGTGTTACTACTAAAGTATAGTTATCTGTAGTTTCTTTAGTGATATATACTGAACAAAATAAGTTAAGGATCATAAACTTGAAACAGTGCAGTTTTACATACAAATAATAATATGATTATATTTTAAATTTTAATGACAGAACATTCATTTTAGTCTTTAATTACACAAAACAAATTCATTTGTGGTAATTGCTACCAAGAGCAGATAACCCTGAGTAACAGCACCCTTGAAATCAAAGTGTAAGAGGAAGTAGAGCAAGTTAATCATGTAGACAAGGAAAACTCATCAAACTGCAATTGGCAGTTTAATAGGCAGTATGACCTCCGTTGACATCAATAACTGCCCTGCAACGTCTGCACATGCTCCTTATTAGTCGTCGGTGGCTGATCTGTGGGATGCGCTGCCATTCCTCTTGCAGAGCAATCATAAGCTGTTGGCGGTTCTGTGACGGATTAGGTCGAGCTGAAACCCGGTGTTGCAAGGTGTCCCAAGCATGCTCGATAGGGTTCAGATCAGGAGAACGACTTGGCCAGTCCATGCGAACGATTGCTTCACGTTGAAGATAGTCGTTGACCACACGAGCACGGTGAGGACGAGCATTATCATCCATCAGAATAAAATCATGGCCAACAACTCCTGCAATGGGCCTTACTATAGGGTGTAAAATCTCGTCCCTGTATATAGCTGTTAAAGATCCATTGTCTATGATGTAGAGGTCTGTATAAGTATGATTTTTGCCCAAACCATCACTGACCCACCACCAAAGCGATCATGCTGGACAACACAGCAGTCTGCATAGCGCTCTCCTTGGGTTCTCCATACCCTCCTCCTACCGTCATGGAAGTCAACACAAAACCTAGACTATCTGTGAACATAACATTTCTCCAATGACGTAATTGCCAATTCAAATGATGAGTGGCCCATTGATGTCTGGATTGTCGATGACCTCTGGATAAAATTGGTCGGACTGCTGGTCTTCTAGCTCGTAAATTAGAGGCATGGAGTCTGTTTCTGATTGTCTGGGATGAAATCCTTAGATTTGTAGCACGCTGAAACTGAAGATTCAAGACAGGAGCACTCAAAAACCGCTGACGTCGTGCCGTGATGCAAATGAATCTGTCCTGTCGGGCTGTCGTACAGCGTGGTCGTCCAGATCTGGGGCGTTGACGGACGTTATTTGTCTGTTGATAGCGATTCCATAGCCTACTAATCACGCTCTGAGAAACATGAAGCTGTGCCGCCACATTTCCTTGAGTTTGACCAGCTTGAAGGAGCCCTATAGCTCGCGCGGCTTCCATATCATTTAAATGTCTTCGCATGATTAGTTTTTCAAGTTTTCGTTACAAATTGATTAAATGTTTCCAAATTCAACTTTTTTTAGCTTAGAAGTAACAGAATCAAAACCTGCAAGATTCCTCTGTAGTAATAGACCAGTCAGTTTTTCACACCACCATAGTTAACTAGAGCGGAACGGCAAGACCTACAGATGCACGTGCTTTCACCTTTGACATGACTTTAGGTACATATTGGAGAAACTACGAGTGCAATTACCGGCAATACATGATTTGAATTTTTAAAGATATTATGGTCACAATTTATGATCCTTAACTTATTTTGTCCAGTATATATATATAAATGATTTTTGACAAAAGAAGAAAGACGTTACATTTTGCACTAGCGCTTTCACTGTATTAGATCTTCAGGTGCATAGTAACTGTACAGAAGTTTTTTCTAGACATACCGGAAATCAAGTTTTTTCTATATATATATACAATGTAACTACATTGTTACTATTAATGTATATTTAGTATCAGTTATTGATGAGACAATGTGGATTGTAGTTTCTCTAGTGATACATATTTATACAATGTAACTGCATTGTTACTATCAAGTAAACAGAAACTATTTGTTACAAAAGTTAGCGAGATCAATTTGAAAATTGAAATTACCACAATGCTTTTTGTTTTGAAAAGATATGTTTGGAGTTTTTGTGAAAAATGAATGTAAAAATAGCAACGCTAATTAACTATAATTGATACAGTATTTCAATTCAAAATATTCCATAATATACTAAAAGGATAAAGAAACGCAGGGTGAACTTTAAACCAGAAATTAGATATGATATCGGGCTTCATTTAAAACGAAATTTTGTATACTTACAGATAAATTAAAGCATAAAAATTTCCAAAGTCTGTATTTTGCATCTGACAATTGGTTTAGAGGTACTAACGATTAAATTGAATGGACCCATATGATTTTGAAATTGAAATTGAACTGAGTCATCAATATCTTGTTTGTCCGCCTTTTGCTGTGGTCACGGCCCTTATTCTTCTGGTCATAGAGTTCATGAGAGCGTTAATCCGTCTTATGGGGATGTTGTTCCACTCTTCAATCAGAGCTCTGGTCAACTGCTCTCGAGTAGCAGGGGGTGGCTGGCGCTTTCGAACCTGTCTATCCAACTGGTCCCAAAGATGCTCGATCGGGGACAAATCAGGGCTATATGGCGGCCAATCTAGTGGTTGAATGTTGTTGTTGGCCAGAAATACTTGGCAAATCCTTGCTACGTAGGGCCTAGCATTATCCTGCTGGAGGGTTAGGTTATGCTGCTGTAAGAAAGGGATAACATGAGGTCGGGGGATCTCATCTCTATACTTAGCTGCTGTTAAATTGCCATCAATAACAACCAATTGTGATTTTAACCCGTGTGAGATTCCTCCCCACATCATTACTGAACCGCCCCAAACCTATCCCTCTCTACAAAGCAAACGTCCGTAAAACGTTCGCCACGACGTCGGTAGACACGTTGACGGCCGTCAGATCGATAAAGACAGAATCGAGACTCGTCCGTGAAGAAAACTTGTCTCCACTGCCTCAGTGGAAACCGTCGTGGAGCATGGGCAGCGACCCAGGCCATACGACGCTGACGTCGAGCAGGGGTAAGGTGTGGACCTACGTAGGGGCGACGTGCTCTTACACCAACTTCTCGTAATCGATTCCTTACAGTTTTTTAACTTATAGGACGCCCATGATTTCCACGAACATTAAGTGCACTCTCAACGGCAGTAAGGCGCCGATTACGCACATGAGAGACGACGATATAGCGATCCTGACGTCGTGACGTTACGCGCGGACGTCCTGGCCTAGGTCGATCGGCCAATCGCCCAGTTTCCCGAAGACGTCTTACAAGACGTTCTATGGTGGAAACATTAACACCAAAGTGCCTAGCAACCTGATTTTGCAGCTGTCCTTGCATCAGCATCTGAATGGCCTGACCCCTCTGAACTTCTGTAAGTCGTGCCATTCTTAAAACGAATCAAATTCTCAATTATTTTTAGGGAAGCAGTTGGTCTGTATAAAGACTAACGAAGAGTGACTTGACCAACGCTGCATGAGACCAGAACAACACGGTGCACGAGATTCTTGTTTTTTACTGCCTCCATTTACCAGAGCTGCGCACTGTACCGTGACTAAATTTTTGATACATGACAAGGTGTAATATGACCTAATTACTCAATCCACAAAGTTTCACTTTATTTGGAGAACGCATTTTCAAAATATCGGAATAAATATTACTCTGCGCTTCTTTATCCTTTCAGTATACAATAATCGTACAGAAATTATCAGTTGATACGTTATAATTACCACGTTTCTAGACAATCATAATAATCAGTATCAGGCGGGCAGTATTGCACATTGTATATTCTTATATTGGACTTGTAGAAAATCACGGACTTGTTGCTTGAAAATTAAGAACATGACCGCTATTTTTAAATAAAATGTGCGATTTCAATGAATTCGAGATTTGCTCCGGTCTATGTATTTATACTGGATAGAAGCATTGCCACAGTAGAGAAAAATGTCTTTTTAAAATGCTGTGGTTAATTAATTTCTAATCATTGTCATTCTTTCCTTAGTGTAATGTGTTACTTTAAGATATAGTTAACGGTAGATGTTGTTGATCCCGTCCAATCCGAATCCTTGATCAAGAGTTTTTCAGTTGTTAATCTTCAAATTTTAATTGCTACAATACTAATCAATTGTTCTGTTGAAATTTATTTTCAAATTCTAGATCTTCTCGCAGTGTTCTTTGTTTTAACCAAATCCAGAGGTGTCTTTATCAAACGCAACCTGACCAAATCAGATGATTTCTTTGTATATTGACTGTAGTAATGTGTGAAATCATATAGGACAGAGAGTCAGATAATGGGAAATTAGCCGATGAAAGAGATTGTTAAAGTGTACACATGTCCAGGTTAACAACAAGGGTTCTTAGTTGGGGGTTTTACTGGCACGTCCTTCGAAATAACTAACCATTTGCATTCATATAATAAAATGTGATGTTTTTATTAATAAGATATCGTTGACCTGAATTGTAACACTCTGATGTTGTAATAATCAATGAAAGTTGTTATTTTTTTGTTTGTGATTTTGAGCAATGATATTTATGCTATCACAGATTTCAATTCGAAATGACTCAGACATGTTATGTACCGTATTATTACTACCAGATGAAGGTGTTTGACTTCTATGTAGGTCACAACAGATACCTATATAACCATTACTGCACGGGTCTCCGAGTCCAAGTCGGATAAAATCACTCATCCATGACTGACCCTATTGTACCTGTGCGCCCACGGGTCTACGGCTAGACAAGCGATAAGGGGACATAACCCATGGTATCCCGTAGAAATTAATAAAGTTGCAATTGAACCAAATAGCTTCAAAATCTCACCATATTTCAGGTTTTTGTGAAAATATTGCTACGTAATTTGATATTTTAAACATAAATACCTTTCGACTGTTTGGTTTCATTAGTTGCATTGGATTTTAAGTGAAACTGTGTACCATGTATGCAAATGAGTGTATACCCACCCAGGGGACTTTATGGAACCTTTATAAGAAATACACAAAAGTTTCTCTACTTCCAAAAGGAAGCTTTCAATTCTCACAACGTCCTTGAATAAGCTACACCTTAGAACAGTAGTTGCCCTTATTCCCTTCATCAGTTCAGGAAAATTTTGATGTCCGACAAGCGAATAAGGCAAATCGAAACACACTGGAAGACAGTCCATTGTGTTATTAAACTTTTATTCTAAATTCTATTAGCATAAATGATAAGTTAAGAGACAAACATGGTTAAACTTTATTTTTTTTAATTAACTCTATAATTCCCTTTTTTCAATTTAAATGTTTAAAGGGCGATGATTGGGTTTTTTTTCTTTCATTCAATGTAAATTAAATATAATTTCGTTAATTTTGCGTTATCGGGGTTTTAATTCTACTGACAGTGTCATTCAACACCGATATTCTCCAGTCTGGATCATGCTCACAACCATTTCCCTTTGTATTTGTGACATTTAGGACATAATGTAAAGTAGATTAATTCCAAAATTTGGCGAATAAGAAATTTTGAGAATCTAAAGAGCAATTTAATTTTTTTATATAAAAACAAACGAAGGTGTTCAATACCCGTACTGAGGAAATCCTCCTTTCCCCCTTGAGATTTTCCGTTCATACAGACTTTCATGTTTGAGTGGTTTTGGTGACCCCGTTTCATTCTGTTATGTGAACTGTTGCTGTTTACTACCACCACGGACTTAAATATAGATCTAATATACAAGTCCGTGCTTCCACAAAAACGCCAGTTTGTTTTCATTCATGCACATGTATCTGAGAAAGTGTATTTTTATTATCGAGAGTGGTCTCCCCTTTCATGCTACTCTCTCAAATGTATACTGCTGTAACTAATGACTCAGAAACAAGCCAAGTGATGTTACATTATTGTTACAACGACGTAAATGTTATCAGCAATGTGTGTAAAAGTGCAGATATAGACTAATTGTTTTTTTTATCTTAATCACATTTAAATGAGTTGTTTTGATTATTATTTTCACTGTTATAATTTCTTATTGAAGTCCCTGTGTTGTCGTTGAACCTTACCGTCAGATTACCACAACATGCTGGATCTAAACATAGTAATGATTGGTCTGATACGGGTAGTTTGTGTAATAAAAATCCCTTCCATTTAATATTATTAAATATTCTGAAACCAAATTGGAGGTTTGCCTGCAGAAGACACTAGCATAACTTACAAACGAAGACATGATGAAACACATCAGTATCATAAACATAGGATTGAAACAAGGTACAAAAGAAGAGGATCCTAGGTTTTCATGGACTTCTACAGATAAGGTTAACACAGAAGTAACACAAAATAGGACTTGAATAATACAGTTCATCAACTTTTTTCCATATTCGGTCATACTTTGCTCCGTTAAAAAATATCTTATGATTCCTACTGGAGACAGACAATTGGTAAGATAATTTTTCTATGAAATATGAAAAATTCAAAATTCGAAGACAATAACTTTGACAAAAGTCAACCGTAACCAATCAGAACTTGAACACTGTCATTATTAAACTACATGGGAGTTATTTTATCTGCTATTTTATAAGTTTACCAGTAAATAAACAGAAACTATACTCTATGATATAAAGGAATGACAATGTAATTACTATCAAAAGCGATATTAAGGATAATTGTTATAACTTCCACCTGTACAATATGTTCTTGCCATTTCGTTTGTTATCAAGTCAATTAAATGTCACAATCAGGAAATATCAATGCTAAGATCAAGTTATATTTATCTGATGGTACCAAGTAATCCTTTATCAGTAATCCAGACAACTTGATACATAATGGTATACATTACCTGTATGAAAACATACCAAGATTTAATCGTGAAAACTCCATGGAGTTCGACAGTAAAATCTTACAACAGACTATTGGTGTACCCATGTATACTATATAGTCCGATGGGAACACATTGTATTCATGCCGCTGACTTCTTCAAAGAGCTTATCGAAACAGATTGCATGGTCTTACTTAATAATTCAATTTCAGTTTCAGATACATTGATGATGTTTTGTGAATATTGAAAATTTTACATACTAGGTTGTAATATACATGTACTTCTAGTAGTTTTTAATTGAAATAAGACTTGTTCTCGCGTTAATATTATTAACGATCCAACGTACCGTGAACGTGGAAACGATTGGGAAGTAAATTTCTTTTTTAATCGTATCGAATATAAGACAATTGTTTTGTTAAAGAAATATTATGTTCATCATTGTGATTCTCCCGTGGACATGTTTCGTAGTATATGTACTTAAAGACTTTCCGATATAATACGTCCTAAATAGGTAATAAATCCGGATTGTGGTAACTTTTTGACTAAAATTGCAGATGTTAACTGTTTTTTAATGATTAATCAATAGCAAAATTTACAAACAAAATTTGCACTGGTTAATTATATTTAGAATATAGGGGTTTTTAATCATTAAATACGATTTCTTATACAGTAAGTTTAAACGAAATAGTTTTAAGTGCTCTTTGGCTTGTCTTTATTTTGATAAATGATTTTAGTATCCAGTTGTAGTACCCATCCACAACTAATGAAGGAAATGTCGTTTTCAAACCAATTGTAGTACTAGTGGAAGTGACATATATTGGCAAGTGCGTGCTCTTTTGTGTGACGTCATACGCACCCAGCAACGACAAACAATATGGCCGCCAAGGGTCAGCTGTATATCGAGTTGTGAATGGTCGCGTGTCAATGTGTATCAAATGGCGTCTGCCTGATATCCGGGAGTGATTACTAACATGTCTAACTGTATACACAGGTTGACGGACACTACCAAAAACTCAAAAGCTGTGAGATTTTTAAGACAGTGATTTGTGTCGAGTCGGCACTGATTTTTCGACAAGATGGCGGGAAGTGGGGGTGCTCTCAATCTCTCACTTCTCAGCCGTGGTGTTGGGGAGGTTTCTAAAAATGGGCATGAGAAAATAGAGGTTCTTTTCGAGCCACAGGTATGGTATTTTTGTATTTTGTTGTCTGAATGTATTGTCTAATTGTAAACCTGCACGAAGTTCCAAAATTTGTGCCTTTATCTCTTATGTCACACTTTTAGTTTTATTTGTTTATATCGTGTAAACAATCATTTGAAGTTCACACCCGGAGACTAAATATCCTACAATATCAAATCCTATTCTCACTGATATACCCAATAAAAAGGTACACATATCGACAGCATTAAAATCCAACATAAACAACATACTGCTGTAACTTTCAGTTTACATTCTCACTAGGCCTTATCCTGTCAATATTAAAAATATAGATTATGCTGCCTATGAATTAATAAAAATTCATCACTATAAATTTTGAAAATAAATGTAATTTGTTTTGATTTGGTAAAGATTTATTCAGCACCATATTTCCTCGCCATCCATCGAACAGGAAAACCATATCATTTTTTTTTGCCAAAGGGAGGGAGTAATGTAGTGTGAAAGCCTTATGCTGGGGAAATATAGTAGATAAATTGGTAGATAATATTGATAAGCTGTAAACTTCTGACCCTTCTTGGGTAGCTTAACTTCAGACAGGATGCAACAGATATTGTGTTAAAGGTCTCTCTTGCACTATTACATACTGCTTCTGTGATAGTGTACAGAGTAAAGTGGATGTAAGTTTCCTAAACTATAACATAAATGTGTATAGTCACATAATGGTCACACACACATATCAGCTATTCATTAATTAGTCTGTAAGTCATTGTAGTTCATACTAATATATCAAAAAGATCAGATCAGACTCAACTCGTTATTATGGCCATTCAAGCTGAAAGATTTAAGATTCCAAACGTCATTACAAATGTTTTGGTGGGTGTTTTTTGCAACTTTAGGTAGTAAAATAATTTACAATTCAGGATAGGAAATCTGGAAGTGCCCTAAAGACAGGATCTTAATATCTACAATTCTTTATGTTGTCAATAATTAAAACTCAGATCTCTTTAATATCATTATTACAAAGAAAAACAGAATGTATTTTTATCACTGCTAATTTGGAAATCGTGTAAACGCAGAATGCATTTTACCAAATTAAGACAGATTTGGATCTTGTTATAGATTTGATCATTATTTAATTGCAGTATTGCAAAATCTAGGAGAGGGACTAGATTCTTCTGTTCCGTTGTCTTTTTCTTGCTGGTATTTGTAAAATTATAAAACACGTTTCAAAGTTGTGAAAAATAAATATCAACAGCAAAAAATATAGAAAAATAAGAATTTATCAGAATGATTTAATCTTACATCACGGTTAAACAATTTTTATTCTTACAGGTTTATTTTTTATTATTGCATATACATGTATTATATATCAAGTGTATCACTTTATTAACAATGACAGTTGCTTTTTGCTGAAATATGCACATACAGAGATTAATTATCTGCTGATCAACAGTGTTGATATGTAAATTTTTGCGTCATCTCCTGTAAATGGCTTCCTGTCTGAATCGGTTGATAATCAATGTTATTTATGTCATAATACTGAATTAAATTAGAGTTATCATATTATATTTGCCACACCCATAACAAAATCTTGTGCTGAAACATGGGAGTTTACTGACTGTGTTACCACTGTCGCTGTCATTTCTGCCCGCCATCATGTGTTCGTGTTTATAAAACAAACTGTCTCATTTTCAAAAGTATTACCATCATGTGACATTATCAGTGCTAGATTTGAGAGGGGTTTTCCAAACCAAAGAAGTGATCAAGCTGGATATTGGAAATCGACAGCATATCGAAATAGTTTAGAAACGTAACTTAAAGTAAATGGAACACATACAATTAATAACATATTAATGTTTTTACTTTGATGTCCCCTTCATTCATGATTGTAATACAAGTACTTAGTCTTAAATAAAATCATTTATGATAATGTATTTTTTTCCTTTCAAATATTACATGAATAAAAATTTCTTAAATTCATTTTGATAATGAGGATAAACTGATGTTTTTGAAGAAATGTTTTGTTCAAAAAGATGTATAATATTATGAAAATATTGTTTGTACATCTTCCATATGTTCTAGCAAACTTTTCATGCACATTATTTTAATGAAAAGAAAGTCTTTGCACAAGATGTTTAATCACAAAATGAGGAAATATTAAGGTTTCTCCACAGTGACCATCTTTATTGTAGTCATAGTTTCTCAAGATGTTTAATAAAATTTCATTACATCTGGCTTTGTAGGCCATGAATAAATACATATACAGCTAAGGAATTCATTGAACTGGTAATTAAGATCTCATTTCTAAACAAGCTCTTATAAGATTACATAGATATTGTCCCTGGGAACTAGTCCCTTGTAGAAATATTGACCCCTAATGTTACTCTAACTATATATGTAATTTAATTGGAGATAAAACTTTAATTCTATTAAAAAAAAATATAAAAAATTGTCTCTAGAAAACAGATTTATTTACGTGTAGTGTAAAATTTTATGGATGTAAAACCAAAGTCCTACTAACATTATAACCTAGTGAATCAGATTTATTTTAAAAATTACAGATATAATTTATCTTTATAAGGTTTGACATGAGGTGCATGACTGCTGTTTACAGGGTTAATCTATAGATTAGTAGTGTATGGGGATTATCCATTGTACACAGCCTTTTATACGTTAGCACACCGTTGCTTGTCCTGTAGGGTCTTGTTCTGTATTTTAAGTATCAACTGTTTATCTGGTATTTAATGTGGTGCATGGTATTTGTATGTGTACATGTTTGCTTACAATGAACTGTACTTTTAATATTATCACAACTTTTCATCAACAGATCCAACAAAGATATGTTGAGTTTTAATGAATAAGGAAATTAATTCATGTTATTTAATTTTGCCGTCTTCACTGCTTATAAATCCATAATTCATTTTAGGAGATGATATTAAGTTCATTAAGTCAGATTTTTACAAAACTTTTGATCAAAATTACAAAGTATTATGTCCTGTGAATCTAATGATATCTTAAGCTGAGTTGGAGATGAGATGGGGTTGGAGCATAGAGGTTTTTTAAAGGATTGAGTAGGGTGGGGATGGAGAAGGGAGGTTTGGGATTTTGATAAGGTGGGGATATGGTAGGGAGGTTTTGGGTTTTGTTGGGGTGGTGATGGAGAAGGGAGGTTTGGGATTTTGTTGGGGTGGTGATGGAGAAGGGAGGTTTGGGATTTTGTTGGGGTGGGGATATGGTAGGGTGGTTTGGGATATTGTTGAGGTGGGGATATGGTAGAGTGGTTTTGGATTTTGTTGGGATGGGGATATGGTAGGGTGGTTTGGGATTTTGTTGAGGTGGGGATATGGTAGGGAGGTTTTGGATTTTGTTGAGGTGGGGATATGGTAGGGAGGTTTGGGATTTTGTTGGGGTGGGGATATGGCAGGGTGATTTGGGATTTTGTTGAGGTGGGGATATGGTAGTGAGGTTTGGGATTTTGTTGGGGTGGGGATATGGTAGAGTGGTTTTGGATTTTGTTGGGATGGGGATATGGTAGGGAGGTTTGGGATTTTGTCGGGGTGGGGATATGGTAGGGAGGTTGGGATTTTGTTTGGGTGGGGATATGGTAGGTAGGTTTTGAATTTTGTTGGGGTGGGGATATGGTAGGGTGGTTTGGGATTTGTTGGGGTGGGGATGAGTTGGGGAAGTGAGGGATTTGTGATAGATTCGTTGGAGTGGGGATGTTGTTGCTAGGTGAAGAATAGGTTTGAGATGGGGATGTGGTAGGGATGTGAGGGATTTGTTAGGGTAGAGATGAGTTAGGGAGTTGAGGGTCTAAAACTGTAGGGGTGTCATTGGGGGAGGGAGGTGAGGATTTTGTTGAGGTGGGGATGTAGTGAGGAAGTGAGGAAAGGTGGGGATGTGGTGGGGAGAGGGATGTGGTGGGGAAATGAGGAATAGGTGGGGGTTGGGATGTGATGGGGGAGGTGAGGGATTTGTTGGGGTGGGGATGAAGTTGGCAGATGAGGAACTTGTTGAGGTGGAGATGAAGTATAGAGGTGAGGAGCTTGTTAGCATGAAGATGGGATGGAGAGGTAAGGGATTTGTTAGGTAGGGGTGAAATTTGGAGGTAAGGGATTTGTTAGGTCGGGGTGAAATTTGGAGGTGAGGGATTTGAGTGATGTGAGGTTGGGATCGAGTAAAAAGGTAAAGGATTTATTGGGATACGTTGGAAGATGAAGGGTATTGTAGGGTGGGGAGATGAGAGATTTACTTTGTACGGGTGGGGATGTTTGAATTTTTAGGGGTTTGGTGGTGAAGAAATAATGATATAACAAGTCTATAGATATGAAAAACACATTGTCAGTATTTATACAGACTACAATGTCAACATGTCAACGAGGAAGATTAGATAAATATTTGATTACAAATCACTTTGGCTATATCAATACAAACCTTGTTCTAACAAACTAGTCAGTCTTCCCTATATTCATGACAAAGCTGAAGTCAGACACACAAAGTCTTACTACATACAAAATTGATCAGGAACATTAACAGTGTTTGTAGCCAGGTGATTAAGTACATAGCATTCGTTGTTTAATTATTTATGACAACTTCACTACCTTCGTCACGAACAACGTTTTTTTCCGTACACATGTAGATAAAGTGTATACTTGTAACACAACAAAAAAAAATTGAAGGTTTGTTTGTTACATATATAAGAATATTTAATGTAAATGACTTGCATGATGAATGTTTCTTGAACTGAGGGTTAAGGGAAATAATTTGTCTTTCTTTTTCCCTGCAAAAGAGTGAAAACCTTAGTATCTGGCCTTTGGTAAGGCATATATACACGTGTAAAGATATTATTAGTTAAGGCTAGGATAAACTTTTTAAATATTCAGATAAATCGGTAGATTTTATAAAGAAAATCAAAAACAAGGAAATAAAAAATCAACAAAATAGAGGAGGGATTGAAGTTTCCGTTAAGAGTCATCAATATTTTACATGCTAACGAAAACAAGTATACAAGTGTATATATAATGTATCCATGTGCGAGATTAGATTTCTGTTCTATTTTTTAAAAACTAAAACTGATTTATACCAGTTGAAAATGTTTTATTACATGTTATTTCCAATCACTTTCAGTTCTAAGAAATTAAATAAGTATAAAGGCAAAATTATATTGATCAGCAGATAAATTTGATTAAACATACATACATGTAATTGTGTCTAAACACTAAGATAATTACATAGAAAAGAAGAAAAATCAGAAGTCATAATTCCACACTACTTCTTAGCTTTTGAAATACAGGGAAAGTCAAGTTATTTTACTATACTGAAAATATAGGCTACTTGCTGCACCCCAAAAATAAAAAAACATGGTTTGTTTTATAAAAAAATACTTTGTTTTAAAAAAGAATCATGTTATGGAATCAAACTTTATCCTTAACATAACAGACTGACCAGTAACTTTTCTTGGTTCATTTCTTTTGTCAAACTCTGAAACTAAATTTTCTATTCACTTGAAAAAAAGTAGTGAATCTTGATTTCAAATTTATCAGATTTCAAATTTCATTGATCCATTCTAGGCTTGTTGTACAAATAAAGAAATAACTAATTTAACAAAATTTTAAGAATTTTTTTTATTTGTGTATTTTCCAGGACTATTATAATTTCCGGACGTTTTTGCCTCCAATAGAGCCACCAACACCTACTTATGCTTATGACAGCTCACCCACTTTCTCCCGACGCTCAAACAAACCAGAAATCCCTATCCCTAAGACGTTTACAACCAGAAAGGGAGCTCTCCTGCTTTTCTCTGAAGACCTTGCACATAAGAATCCTGTTGTGCCAGTTGTCCGAAGACATAATTATCATAGCCTTGATGAGACTAAGTTCTCATCCCTGACACCAACTGATGAGGATGGTAACCTCAAGACAGTCGACGACCTTGCCAAATCTATTCTTCTCTATGGCAACCAGGTAAAGTATAATGGTTTCTGAAGAGTGTTCAGGTATATCTATCTCTCATTGTTTTGAATGGTATCTAGATGAGGTATGCTTGTAACTAAAAGTGTTTCCTCAGGAATTTTCTCTCATTTTACAGATATATTTACTATTTTTTTTAGGAAAATGATAAATCAGTGTCTTAATCAGCATTGTTTAAGACAGATGACACAAACTTTTATTCTGAAAATATCTCTCATTATAGTCACATACATGTATACCTACTTGTATATTTTATATGTCAACACTGACATCTGATGTAAGCACACTTTTTATGATTGTGAGAAGGATTGAGTTCACCATCACAATTTGAAATATACAAAGATGGAAAGCTTAAAGGAAAAAATATCACTGTTTTGTGAAGAAGGTAAATATTTACCTTTGAGAAAAGCACTGCAGTAAACCCTGATGTTGATTTATAAAAAGAGGTTTCTCTTCATAAATGAAATATTTTGACATCACACAAGTGTAAAAATTCTATTGCTTTAATACCAGTGTCTGGATCAAATATATGTTCAAGTAGGCTATCTGAGTTAGATATGAGGGATGACTGTATGAGATGTTTGAGTAGGGAACTTGAAAGGGTTATAAATCAATATTGAGTAGGTTTTCGATGTCTGAGATTTTTGAGCGAGGTATTTGAGTGGTTTGTTTTTAAATGAGTATTTAGGTATAAATTGAACAGCCAGGTAATGGCTACAGTGTTATAAGGTAGCCTGAGTCAGATTTTTATATGGAATGTGCAGCTTGGGGCTCGTAGAGAGTAACTGCATTAAATGACTTAATGTGCCGCAGAGAAATATTCTTACCTTTGAAAAAAAATTAGCTTAAAAAAAGGGATAGCAAAAATCCACACCTGTCAAGTAAATCTTGCAGGCTTTGTATATTTGATAAACAAGGAAGGTCACCTGTGTATAATTTTACCAAATATGTATCATAACAATTGTACATGTATAAAATGGTCATGTCATTCATAGCTCTCATAAATGCCAACTTAATTAGAGAGGATTATAAGTAACTCGAATGTAAAGAAGTTTAACACACTTGAGCCAGTGTCAGTTTGATAGATTTAATGATGTTCATTAATATGTAATAAATTGAAACAATATTAAATAGAAAATACTTCAATCTTTTTCAGGATTCACCCGACCTAGATGGAGGTTTCATGAACATGAAATTTATTCGCGGTCGTAAAAAGAAGGATTATTTTGATAGACAAATACGACCCGGGTTCTCTGCTAAACGTTATCTGTCTTCCTGGACCAAATCTTGGGATGATTCAGTTTTAGAGAAAGTCATCAGTAAAGGTAGGTAACTCTGTCTTGTTAATTAGCTTTTAACTTTGAGACTGTTATAATCATTCCGTATTTTCGTAATACACAGTTATCAGCTGTTGCAAGCAGGTTTTGGTAGCTAAGTCATTTGTTTGTGAGAGTGACGTCAGATAAAAATGATGTCATTTTCTCACGCAAACTATTGTTGCAACAATTGATATATGGATCACAGGAGCAGATAAAGAAATGATGAAATGATTGCTGATTTGTGTTAATTCTTTAATTTAAACTATTGAAAAAGAATGCCTAAAGTATAAGGTGGAGTAATTTGGTATATAATTTTTCCATTAAATGGGTGTTGGTACTGTATTAATAGTTTGAATTAAGAACAATATGAAGTAAATGTTTTGAAATTATATTGAAATCACGTTACAAATGTTGATTGTATATTTCCTGTCAGGACTAAATCTAGCCAACAAGAAAAAAAAGATATTTTTGCAATAAATCATTGAAATTTGTCATGGATTCTGATATCATTTTGATAAACATCTCCGTGTGATTAGCTTCTTGGATCATTGTCCATTTTGATATTTATTGTTTTAATCTCATTATCCCTAAATGTTGGTGTTGTAGGATATTTGACAGAGAAATCCTTATTCTACTATAACCCGCTCATGCCTCACCTACAACGACGTCTTAATGATGACATGTCTCATTACCCGGTTCCCTACAAACTCATGCGGAGCATGCTGATGTCTCCTGGCAGTTTGTCAGGTTACACATTTTACAGGGTCCGCCCAGAATCTGCAGAAACCATCTGTAAGTAATATTCTCTTTTATGTGTTTACATGTATGAGTGGTTTAGTATGAACAGGTTCCTTTTAATTCTGTGTATCTGAATTGAGCCTTTAGAATATCTGTCTGTCAGACAATGGACCCTATACCAATATTCTTTTTATACTCTCTACAAGGTCAACTTTACTTCATTGTATCACCACTGTGATAAAATAACTGTATGTTGAATCTTAATACAATTTAATGTCTGATTTAGTATGTACAGGAGTTACCCCCCTTACACAACAACTTTGATAAACATCTAATATTTTTAAAAAATTGTTTCATATATTATAGATCAAGATAGATATGTTCTGGCATGCATGCCATACTTGATAGGACATTTATTTTGGAAATCTATTTTAGGGAAAATAAAAAACAAGAATGATAAATGAAAAGATATCAAAATACTAAGCGAAATTATTATTTTTTCTGTACTATAAGATGGAAAGGTTGACTTAATTACTGGGTACCAAATTTAATCTATTAATATACTAGAAATCTGTGGTATTTAAGTATTAGATAACATATATGAAAACCTATCACTTCAAAATACAGATATGATGCAATATGACCCCCCATTAGAGTTAATGTTGATAGTATTCACAGGAATATAGATACAAAAATTCCATGACAATATGTTCTGTCAATTACACTTTGCACTAACATTACAACTTTATTTAAATCATTTAGAGGATTATGGTTTTCGTTATGTCATCGTAGACATCATTCTATTTATTATCTGTCTCTCGTATTGTATCTGTATTTATAAACACAATCAAGCAACCATTAAATTGTTAGAATAAATCAAGAAAACTAAAATAAAATCTGCTTTCCGCCATTTTGTGGAGATACGATATACTTTTAGATAAATTGCTTTTTTTGCACAAACAAACTTTTGTGCCAGATTACCTGTCACCATACTGGATTTTTCCGTTTGGAATCTGACATCAGATGAAAGATAAGCTTGCAATTTTCCAATTTGCCTTATATTGCTTTAAACAACATGATTTCCCTTAATGCTAATAAATGGAAAATGTTGATGATATCCAAAGATTTATTAAATCATCATCTTCACATTTTTATGATGATATAGATATTTTTCTGTCAAATTGTAAACAATATTGTTAATTTCTTTATAGTGACACAGGAAGATGTTGGGACAGCAATTAGTAGAGGGGCTTCCATCAAGGTCATTAGTACCAAAGATGGCATACAAAGGGAGGTAACTTATGCCAGTCTGGATCGTCATGCAAAAGAAGAGGTTCTCACTGACTTGCTAGTCAAAAGTGCAGTCCACTATGCCATGAAAAAGCAACAGGTCAGTAGTGGTCATCCTAGGACCCCGTATTCATTTAACAATGATGTTATAAAATTATTTGTGTCCATGGTAAATGACAACCCAAATTAATCATGTTTACAGGCAGTGTCTGCAGTGTTTAATGAGTAAATACCTGGTCCGTATCACCTAAAAACCTCAAGTTGATAACAAATATCTATCAATTTAAATACCAGACTTTAAATTTAAAAAACAACTGACTGCTTATGAAATTTTACTGCCAGGTCCCAGAATGATGGATTGAATACAAAAAAATCAGAAGACCTGAAATAACATGAAATACATGTATATGAAAACACAAATCAAAGTATTCTCCAGTCTTAGACTGGGACACATAAATCAACAATCCTAGTCCAAACAAATTTAGTACTTTATTAACTGGATTCCCCATAAAACAAACAAACAAGTAAATGTTAAAGAAACAAAGCTTACAAAAGTACAGATTGGATGCATATTACTTAGTACAGAAAATTTTACTTTTACTACAAAATCCTGGAGACCAAATGAATGATGTATGACCTTTATCTTCTGATTGGTAGGAATACATGGATGGGACCTATTACTCCAAAGGTAACAGGATTATTGAGGTTCCAGAATCTCCTGTCCCCAAGTTTGATATGCAGGATGCGGTAGAGGTAAGTTGTTTCTAGGACGGAGACCCAGATTTCCTGTAAGGAGATCGGTTCTTTAGTGGCTGTAGGTGTTTGATAGAACTCATCAAAGTCACCTCGGTTTAATAAATGTCATATGATTGTAGAATGGACAAACTTTACAATCTCAGGTGAAGATCTGAGATGTGAGATTTGATCCCTACCGGGGTGGTGTGTGTTTTTCAGGTGAAGATCTGAGATGTGAGGTGTAATCCTTACTTAGGTGGTGTTGTGCTTTTTCAGGTGAAGATCTGAGATGTGAGATTTGATCCCTACCAGGGTGGTGTGTGTTTTTCAGGTGAAGATCTGAGATATGAGGTGTAATCCTTACTTAGGTGGTGTTGTGCTTTTTCAGGTGAAGATCTGAGAAGTGAGATTTGATCTCTATTTAGATGATGATGTGTTTTTCAGGTGTAGATCTGAGGTGTGGGGTTTTATTACTACCTAGGTGGTGTGTGTAGTTTTAGGAAGCTGAGGTCACAGACCATCCTGTGTTGTTGTTATATTGCCCTTGGGCAGCACTATTTTACCTTGTTGATTTGGATAGCATGTAGTGGGCCTTCTGCATGGTGTTCAGTGAAGAAGCTACCACTCTCTACAAGGAGAAAAATTATCAAGGAAACAAACAAGCTGATATGAAGATTGCCTCTTGTAAACTGAAAGAGCAATGTACAATAGGGTTTTTTGTACTCGATTTCTTCATGGGTACAAAGTTTCTAAAATTTCAGTTTATATTGTAAATCATTGTGGAAATTTCACAAATACAAAATCATCTGTATGGGTAGTTGTCTAAATTGTTTGTCTAATGTTTTTCAGCTGACTATGTAAGATTAACTATTCACCAATGGCTTAGCTGTTTGAAATACACTGTATAAATATATCCATAAATATGTACTACTGTTAGGTTTGTTAACTACACTGACAATGTTCTGTCTTGATTTGCCTCTCAAGACAAGATTGATTGAAAATAGATGAAGTCTCCTGTTGATTAACCTCATCTTTTTCTGATGTAGTAATACTCATGAAAAATATAAATTGGAAAACTCACATGAAGTTGATAAATTGATGATTTCCTAAATAACATTAATTTTCCCAGAAATCAGGGGCTCATGTATGTTGCAACTGTTTATGTCTTAAACCCTAAATGGGCCTCATCTCTGGTTTTATTGTAAATGATAACCACTCGGATTGTCTTCAGATAGGAAATGTTGATTACCCAAAATAGGCCAAATCTTTGGTTTTACTGATTTTTACCCAACCCTATATGGGTCTCATCTCTGGTTTTATGGTAAATGTTGATCACTCTAAGTCGGTGTCATGTCAAGTGTCACTGTTAAAATATATAATGTTGAATCCCCTAAATGGGCCTCATGTCTGGTACATAAAAGAAATACAGATGTCTAGTGTTGCTAATATTGTTGATCTCCCTAAATTGGCCTTGTGTCTGGTATTACTGTTTATGTTGATTTTCCCAAGTAAGGCCTCTTGTGTAACTAATTGTTGATCTCCCTAAATAAGGCCCCATGTCTGGTATTACCGTTTATGTTGATTTCACCAAGTAAGGCCTGTTGTGTTACTATATGTTGATCTCCCTAAATGAGGCCTTGTGTCTGGTTTTACGGTTTATGTTGATTTCCCCAAGTAAGGCCTCTTGTGTTATTACGTGTTGATTTCCCTTAATGAGGCCTTGTGTCTGCTTTTACCATTTATGTTGATTTCCATTAATGAGGCCTTGTGTCTGGTTTTACCATTTATGGTGACTTCCCTTAATGAGGTCTCGTGTCTGGTATTACTGTTTATGTTGATTTCTCTAAGTAAGGCCTCTTGTCTGGTATAACTCTATGATGATCTCCCTAAATAAGGCCTCGTGTCTGGTATTACTGTTTATGTTGATTTCCCTAAGTAAGGCCCCGTGTCAGGTATTACTGTTTATGTTAATTTCCCTAAGTAAGGCCTCGTGTCTGGTATAACTCTATGTTGATCTCCCTTAAGTAAGGCCTTGTGTCTGGTATAACTCTATGTTGATTTCTCTAAGTAAAGTCTCGTGTCTGGTATTACCAGTTATGTGATTTCCCTAAGTAAGGCCTCGTATCTGGTTTTACCGTTTATGTTGATTTCCCTAAGTAAGGCCTCATGTCTGGTATTACTGTTTATGTTGATTTCCCTAAGTAAGGCCTCATGTCTGGTATTACTGTTTATGTTGATTTCCCTAAATAAGGCCCTGTGTCTGGTATTACAGTTTATGAGACTCTAGACCTGTTTGTGACAATACACCGATCAGATGAATGCTATCGACTATTTCATTGATCAGTTTATCCTGATAAACCTGAAGAACAGACAGAGAAGACTGGAGTGTTAGGTTTAGAATTAATCATGTGCGAAACAAGATAAAATCATATATGAATTCCAATCACAAATCATCGATGTATAGTAAGATAAAATTGTATTAGTTATTAATTTTCAGATAGATTTTAGCATAGTGTTTAAGCTATGTAATTTGCATGGAACATTTTGATTGTCTATAATTCCTTCATTTGTCATTTAAAGAGTTCAATATGTAGGTTGATTATAATTTTTAAAATATGGAAAAATAAACTAATAAGACTGGGGCTGGGGCGAAGTTGTTGGGTTGGGGATGAGAAGTGGATGGATTCGGGGCTGGGTGGATGATGGTGGAGAGGGGTGATGGTAAACATACCATTGTCTGACTTGAAGTAGGAAGTGGAATATTGTAGTACAATACTACAGCATTTTTTCAAAATTCTATGATTAAACAGAATTTTGAAAGAAAGAAAGCAGTTGATCAAAATCAAAATTGATTTGAAGAAATGTCATTGACCTAAACACGAAGGTGCTCTAGGCCCATAATTCAATTTTATTCAATTTCATATATCTGAGAATTTCTAAAGGATGCCATGTTTATATTTTGAATTGTGCCACTATTTGAATAAATTAATAACTTATTCACCAGACATAGACTTATTGGCTGATGATATTGATACTCTATACCTTTTGTCTTAGATTATAAGACCTTGACATGGTTGCTGAGAAAACCTTGTTGTATTTTCATATGTTAAAAGTTTGTTGTATATATATAGTAAACATAGTTGAAATGTATTGAAAGTCTTAATAAAAATGGACGACATGCTACTGATGGAAGTAAGACAGTGTGTATATAGAATCTTCCAATACATGACAAAAATATTGGTCTTAGATTAAGTACAAATAGAAGAAAGTACTATGGGATGGACATAAGTACTACTTCCTTTGTTCGTTGTCCTTAACTCAAGAACATTTGCAAAAGAAATTAACTCAAAATATCAGATCAAGAATCCTTAAGGTGTTTTGGTTCCATTAACAAATATTTATAAAAATGGAACAAGGATCCTCAACGATGTTTTGTACGATGTTTAATATTAAAGGGACAAAGATCCTTAATGACTGTGGTGATTTTGTGCAGTATTTTAAATGAAGGGATAAGGATCCTTAATGACTATGGTGGTTTTGTGCAGTATTTGAAATGGAGGGTCTAGGATCCTTAATGTATTTGATTTCTCTATAGCATTAATAACAGCCAGTGAGAAAATGACATGTTTGCAAAGTTTAAATAAAACGTTCATATGATGTTTTTACAATTACATACACATGTCACGGTTGAGAGAACATTGAAAATATACTCATTATCTATAAAGTTCCTTCACTGTAATTATGAAATACATTATTATAACCACTTTTGTTGACCCGGACGGAAAATTAAAATATTCTTAATGAGGAAGGAACCACAACTACAGTATAAAAAAAAAAGGAAATCGACAGATTATTAGGACTTAGTTTAAAATGTTCAACTGAAGAACCCATCATGACTGCCTATAGAGGAAAGTTGTCCGGAATACAGTTTTCTTGGAAAAGCAATTAGTCTCTCACAGCTTTTCTTTGGTTTCCTTTCTTAACTTACACTGTACCTAAACCTCTTATATACTCCAGACATATGTGTAAGCCCTATCAGTATTGGTAGCCATTAGCTTCTATAAGTATATTCCATCTCCAAATGACCTTGACTTTTCTTCTTTGAACGATAGACTGGCAAAATTAAGCAAACATGCAAATTTCATATTAAGTAGAGTTATTGCCCTTTGTTTGCCATATTTATTCATGGAATATGTAATGGTCAGCTACAATTATGACCCTTACAACTATTTGTATGGCACAGTTAATAGAATGGCTCAACAAAACTGGCCCTTACCACACTAATTATTTCTTGGGCCATTCATCATCCATTTTTGTTTCCAGATTTTGTTTATAGCAATTTTTTTATTTGCATATTTGATCGAGCTGTCTGTAAGAAAAAAGGTCAATGCAAGCTCAATTTTATGCTTTATTGAAATAGATATCACTGGTTTTGTCAATATTACTTATAATGTAATCTGCCTTCTTACTGTATCAATATGTGATATCAGAGTTATATAACATACACTCACAAAATCTACACTTTAGTTACCTGGAATTATTTAATAAAATCCTGTTCAGTATTTGGTTTGAAATACATATTTAATTACTTTAATTCAGTTTTTGTCATTATCTTTTATTTATGTCATCATTTTCTTGAAGTGTTATTATTTTTTCAGCTTTTGTACAATGTTAATGCCCCTTCCTGCCCCCTCTCTGTCCACTCCAAAAATGAATGACTTTGTTTCATTTACATTCTTCATGCACACCACACAAAGATTCCCTTATACTCAACAGAACACAAATATTTTTGAAGATTAAAGAACTTTTATAGAACTGTCTACCAATTTGAAATTTGTTCCGAAGACATTAATTAAATTGGCATTTTCAATCTAAAACTCTAACAATGTAACGTAACAAAATAGAAAAACATTTCTATCCAGGCTAGATACAGCTGTCAACGTTGTCCCTCTATCCAGGCTAGATACAGCTGTCAACATTGTCCCGATCACAAGAACATATTTCATGTTTACATTGTAGTAAAGAATTTCACAATTACATCATCTCTTATGTACAGTAGATATGTTAGCTGTCATTGTCATAGAATCCTTTGTTATCCCCGTAGCTGAGGTCAGCGGAGGTAACAAGGTCATCATTAGGTCACCACTAGGTGGCAGTGTAATTTAAACAGTGCTTGCATTCATTGTATAGATTGGAAAAGTAATGAAATTTTGACAAATTGCTTTAAGTCATGCAAACTAGTTTGAATTGGTGTAAATATAGAAGGTTTCTTTGATGTTGTCTCCGAAGGGATTTCTAGTTTAACAAGATGATCATGTTTCAATTTTGTGTGAAAAAACATAGTGAGAGTATTGACTAAAATTATAAAATTTAATTTCAAATTGAAATATAAAAAAAAATCTTACATTCATTCAGTGTGAGCTCAGCAATTTGGTTTAAGTTAGAAAATTTGGTTTCACACCACATGATCAACAGTAGCAAAGAAAGGAAAAAATTGTTCTGTGTTACAAATTACACTTTCACTGTAGGAATATAAAAACTTAATTTTGAATATTATTATAAATTTGATTTCCTATTTTTCTGCTCCCCGAGCATAAAGTTGTTACTTGATTGTCTGTCCATTTGTCTGTCCATTAAAAATTTGTACAGAGCATAACTCAAAAGCTATAAGAGGTATCAACGTAAAACTTCAATGGTAGATAGATCTCAACAAAGAGAAGTGCAGTGCGCAAGAACCATCTCTCTGTTTGGCATAATTTAGGAGTTATTGCCCTTTGTTATTTTTCATACTTAAATTTTGTCCCATTAAAGGAGCATAACTAGTCTCTGATGGCCCTTGTTGGTTTAAGTTGGGAAATTTGGTTCCATACCACTGTAAGCAGCAATAGTTGTGAAGCATGGAAAAAATTGTTCTGTTAATTTAAGGCCTCACTGCTGTCCCAAGTTGCAGTGCAAGGGCTAGATTAAAGACAAATATTTCAAGGTTTATAAAGACTTAAACAATTATGTCTTATTGACCTGACAATAATTAAAGCCGCAATAGGTGATGGTAAAGCCCAAACATCAGTTGCGATATATTGATAATAATGATATATTCTGGATCATTGTTCTTTAATAAGCCCACTCCAGCCTTTTGCGTCAGAAATTATAAGAGATCCAATGAAAAATGCTCAAGGGTATATTACAACTGTGACATATGCAAATATTTTTACATGAACAGATTCACTGGATACATGCTGGTTATGTAATAAATAGTAATTTGACCCCTTTAGGACTGAAGAATTATTTGAAAATCAAAGCCTTTAATAATGGAATATATGAGCCAATATTGCACCTGTGGGGTTAAGACTTATATCTGGTCAAGTTCAAAACTCAATTAGCATTAATTATGATCTATTGTCTTCCACATCAGTATTGATTTATAGGGAAAACATCACTACACAGCTAGTTATGAAATATGCCAATTGGCTTTCAGCAATTCAGATAAGGAAAGATGACTAGGGAAACACAGGTTTTAGCTGTAAGGCCAAATTATGTTTTTGAATATATGCTATGAAATTATTTGTGTAGCTATTAGGTTTTGATATCTGCCTGAACTGGGTGCTTACCTTACTTTATAAATGGAATTGTACACTGTTTAATACAGAGCTGGTCCTACTTAGAAGTACTACGAATGAAATGGGAGAGAAACTTTAAGGTACCCTAAAGATAAACATGTAAATTTGAACATGAGAAATACACATTTTAGTTATGAATTAATGGTACGGCTGGTACCATGGTATTTCAAATAGATGTTAAAAGCATTTAAATGTATGTAGATCAGATGAAATTGACTTTTTGCAACTAACGTTAAATTTAGCCTTGTGTATTTAGAGGAAAAAATACATTTCATGAAGTGTAAACATAATTTTACAGATTAGGAAGAAAAGAATAAAACTTGGACGATGCTTGAAAAGTTGGCTATAAATTGCCTGGTGGGTAGCCATAGTACCTGGTAGATCTGTGGTGCAGAAGCAATATTGTATGTCTGTGTTTGGTCTGTAAGCTGGCATAAGTCATTACGGCAGTCAGGTAAAACCTTGCTTTTACCTGCCGCAAATGAAGCTGTATTAACTTGATGATTTGCTGTCCTGAGGATAGATTTCATTCAGTGTGTGTTTATGTGACATCGTGGCAATTCTTTACTGCTTCTAATATACAAATACCCTCACAGCATCAGCGTCATTCATTCAGAACTTGAAAGCAGAAACGGCTGTGTTGATTATTGATTGACATTAATTTACATGTGATAATGGTCCGAGATCTTGTTTCCGTATAATTTCTGTAAAATTTACATGCTAGAGATAAGATACACCGATATTGGATAATGGTGATCCTGTGTTTTCTAGATATTCCAAGTTGGATATCTTGGAATTTTCAGCTGGATTTTTTTTCATCGATGTGAGTATTCCTGATGGAATATGTTACGTGTGGAAAAAAAGGACCTACAACAGTACATATTAATATTTGGAACTTTAAAATTCATTGCTTTTTTAAAAGTGTTCATTGTACAAGAATTACTTAAAAATTACATGAAAAATGTACGTTATGATGTTTTTGTACGAAAGTTACTGAGGGAGAGAGAAGTTAAATTCTGTTATATGGCTCTTTCTTAAAGTTTTTTTCCCTTCCAAGAAATTCCGTGTTTTACAGATTGACAATTAAGAAACACATTTTTTTCCACTTGAGTACAATATTCTAATACAGCTTTGGTAGATTAATTGAAATAAAATCTTTTGAGAATTTAGGGGTATTTGTTAAAGGGAATAAAACCATTAATTTCTCCTTAATCCTTAAACCTTCACAAAAAACAGAAAAGTATATTTTCTTGTTTAATAATTGATAATGTTATAATATATTATGTTATAAACATGTAAAATTGCACTGATGGGATGTAATTTCTTTGAAATTCAATGTTTTTATATATTATATTTATGTGGAAATTTAATTCAATTTGTTCAGAAAATTAAAGGGAGATTATTCAATTACATGCAGATACCATTATCTTGTTCAGTTGGATTGTTTTAAATTTGAATGAAGTTTTTAAAAGCATAATGTTCGGTACAGTAGATATTCACAGTTTTACAAATATGTAATCGGTCTAATTATCTAAGTTGGGGACATAATTATTGTACTAAAAGTGAAAGAGATTTAAATTAGAATTCTTTTCAGTTAGCTTAATGAAATAATTGTCTTTATGCACAACCTATAAATAAATTTCAGTTGTCGTAGAATTCTAGATATTATTGTGAACAGTTGTTTTCAAATCCCTAAAAGTTCAGTGTACCTGCAATGCTGCTAGAAAAAAGGCATTAAACAATTTGGTGTAGAGTGGTTATGTAAGAGAACCTGTGTATTGTGGAGCTCTTTTTGAAACAGAGCTTCAGAGATTTCATTGTTATCGGAAAATTGAAAACCTGTGTCAGCTGAGCCTTACTGGCAGTATCCATTGCATAACTGTATGAAATGTGTTTAACATGTAAAAATGTATTTAAAAACCCAGAGAAGAACCAGAAAACTAGGTACCTTATTTATATCTATATGTACAGGTATCTTACCACAGAAAATCCTGGTATATTGATCAATGCTGTCTTAAGTCAGATATAACAATTTTTTTTTTAGGAAGGAGGAAGGGGGACCAAAATTGTTTTCCTTTTTTGTATTAAATGTTAATTTAACCAGAAATATAATCGACGTGTACAGAAAACTAAAGAAGTAGATGTTGTAAAGGACATTTTGTAGAGTTTCTGTATAGAGTATTTGTTGTGCCATGAATCGATCCGGTATAAATCTTGACAAATGGCTGTTTAGATTGCTCAGTGATTATGCCACATTACTCGGGTCAGCGACTGTGACCCGCCTGATCCAATACACCAACAAGTCACAAGAAACCTGGCTCAGAGTTATGATTTACGACCAATGTTCCTCAGTCTTCTGTCTTATCTCACGGTAACCTCAGACGGGTGTTTTGTTTTCTGGTGTTAACGAGGTTTACCTGTAGGAGATCTACCTGTGTCAGCTTAAATGTCCATGTTAGCAAGTGGAGATGGGATCTTCAACACGTTGGAGATAACGTTATCATTCTGAACACCTCACTAATGCTTTTTGGAATTTTTGGATATATCTGTCGGAAACATCGTCAGCTATGATAGATGACGGACGTACATCTGAAAGAAGATTGTGTTTCAGTGTCACGTCATTGTGATAAATTAATACCATGTGAAATTTTCCTGATTGGGATATAGATTTTTTTGGATGGACAAGCACAGGAAAGGCAACGAAATATTATATAATTTTGTTATTTGCCAATCTTAATGTGGTATGTATGTATAGATAGATCAGTGAGTCAGGAAAAAGTTTGAGAGAGGACTATTTTTATTACAAATATTATATAATATGTTATAAGATCTGAATTTTAAGTAGCACCACATAACAGTTATGAATAATTACTCAAGTTTAATATCAGAATTGATGAATCAACTTTCAAGGTGAAGGTCAAAGAGTTAATTAATGACATTACAATTTTGCTCTCTATGCTTTAGTGTATATCTGGTGTGACATTTCAAAAATCAAATTTCAACTGTTTCATCGCGGTACCAGTAATCAATTAATCTTTCTGTAGAAAATCTTTTTTTCTTTTTTTTTTTTGAATCTGACCCCAAAAAAGTACCTGCACACTATACCCGAGTGCGCACTATACCCGCAAATTTACGGTAATTAATTTCTAATTGATAGGGGGATTTTAACTGTGATTTTAAACATTGAATAGGGATTAAATTTGGAAATGTTTCTTTAGGATGTAGTGTATTCAGTATGATTTGATAAAGATTTTTACCACTGAAATTCCTCCAGTATTCAGTCCCAGTATATTGTACAATATCGTATTCAGAATTTACTTAAGTCATGTTGTTTACACTTCCTTTATGGAATTAAAAACAATTTTTTTTTTCTCTTTTTGAATTGTGAATTAAATCCATACAGGTGTTTGTAATTGATCGTATTCTGATAGTCAATAGCTATCTATATTACAAGGTATCTATGTGTATATTATAAAATTGGTCTACATATTTATTTCCTGTAACACACATAGATATTAATGTATTTATGTAAGGAGATATTTCAATAGCCTTTACGTTATGAGATAATCTACGACCAGGTTTACAGGACTGATATGATTTTGTTTGATATCCATATGACTATTAACTAAAGTCAGTATGACAGCTGCCGGGGCAGAGCACCTGCATATTACACCTACGATGCAAAGACTTAATTAACTTTTATCAGCTTCAATGGTTCATGTTCGACACAGTTTTAAAATTGATGTCCCTTGTTCATTGATAAAGTCATTCAATATTTGTTTGGGAAAGATAAAGTAATTTTGGTCAATTTCTTAACCCCACCTATAAAAAGGAATTAATCTTTACCTATATACAATTGTGTATAGCAACGCTTACCTGTCAAACGGACAGCTATTGACTCTACTTCAATAATGTTGACCATCTGATTTAGTCCAAATTTTATAAAGTATTTATGGACGTTGAAAAAGATTTCAATACAAGACAAGGTTTTATATGTACATAAACGAGGACAATACGTCCCCTACGGTGTATGTTGAAGACAGAGAAGTATAGACTTTGTTTACCTGGCGACTTTAAACTCGCTTTGATTTCAATTGTTGTCAAAAATCAACAAATCTAAAAACAAACCAAATAAATATACAAACAAAGTATTGTGGGCGAAGTGAAACCGTTTGTCATACACGGTAGAGAAATGTTTTACTTTCAGTGTATGCTACATTAACCTGGCCTGTTCTGATTACTTTAAAACAACCTAGCATTTCACAATTACCTGACAACGCTATCTGAGGCAATGATTTATTAATTTCTTGTAGCGGGATACTGTTTTGTGATATTTTTTTTTATTTTGAAAATAAAATACTGCAGTCTCATATCACTCTAACTATTTGATACAATACAAGCTTAATCCCAATAATATTCCCTACAAAAAAATAATTAAATTAATATAATCCTGTCCTTCATCCATTACACTTAAAAACCTTTAGTTTCCATAGATTATAACAAGCTACAGGATAATTTAATAGAAGGATTAATGGAGATTGTGTAAAAGTGAGTGATAGTGAAAGACTACATTCAGTGGTACTAGCTGTATACCTGGTGATAACCACACTCCATGCCTTAATGACGTGATATGTGGGTCATGGTTTTATAGGATATATGGACATATAGCTAATGGAAGAAAATTGATTTTATAGAATATATAAGTATCCAAAGAATTTTCTTAATTCTCCCTGTATCTAATTCCTCTTCTTCTGGTCTCGATGTTGTTAAATCATCAAATATTTGTTTTGTTGTAGGTAAAATTAAATTTGTTGTATCCTTTCAAAAGCAGTTTTTATACAATTCAATAAAAAAAAACTGGTAAAATAACTAATATAAACTCAGATAAAGCAGAGATGTAGAATGGGAGGGAGGGGCGGAGCTACTCTATCCCTACCCCCACCCCCAGGGAGGGAGGGAGGGGCGGAGCTACTCTATCCCTACCCCCACCCCCAGGGAGGAAGGGGCGGAGCTACTCTATCCCTACCCCCACCCCCAGGGAGGAAGGGGCGGGTCTACTCTATCCCTGCCCCCACCCCCAAGGAGGGAGGGGCGGAGCTACTCTATCCCTGCCCCCACCCCCAGGGAGGAAGGGGCGGAGCTACTCTATCCCTGCCCCCACCCCCAGGGAGGAAGGGGCGGGTCTACTCTATCCCTGCCCCCACCCCCAGGGAGGGAGGGGCGGAGCTACTCTATCCCTACCCCCACCCCCAGGGAGGGAGGGGCGGGGCTACTCTATCCCTACCCCCACCCCCAGGGAGGGAGGGGCGGAGCTACTCTATCCCTACCCCCACCCCCAGGGAGGGAGGGGCGGGGCTACTCTATCCCTACCCCCACCCCCTATCCCAACCCCCACCCCCACCTGTCTGGATTTGACACTGGTTGATGAAGCAATAACAACAAAAGTATAGGTAATAGCTTCTGAAGTAGATTGTTTAAATTTCAAACAGCACTTGACCTGTGATATGTATATACACTGGAAACATTCAAGCTGGGTGTTAGAGCTAATTGAACTTTTGTAAATTTCTAACTAATCAGGGTACTAGATACTTTGATCTGTGTAAATCAATTTGACATCTCAAGTTACAAGTTTATGTCATGTTTCCAAAGTTATCTGCAGCTAATGTAGGGTTTGTAATACAACAAAGCAAATATTTACTGATATTACACTTTTGGCTAATCAGGGTGCTAGATACTTTGACCTGTGTAATTCTTCACTTATCTCCCCTTGTAATGTCAACAGAGGCAGATTTAAGAAAAAGTGTTATTTCAAATGTTTTTTTCAATGATAAAATTTGTTAACAAACTAAAAAAGAAATTTTATATAGTCAATATTTCATTATAAATTCATACTTTGTTGTTTTTACATGTAGTAGTGACAGTCCAGTATAAGTAGGTTTAGGAGTTACACAACAATCTATATTAGTTACAATTACCGGGTTATTATTCAAAATTATAGACGTGATAACAGGTTGGGTTAGTGAGAATGGAGGTATCGCAGGGTTAGAGTTTAGCTATGAAAATGAAGATGAATACCGGGCTTGTTAACTTTAATACAGGTGAATAGAAAAATTCTGAGTCCGAATAAGAAAACTCAAAAACTGAAATATTTTGACCTTTATTAATGCTATGGTAGGTTGATCATTTCTTTGTAGGAATCCTCTTAGCAAGGGCAGACTACAGTTGTATAGGTAATCAGTGTCAGAACTGAAAACGTGTTGAATTAATGAAATCCATTTTCAGCAAGAAGAGACGCCTGCTGTGGTAGTGATAGAAGCGTTAGCCATGAAGGTTTGGATTGTACTAGCAGATGTGTTTTTCTAACAGTCAGATGTAATTAGTCTGAGATGTGACAAGGAAATTGATGTACTGTAGTTTGTTGTTGACTCGCAGCTTTTGGAGTACAACATGGATGTAACGTAAAAATTTAAGGAAACTCTGAACAGCATTGAGGCTAGATGCTATTTGGAATGTTAGAAGAAATAAGATGATTTTTGATGCGTAAATTTTATGAAGATAATTGACTTAACAATCAAAGAAAAATAGCGAGAATTAATCACCGGGACACGGAAAGTAAAATGGTTGCCATCAACAGTCATTTTTCTGCTGACCAGTTTCCGTTACTGCCTAAACCAACCTATCAGCCGGGATCCTTTGATCCTATAGAAGATCATAAGACAACACGACCAAAAGGGTCAAGTATTCTACATAGACAATTGAAACGCCTTCAACGCCAACACTCTGTTGTCCTGTCAAAGGTTGACAAAGAGGAGAAACGAGAGCGATTAAGTCGTCATCCTGATGAAGATAAAAAACATGGTCAGAAAGATGGCTACAGAAGGTTTGATGATGATAGAAAGGCCCACCGAAGGGTCGTATTAAAACGACAGAAAAGTTTTCAGTCAAGTTGTACAAAACTTCCTGATATAAATAATGACAAGGAAGAAATATTTCGTCGCCATAGTGTTGCATCGCTGACCAGTGACGGAAGGGATGATCGTAGTGTATATCTGAGGCACCAAAGTGTGCAATCTAAATATAGCGATGAATCAGATGACCCTATTGGAATTCGCTTCTACCGTAACGCACATTCTAAATATAGTGATGAAAGGGATAATCAACTTAGTCGAAGTTTACAATCAAAATACAGTAACCAAAGGGAGAACCGCCTAGGAAATCATCATTTCCGTGGTGTATATTCTAAACACAGTGACGAAACAGATGAACACATTGGATATCACAAGATCAGAAGTTTCAGCTCAAAATTCGGTGAAGAAAGAAATCACCATTTTGGAAATCATCCTTTGAGAACTGTTTATTCTAAATATAGCGATGATAGGGATGATCGTAAACTTCATCATCATAGAACATTTTCTAAACATAGTTATGACTCAGATCATCATAGAACAGTGCATTCTGGGTACACATCTGATGGTGCTAATTATGAAAACAAACTGCCACTTATTCACCCTGGAAAAAACAAGGATCTGGATAGGTTTCGACAACATGACGAAAGTAAAAATTCTAAATATGGAGAAAAACTTCAGGAAGGAAATAGTGATACACCATTTAAAAACACAGATGATACAGATCAAAACAAAGACTATTTTCGACTTGTTCAACAACGATTTGGCCGACAACAAAGACGTCGTCCCAGAGCCTTGCTTCTCCAACGTTCCAAAGAAAAGCGACGTCATTGTCGGAACGTGTTCTTGAAATACAGTGCAGACCTTGAGGACCGTCAAAGATTGAGACGTCTTGGGTCTGGCCTTCTGCCACCAGTTGTTGTAGACAGCCATATACTTACACATATGCTGGTAAGGTCCCTTATATAGACATTGATATGATATGTTAAGACATCCTAAACCAGAATTTTTCATTTAGCCATTGATAAAAGTGGAAAAAAAGTGAAGAAAACTATATTCTATGCTACAAATTCACACCAGGGGATTTTCGTTACAGTAATAATTATCATAACTTTAGAATGCATATCTTCCACAAAAATCCAATTTATTTGTATATGTGAAAGAGAGAGCCCAATAACCCCCACCCCCACCTGCCTGTTACCTGCCTGTCGTACCTTAATATGCACGACTGGAAAATACATCCGTCTTTAACAATGGCACTGAAGAAATTCATTTAATGAATTTTCAGGGTAATATAGACAAATGGACTGGACAACAGGCAGATAGCCCATAGAAGTCCTCTCCAGAAGTATGAATCAGTGATATGAAGATATGTTGACATATAATTGATTTCATTTGTGTGTGAAGTTATATGTTATCAGGGGGTTATATAATGGTGAGTTGGACTTTAACCTAACAAAACATGGTTTAGTGTTGAGTTTTATGTTATCAGAGGGTTATATAATGGTGAGTTGGATTTAAACCTAACAAAACATGGTTTAGTGTTGAGTTTTATGCTATCAGAGGGTTATATAATGGTGAGTTGGACTTTAACCTAACAAAAAATGGTTTAGTGTTGAGTTTTATGTTATCAGAGGGTTATATAATGGTGAGTTGGACTTTAACCTAACAAAACATGGTTTAGTGTTGAGTTTTATGTTATCAGAGGGTTATATAATGGTGAGTTGGACTTTAACCTAACAAAACATGGTTTAGTGTTGAGTTTTATGTTATCAGAGGGTTATATAATGATGAGTTGGACTTAAACCTAACAAAAAATGGTTTAGTGTTGAGTTTTATGTTATCAGAGGGTTATATAATGGTGAGTTGGATTTAAACCTAACAAAACATGGTTTAGTGTTGAGTTTTATGTTATCAGAGGGTTATATAATGGTGAGTTGGACTTAAACCTAACAAAAAAAAATGGTTTAGTGTTGAGTTTTATGCTATCAGAGGGTTATATAATGGTGAGTTGGACTTAAACCTAACAAAACAAAAAATGGTTTAGTGTGAGGAAAATGTTAGACTGCTTTCCAGGTGTCACAGTTGCAGTCTTCCCAGCTGTAGCAATGGGTATGCACTATCTGAAAATTGGGAAGTAATTTTGAGAAGGACTGGTGTCCTAGTTCTGGGAATTCAGAATGACTCTATGAAATGACTCAACAAGAACACAAAGTACACTATAGATAGACAAAGACATTGAAAAGGAGTCGTTTTTATGGGTACTTTATGTGTAAACATTTATGAAATGTAATTGTATCTATAGTATCTTGATTTTAAATATGCTGACTTTTCAACAATGAGGACAAAACTCACTTAATACTGATTTATGACAGAGAAAAAAAATTGTTTTGACTCTGCATATTTAGAATTATCCACCATACATAATTTGGTAATATTATAAGATGGTTCTAGGTACAAAGTGCTTTGAATGTTTTTAATTTTTCTGTTATGAATGTTATGAATGTAGTTATTAAAATTGGTTATAAGTTCTTAGGTCTGCATTATGGATCGATTAACCGGTATTATAGTAATGAATTAGGGACATTCAGCTTTAAATTATACGTGTGATAACGGTCATACAGACAGGTACACAGGATAATTTTGTAATGATATCATAATTATGGACAGATGTTTACACAAACATGATGGTGTGTCATGTTATCCTTGACTGGTGGTGTATATGTAGACTTGTATACTTATGTATGATAATTTATTCTGACACACAAATCAAATTATTGTTAAGATACATCATTTAAAAGAAAACGAAAAGTTCTTGATATCATTTCCAAAAGTTAGTAGATATATTAATTTTTTGGGTTTTAACATTTTGAATATCTCTGACTGGATAGAACTCTGTTTGAGGATTTAACTTTCTAACTTTTAATTCTGGATCCCATTTTCAGATTGATAGAAAGAAAATAAGATATTGATGTATAAATGAAAATTCCGTAAACATTTGAGCATGTAATTATCACTTGAATGTCTGTAAAACTATTTGCTTTTTCATCTCTTTTAGAGATAATTGCGGGCAATATTTAGTTTCTTTGACCGTTTTGTTGCACACCTCTAGTTGTAGTAGTCCCCATGTCCAGAGTATCAGATTGTCCATTTTTCATTGTCAGTCTATTAATCCCATTTTATAGTAAAGCCTGCTTCACATACAATAATGACTTTGACAGCTGATTTTTCAGTTTTTATTTTCTCACTTTTTAAAAATTCAAATCCTGAACAATTTATGAGACAAACATTTTTATTGGACAATATTGACATAACTTTGTAACGCTTCATTTGTTTGGCCAATGCAGCAGTGTAAGGAGTTATCAATGAAAATTGTTGATTATAAATGTCAAAAATTTTGCAAATAACTTTCAATACTTTTTATGTTATTGAGTCATAACATAAAATATGAATTGTACCCTAGATATACAGCAATCTTTTGGAGGTTTTATAAACAGTAATGTGATAGAATGGAACAAAAAATGTTACTTCCTGGCAACTTTAGAAGCTGGGTTTAATATGATAATTTTTTAATATATATTTTTCTTTTTTTTTTTTTTTGGGGGGGCAATTTTATTACATCCTTGACAATAGCTAGAAATAGAATCCCTCATAAACAACAATCTGTATAGTCATTACAAGTACCAGTAGATCATAACACTGTGATCTACACATGTGATAATATCTGGGCATACTTACCTTTGAATGAATTTGATCGCTATAAATGAATATTTCAGTTAATATTGACCTTGACAGGGGATGATGGTGGGATATTTAGGGAAATGACTAATATATCAACAAAAACAAACATTAATTAAAAATGTAGTGGCTTCATATCAATAGTCAACAAAGGCAAATTAATACATATCCAATATGTATGTATTTTTTTGTAAAAATGTTCATCATTTCATTTTATGAGGCAAAATTACACAGTTTTGATACATACATGTACATGCATGTCTATGTTTAGAAAAAGGGAAAGTAAAAAAATCTATTTCCATCTTGATTTTGGGACTTTGTGTACAAAAAAAAATATTTGCTTTCTCAACAGCGGTAACTTTGATTTAAAGAATACATGTTACCTTTTCATTCTGTCTTTATAAAAATTAAGTCAACATTACAGGTATTTTAAGGAAAATTAATCAACAAGAGTTTGTTTGAGTTCCATGTCCTGGACTGTACTTGAAGGAAGTATGCTTTTTCACCTGTATATATTGTCTATTTAAAGGGACATTTATCTTACTTACCTGTAGTGAAAGCTTTCAGACCCTCTATATTCCACAAAGATGTGTAGACTTCGTTGAAAACAAATTTCACTTTTAAGTGGTCAATTTCTGGACAATAGCGATAATGAATAAATGTTCATTAATTGAAAGTGTAAACGTCTAAACAGCTTGAACCTCCGGGCTCTGTTTATTTCAAGTTTAGTTAGCTTTACAGACATTTTGTCATAAAAGATATTTCAAGATATTATCTTTGATTTGAAATTTTGATACCAGAAAAACAATAAAAATTAAAGAAAACCTGACGAAAAGAAGTTAATTAATGTTCATTTCCCAAATAATTCTTTAAATTTGTTTTGTATGCTATTTTTTTTTATTTTAAAAGAAACTGACTGGTGTTTGACATGACTTTAAGACCTTGTTGCTTGAATTTGACGTCATTCAACGTTGATTGCTTCAGAACAACATTAGCTATATATGTTACCAGAGGAAGCAGTCATCATTTTGGTGATAAGTTCTGTGTGGATCAAACCATTATCATAGTCATTACTGACATGTGTTTCTATGGAAATCTAAACACAAATATAGGGGAAAACTTCTCCCCATGGACTTTAATATTGCTGTAAAGGATGAAAGTTTGTGTTCAAAAAGTTGTGATTGAATTCTGAGGGGACAATTTTTATTTCTGTAATATGTTGAAAATACTACAGCTGGAGTGTCTTGGAAACCGTTTCCAGAAAATTGTTCATTCATCAAGGAGGAAAAGTCTGATAG
This sequence comes from Ylistrum balloti, assembly GCF_031769215.1. Lineage (NCBI taxonomy): Eukaryota > Metazoa > Mollusca > Bivalvia > Pectinida > Pectinidae > Ylistrum > Ylistrum balloti. The sequence continues at coordinate 749,857 of NW_026782122.1, read as the reverse complement.
TGTGAATATTGTTTATAATTGTGTAACCATGTGTAAACTATGTGTAGCCATGGCAACAAACAAAATGGTCACTTAAGTAACAAAGCTTAAAGTTTATGAAGTAAGGACTTTGAAACATTTCACTTCTTTTTATGACTTATATGTTCAATATTTAAACTTATGAAAGCAATCTGAATTTAATCAATTCAATAAAGAAAATGCCTTATTAAGTTTAGTAAACTTATTGATTTTTTCAAAATCAATCTGGAGCTTCAACTTTTTGAAAATTTACCTCGTGTTTTGAATTTTAACTTACACAGGTAGTGAATATAAAATATTGATAATGAATTAAGATACAAAAGCTGATTCATAAGCTGGAGATGTTCTTTTGGAAGTGATAAGGAGTGACATCAAGCCAAAATGTATTACCGTGATCTGAGAATTGGAAAGTTCCCTCCTGGGGATCTAACTTATGCGAAAGCACGCGTTTATAGACGTCATGTGATCATCCTCAAAATTATAAGGTCACAAGCAAAACTAAGAGTAAGTTACATTTATTTAAAGTTTTTGAGAATTTCTGAAGTTTGTCAACTATTTCAGTGTCTACATTTCAGTTCAACACCATTAGATTTTGGACTTGTGAAGTCATATTTTTACCATGATCTGTCTGTCTATAAGTTTACTGTAGGATTTTTTTTGAAACTTCATGGACAAGTTCAGTGTAGGTCTGATGCTAAGTTTTTAATTCAAAATGGTTACCTTTTTGTGTCATCAAAGAAACCATTAATCTGGGACTTTCAATAAAGTTGTAAAGCCTTTGACTTTAGTCAGTAAATAAAATATAAGTATTTAAAGTAATATTTAAAAAGTCCCAGTTGGAGATATCTATTTGGGATGGAAGCTATAAAAACATGCAACACTGACAGTCTAAACTGACTCCAAATGTCAGCCAGGAATACACAATTTTGAAAACTCTTGTCGGTCTGTGCAAATCACTTACTTATGTACATATTGTCTTGAATCACCAGTGTTTTTGGACAAATTATCATTTTAGATGACTTTGATCACTAAACAGAGATCAAGTGTCTTGCAAGGGTTTATGTTCTGGGTGTTCACTGTTGTCCTGGGAGGTCACTGTTGTACTGGGATGTCACTGTTGTCCTGGGCAGACACTGCTGTACTGGGATGTCACTGTTGTCCAGGGATATCACTGTTGTCCTTGGAGGTCACTGTTGTCCTGAGCGGTCATTGTTGTACTGGGCGGACACCGTTGTACTGGGAGGTCACTGTTGTCCTGAGATGTCACCATTGTACTGGGATGTCACTGTTGTACTGGGAGGTCATTGTTGTCATGGATGGTCACTGTTGTCATGGGAGGTCTCTGTTGTCCTGGGATGTCACCATTGTACTGGGATATCACTTTTGTCCTAGGATGTAACTGTTGTCCTGAGCGGTCATTGTTGTACTGGGAGGTCACTGTTGTCCAGGGATATCACTGTTGTCCTTGGAGGTCACTGTTGTCCTGAGCGGTCATTGTTGTACTGGGCGGACACTGTTGTCCTGAGATGTCTTTTGACTCAAAAATCACATGTCTTGAGAGATCTCATGATTTGGTAGGTCAGATGTCTTCACATGTCTTGAGAGATCACATGACTTTACATATCATACATGTATGTCTTAATAGGTTACACATTTTGAGAAATCACATGATAAATCACATGACTGGAGAGATCATATGTATTAATAGATCACTTGTCTTGATAGGTCTTGAGAGATCACATTATTTGATAAGTCACATGACTTGAGAGATCACATGATTTGATAGGTCACATGACCTGAGAGATCACATGATTTGATAGGTCACTTGTCTTGAGGTGTCACATGTGTGTGGAGATCAGTTGATTTGATTGGTCACTTGTCTCGAGTGGTCAAATGTCTATTAGATCTCATGACTTGAGAGATCACATGATTTGATAGGTCACTTGTCTTGAGGTGTCACATGTGTGTAGAGATCAGCTGATTTGATTGGTCACTTGTCTCGAGTGGTCACATGTCTGTGAGATCACATGACTTAATAGATCACATGATTTGATAGGTCACTTGTCTTGAGGTGTCACATGTGTGTAGAGATCAGTTGATTTGATTGGTCACTTGTCTTGAGTGGTCACATGTCTGTGAGATCACATGACTTGATAGATCACTTGTCTTGAAGGATCATATATCCTAAAACATCATATGTTTAAGACATTTTGCTTGAAGAATTATGTATTTAATATCAAATCTACAGAATATATTCTTTATTGGTATATATTGTTACATTTCATAAAACCTCGTGTCTGGTGTTATGATTACATGTAGCTGGTATCACAGCTTGATCACCATGTAGATTTAGATCTGTCACTTCTAGATATATTTTGATCTTTTATTGTCCACTTGTTTTATAGTCATTGCTTGATGGACAGAAGAAAAAAGTCTTACTGGACACAGATTTTATCGATGACAAGTCCTCTGAACATTCTGGATCATTCAAGGGCAAGGCCAGGAGGTCAAAGGGCAGCAAGAGCAGAAGTAAGTTTTGAAAGAAAGACATTTGTGTGTCTGATATATAATATAGTATGTTTGAAATACTTCATTAAGATAACTGTATTTTTTAAAAATTTTTATCTATATTAGGTTTCCTGGCCCCACCTTTAACCTGTGTTAAAAGTTCCTGGATGCCTTGCTTACATTCTATGAAATATTTGACTCCCTTGTATAAATCTTTCACCTTTTAACGTCTTGTGTTTTCAGAGTCTCTGTCGTCATCTCGGGATGAAAAAGAATATGTTGGAAATGTACCGGTTGTCTCAATGCGTGCAGGAGAATCTTCTCCTACCACACTTCCACACATCTCTGGAACCCTGCCTCTGCCACCTATCGGGGAAGCCAGCCGTGAACAGACCAATATTCCACCTGTAGTGCTGCCACCTATTGGCACTGAAGCAGGTAAGACAACTCTGTGATAGTGAAATTTGTATGATTAAGATACAGGTCTACATTGTAGAACATTCTTTTTTGTTTTTGCTTTTTTCAATGTTTCTTATTATAGAAAATTATTACCTGCTGTATATTATGTCCTGTGTGTTTGGAAGGCATTTTTATATTTGTTTCATATAAAAGCGAACCGCTGTATGCAATTATCTTAAAAGAAAAAAACACAAAAATTAGTGGGGATATTCTGTAATTTATGACTTAAATGGTATCCATAGAAACAGCTGTTATTTGATATCCTACATTATACTTATTTTTCAGTTGTCAATCCAATTGAAATGAATTGATGAGATTAAAATCAATTTTTTTATTTAAATTTTGCTAAAGGATAGATTTAGGAAGAACGTTTATATGTTTGAGGAATTCAATGCAAATATGAAGGTGCCTTAAGAGACGTGCCTTAAGAGACATGCCTTTAGAGACATGCCTTAAGAGACATGCCTTTAGAGACATGCCTTAAGAGACATGCCCTTTTTAATTGTTGGTTGTTGTATGAGAGCAGGCTTTGGTAATGGGAACACTAAACTGGCTTATAAACATGCTGACTTTTGTTATATAATGGTAACTGTAACCATAAACCTGGGTATAGATGGATTACCCAAACCTTGTTATAGATTTTCAGTGTGGTTATGTAAGCATTTCACCTTTAATCTGTTGGTTCTCAACGTCTTTAACCTTCTGTAACTATACCTCATTTTAACATATTTGCTGCAAGGAATAATTACTCCATCCTCAAAACCTAAATCCTCTACTCCAACCCTCAAACCCTTATCCTCCAACCCTCATCCTCCAACCCTCATCCTCAAACCCTCATACCTACAAGACCTTTACCCTGTGCTACATTTTGGATTCAAATTTTAAACAATTAATTGTTAACTATCATTTGCCTAATACTCTGTATATTGTAGAATTAAATATTTAACGTCACTCATTTTCAAATTTTAGACAAGTAAAACTATGTCCAACATAATGATTATACAATGTTCAGTGAGCCATGAAATTAATTTCCAAAATTTGTAAAATGCATGATAAGTAATGAAATATCAAAATTTAGAAAAAAAAAAAAAAAAAAAAAAACGACAGGAACTTAGTTTGAAAAGACATCAATTGATTATAACGGGAAAAAGAAATTAATTTCTAATTGTTCTGAATTTACAAGATTCACTTAAAAATTCTGTTAATTAATTTGTTTTTGTCTACATTTTGTTGAAATCTGCATATTTTTTAGAAATTATTACTGGTTTCACCCTATGATGATTAGTCAGATTAAAGTTAAAGTTGAATTTCTTCATTAATATTATGAACAGTTTTACAGTATTGTTGTCCTAAGGTACTAAGATAAAAAATCAAATTAAAGACTAAAACAGCAAAATTCTTTGGTGTTGGTATTTTTGTTTAATGGTAGTTCTTTGGTGTTGGGTAAAAAAAATTCTTTGGTAGTGTTAGTAAAATTCTTTGGTGTTGGGTATTTTTACTGTTGGTAGTGTTAGTAAAAGTCTTTGGTGTACGTATTTAACTTCTGTTGGTATTTGTGAAATGTTTCAATTTATTTCCTTGCTTCTTTCTGACTTTCACTTTAGAAATATTCTTTCATTTCTATCATTAGAATATTTATTCCTAGTTATAACTTCTTCTTATATACAGATATTATGAATGCATGTATTTATAGAATTAGAAGTTGAATATGCATGTGGTTGTGATATGTTGTGGTACATTAAGATGTAGATGATCACAGAAGATAGATTTTCTTCACTTGATATTTACCTAATTAAACTGGACATAGCATGTGTCACCTAAAATTGATTTCTCATTCAATGATGTTTTACATAAAGATATAAGGAGACACTGATTGATTCAAGCAAATAATTTTTTTTTTCACTTTCATTAAATTTTATCATTAATTCAATATGACTTGTTGCAAACATTTCTTATGAAAAGAATTGTCATTTTGCATTATGCACAGAAGTCAAGGGCTATGATATTGAGTTCTGGTATTTCACACAATCAGAGAGAGAGAGAAAAACAAAATTGTTAAGGATTCACCAGACTGTGACATTTACATTTAATTAAAAATTAAAAATGTTACAACATAATGCCTGTCCTTGACTTCTGTGTGCCCTGTGACCACGATCTGATCACAGTTGTTTGTACAGCCGCATCACCCTGCCTTAATTAGAGCTATGCATGAGAAAGTTCTCTGCATTTGTTTTTATCTGCTGTCCATTATTTTTTTTTTTTTTTTGTATGAAAAAAAAAACAAAACAATTTTGAATATTACACTTCGTTAAAGACCATGAAACAAATCATCAAACTATATATTTCCATTTCTTTATTTTCTAATAAAATTTTTAATGAAATATGATTTTGGAATAAATATGCACTTCAGTTTATCAAATTAATATGCCAAAAACAAATAGATTTAATTTTGAATTTGTAATGAAGTCTTTATTTAATGATAACAAATCTAACATTGATATTTTTGGACATTTATTTAGCTTGACTAATTGTGCAGAAAAAGCACAAATCCCCAATTGTCTTTCATCACTACATCATTTATCAGGAAATGTTTTTAGAAAATTACACGTCAGTAGCTAAAGTAAAAATTTATTACAAAATTTATTACAAAATTTATTGTTTTAAATTCTGTCTTTGTTTTCTTTCATTAATAATGACAGTCAGATAAGAACCGATTTGAATGAGAACTGACCTTTGACCCTGCTTTGTGCCTAACCTTGTTACACGCCTTCGTGTCTGTTTAGTCCCTCTAGTGAGCGTACAGCCACCTACCCCACAGCACACGTTCCTTTCCATGCACGGAGCTCAGGAACCAAGTCTCAATACTCAGGCGGAGGAGGATCCGCAAGGTAACAAACAAGGGACAGATAACTCTTATTTTTTCTGAACAATATTCTTTTTTGTTTTTTGTTTTTCAGATTTGTATGTTAATTTTAAATTGAGATGTAAATTAAATGTTTTTTTTCTTTTTCCCCTGTTTTATTTTTTTTCTTTGGTGGGTGGGTGAATGGAGAGGGTTATGAACAATTTCTTAACGACACAATGAGACCCAAAATCAGTGGTCTTTATTGACAGGTAATGTAGGTAGCTTCATTTGAAAGGTATCTGTTATGTACAGATGGCCCTTTTCTAGCAGGTATTTGTTATCTACATGTTGAATTTATACAGAGTTATCTGCTATGCAGAAGTGGCCTTTACATACAGAGATTTCTTCGAAAGAATGGTCTCCAAAGACAGATTATTTGGTACACATAGAAACCCATTATAGACCGTTATCTGTTATTGGTAGCCTTTTCAGACAGGAATTTATTATATAGAGATGATCTTTATGCACAGCTACCTGTTATGTAGAAATGGTCTTTATAGACAGATATTTTTTTATACAGGATGTCGTTATATACAAGTGCTCGCTATATACAGACAGTCTTTATAGATATGTATCTGTTATGGAGAAAATGTCGAGAAGTTGTCTTTATAGACAGAGATTTCTTAGAAAAAAAGTGGTCTTTCAAGACAGGTATTTTCTACATATAGGAATCTTTTATAAACAGATGCTTGCTATATACAGGTAGTCGTTATAGACATATATCTGTTATGTAGAAGTTGTCTTTATAGACAGATATTTTTTATACAGGATGTCTTTATAGACAGGTGCTTGCAATATATTCAGGTGGTCTTTATAGAAAGATATATGTTATGTAGAAGTGGCCTTTATAGACAGATATTTTTTTATACAGGATGTCTTTATAAACAGGTGCTTGCTATATTCAGGTAGTCTTTATAGGCAGATATATTTTATGTAGAAGTGGCCTTTATAGACAGATACTTTTTATGTAGTAGTGACCTTTTTACATAAGTATTCTGTAATAAAGATTAAGTGGCATTGTAGACAAATATTCATCATATTGAGGTTGTCTTTATGGACAGGATATTTTTGTTTAGAGTTGGCCCATATAGACAGGTATTTATGATACAGAAGTGATTTTAAGGCAGGTTTGACTGTAATACACTACATATGAGTTGAACTTGTAACTGTTTAGTACTGCCTCGCTGATCAAGAGATATATTCCGTGACAACTTAGCTCGTAATTGATATTTTCACACAGTTCATTACTTTTCTAGTCCTGTTTTCCCTTGTTGTTATTGACAACCATGTCTATAAAGCAACAATAAACAAGTAAACAATGATATAAACACTGTTCCATTTAGTGAAAGCATTGACAGCTTAACAATGAAATAAACACTGTTCCACTTAGTGAAAGCAGTGACAGCTTAACAATGAAATAAACACTGTTCCTCTTAGTGAAAGCATTGACAGCTTAACATGTCAGTAATATGTCATTGTCATAGAAAATAAAATCTTTCTCATTATTTGAAAAAAATATTGCTTACAATTGATCCTCTGTCATTTAACACTGAAATTTAAACTAAATTGAAATATGATCTATTTTACATGTAAGATGAATGAAATAGTACAGACCTGTACCTGTAGTGTATATAGGCTACAGGTGTGTAATAGCTAAAACTTACACCCAGAAAATACATTGTGAATGTTACTATATGTTATATCTGATTTAGATATAATACAAGGTTTCCCCCAATACACGCCCTTTGTGCTGTAAATTTTACTGTGTAGTTGACATGTTTAAGGGATATTTTGCTGTTTTGTAGATAAACTGCAAATCCTTGACAACAATGTAATTAATAACGAAAACAGATTGTTTTGTTACATGACAATCTTAAAATGATAACATCTTTTTTGCCTCAAGGTGTTTGAAAAACCATGAAAATTAGAACTTAAAAAAAAAATCTTCTAAATTACAGCATATCTGTTGTTTTCATTTTTCCATAGTAATGTTGTTTCAAAACGAAATCTAAAAGATCTTAAAGTCTTTTTTTTTTAGTTAAATTAAACAAGTTTTTCCTGCAGGAGTTGATCTCACGGAGCGTCACACTGGGCGTCCCACTGGGCGTCATCATTATTAAACAGGATTTCTGTAACAACTTTAACAATGTTACTTGTTAATATAATTTACTTAATGCATAATGATGTAACCTTTGAAATAACTGCTACTTATACTTGTAATAATTACATTGTAATACCAAATACCTAAAGGGAAGTAACTCAGAATTATTATCTCTCCAATGTAACACCCTTGATAAGATTATACTTCATTGTTAAAACAGGAATTTCAGTTCCAAAGGCAGAAATAAGATAAGATTTACATAGTGCAATTAAATGGGCTGCCTGAAGTGTTTACATTTTCTTGTTCATTTTTGTATTACTGCCACGATCCACATCCATTGCCTAGAAGTGACTTTTAGATACAGTGATCGAAAGAAATTCAACTCAAATCTAGACCAAAACTGATATGTGGATCATCTTGGGTTATTTTGAGGGCCTCTTGGAAAATTGATCGGCTGATTTTTGTAGAGGGATATTGTTTTTAGACCAAACATTCTGTATACTTTATGTGAGGAAGTAGCCTCTCTGAAGAAGTGTATCCAGGGAGTACAACTTAAATGAGGACCAGATCAGAAATTCCAAATACTCAAGTCCACTTTCTGCAGATTATTAAGATTTTTAATTTTCAAATTTTGAGGATTATAGCAAAAAAATGTCTTGAATGATTGATTTCCTTTTTTATATGTAAAATTCTTTAGTAAATAATGTATCTATTATTTTAGTATCAAAATGATTTTTTAGTGAAAATAATTTTCCCCAGAGTTTTTGTGACTGTAGACATTTGGTCATTATAGTAAGTAGAAACAGGAATGGACATATTATTCTGTAAGATTATCGTCAGGTCCCATTATACAGGTCTGACTGGTGTATGTGTATTATACAGATTTAACTGATGGAGCGTGGGGTACAGGAGATAATGAATTACTTCGACAGAGAGCAATTGAACAGGAACGTCGTCGCAAGGAAGAAAAACTTAGAAGAAAACGAGGGGAAGGTAACTCTATCCTGCTTTTGTATCGAAAAATCCTTCCCCCCACCCTCTACCCACATATTGTTTCAAACTAACTGATAGCAACTCGTGCTATTTTGACTTCAAAAATACATTCTGATAAAAGCATCTTTGGGTATTGGCAAGGAGAAACTAAATAATATAAGGAATTTTAATTGATATTTCCAGAAATATGTCTATTTATGTTCTGAGGCCTTTGTCGTTTCTGTCTCCTCTGTGCTGCAGTATCATTGTGATAGAACAGTGCTGTCTGCTAATACTGTTTGTTATCAATGCAGTATTTTGTAATAGCTGACACAGCTCACTGATCTTTTTCTCTGTCTATCTGACTGTGTAGATAAAATAACCATTTTGATTTTTTGTAAGGAGTTATGCCCCTTTTATGTTGACCTCATAAACATTTTTATGTGGTGATGAAGGTATTATATTTGTCTTTGAGTTTCAATTTTAAGTTACTTGGCTTATCAAAGAATATTCAAAACTGTTCAATTCTTTCATTATAAAATGGAATCTAAGTGTAATTAATTTTTTTCTTGTTATTTTCATAACATGTTTAATAATTCACATCTACTTTGTTCATCAATAAAGTTTTTGTGCATGTACCTGATTTGGCCCCTATCAGTGTGTACATAAATGATGTTTTGCCTTGACTAGGTCCTACCGTATCAGGCGGTTCCTACCTCCAGAGCAGCAGTGAAAGTCTTGGGGCTGCTAGTGCAGGTTCTATTCCAGTAGCCAAACCAGTTCGTACTAACTGGAAGGGCAGTAACCAAAGCCTCCGCAGTCTGGGGTCGAAGAAAGGTAGGTAACTCTTATTGACTCTTAGGATCTCCAGCTTCACTTGTTCATGACCTGTTAAGTTTTAGGGAAAATATTCTAGAATATAAATATACATCTCATTATTCATGTCGAGTTATGAGAATAAGAAACTTGTTTACTATCTACAGATGATAAAGTTCAATGATAAATAAAATAGAATTTCTTCGCTGAAACTATTGTATGTTCATATGAATTAACTCATCACATGTACATGTATTTAGATCCAGGGATGAAAACTGAATTTCTGATTCTGTCAGCGATTTGCTGTTTGAATAATAATCATGCAGTCATTCTTTATTGTCATTTCTGTAGAATATGAAATATCCCCTCCCTACTTAAAAATATTTTAAAAATCATCATCTTCAATTGATATAATTATGATGATATCAAGTGTGATGCTTTATATTACTATAAATTCTTACTTTCAAGTTAGTCTATCAAACCTCCTATATGTTTAGCTTATTCACTTCATTTTACTTAAACTATAATGATTAAATGATTCTCTGTTCATAGATATATCTACTTTTTTGAACAGATATGAATTCATCATCTATCTAGTTATTTTCATGTCTTATCTATCTCCCTGTACCATTTTACCGGTCATACAGAGCTACTTCTTCAGCTTTTTAATGTTTCTAAACATTCAGCCCAACCTTAACTATTTTAGAAGTGATTGCTTTGTTTCTGTAATATTAATAATGTGATGTAAAATGTTAAAATCAAAATTTGTCATTTTGCTACATCGTAAACGCTTTTGGAAGAGAACATCCCTAAAAAAGTTGTAAAACATATTAAATAACTATATAATTATGTCAATTAGTTCTTAATTTAATTGAAAACAGACATTGAAATAAAAAAAGGAACATACAAAAAAATTGTTATTTTTAAATGTTTTTAACATTTTTCTTTCCTTTTTATTGATATTTCCAAGTTTTTTTTTTAATAAATTGTTGAAGTGCAAATATCAAAGATTTAATTACTAAAATGCAATGTGTTTGAAATGTAACAAATTTGAATTTAAAAATCAGCATGAAATAAATTGTGCCAAATGAAGAAATGGTTTATCTGTGTCTCCTGCCTTGTGTTACAGACGACACTGATGGACATAAGTCTCCAGAAAGAGAAATTGATGCTCGTAATTGTCCTCTCAGTTTGTGTTTTTGTCTGTCAGTAGAATATCTTTGTCTAGTTTGTATACTTGGTACCTTCTTTTCTATCATTACAGCCACTTGCTGCAGTATATCAGATATATGTATCATCCTTTCTGGGTCTTTGTGGTACAAGCTTAAAGTTTGCTATATATATATTTTTGGTTTTTGTTGGTTTTATGAAAATCACCTAGTTAATGATTTTTTAAACATTTTTGCACTTTAATGGTTATAAGTTTTGAAAATTTTAGATACTATCTCTTTTGCATGAAAAGCAGTATTAATCAGAACTGCAGTGTTTTTTTGAAACTGTAACAGTATCATATGGATCAGTACATTTGTGTTTTTTTCCAAATTTTTATTTCAAATTATTTAAACAAAATTTCTAGTCCAATAGAAATAAAAAAGCAAAACAATAACATTTCAAGAAACATTGAAATATTTTGTATTGTAAAATGGCCTTGCCCTGTATTGTTTTGATAGCGTATATATATTACCAAATAAGGGAAATTTGAATGCAAGATTTTTATGTAATATTCACATCTGATATTTATTTCAATTTCTTAATAACTTTTGTATGGAGTCAGGTTCTATTCTAAATGTCAGCCATATCTATTGAGTGTGAATTATACTGTAACACTGTCAAACAGGAGGAGAAAACTTTGACAGTAACAATAAAGAGTTATCTTTCCCTGGTTTTTACTCTATTTCCCTCTTCTACTTTCTACCGATAGCTCAACTGAAATGGTAAAACCTATATTTATAAGGATTTGTATTAATTTGGGAGCAGGTTCAACCAAGATGAATTTAAAATAATGTAAAATGTAATATATTTTATATTGCTTGGTCTATTAATGATATAGCTTAAAGTCATCTGGTCATTAATCACTGTCTAATATCGTGTCATCTAATTTTGTGTCATCATGTTCCATGTGTAATCAAAGTTATCATGTCTGCAGTCTGTTCATTTATTGAAAAATTGTCCTCATGAATTCACCTAAATATTTTTTATTTTTTTTATTTTATATTTTTTATTAATTTACTTTGACAAAAATCAATATCAAAATAAGAAATGAAAGAATATAAACAAAAGAATGAAAACCAGTTAAAAGTGAAAACATAACTTGTTGTCCGTTTATCTGGAATCAATATGTTACAATGTCAAGGTTACCTTTATTTGACTTTTTTTTCAATTAAAATTTTGAATTTAATTAGAACTGTTGAATTCATGAGGAATCTTGTGTTATTTTCACATCCATTATGATAGACTTGTACATATACAGATTTCCGTAGATTAGATGATTTTTTTATTTACAATTTAATATTGGTTTTATTTTTCGTCACACCTTAAATGGACGGGTTTGTGGTCGATGTTTTGTTTTGTATCGTATAATTACTTTATTGTGTGTTCTAGGAATTCACAAGCGTACAGACTCTACTGACACTTGAATATACATACATAGTGCTTTGTCACATCACAGGCTTAATTATAGACTTGACTGATTCCTGAAATAATAGACAATAATTTCACAAACTTAAACACTTAAATTTTGATATATCTAATGTTTGTATGTATATCTACATATTGATGTACTTGTGTCAGACTAGTGCACTTTAACTTTCATTTTACAAACACTATGGGAGCACTTGTTCAGTAAAAAGTTTCACTGCTGCGAAGCAAATAAATTTGAAATATATATCTTATCTTATTTATATCTAACAAAACATGAAAAAAAAAGAAATATATGCAAAAAAACAAAAAAAAATTCAAAATTAAAAAAAAAGTGAAATATCCACAATATTATTACTAATGTAAATGTTCATTTCATTGTTTTTATGGTAAATGATTCATCCTCAACAGAAAACATTGGCTTGTTAATTTCCAAAAACAAATTATTGATTTTTTATTACTTTAATCTTTAAAGTATTTTGACATCATTACATGCTGCATTAAAAATAGATTTCTAGATGGTTATCTGATGGATAATTTTATAATTACAGTACGGGTGATTTGTTAACTTCAAGGATTTTCTCAATTTTCTTAAGATAGTGTAAAAAAACTGATTTTAAACAATGGTATGTTACATAGAGTATTAAAAATTTGATAACAGAACCGGTAGAGTTGAATAAGAATTGACACTTCATCATACAGCTGAGTTTTTATCCTCGGGGATTATTGGTAAAGTCATTCATATCATCTACCTCCAGTTATAAATTTCGTCACTGATTTATACAACGGTAACATCATTAGACAGGTTAACTAACTGCAGGTTTATCACTGATAATCTTAACTGGTTTATTTATATATATATATATATATATGTATACTATCATATCCTGTATATATATTATATACAAACTGCTTCAGTGTATGTCATTGTTGCTATCCTATACATGTCTGTATATCTAAAATTATACCAAAACTTTAAAATTGAAACTTTGAGCAAGACAAATAGTAATATCTGTAGCAGGTATGATTCAAATATAATGAAACACAAAAACATATTGATGTAGGATGTTTGAATTGCTTATGATATTTAGTTTCCTTTAGGTCTACTTGTCTCAAAGTTAACTTTAAAGATTCATGTCTCAAAGTTTAGTTCAAAGTTTCAATTATAACATGTGGTAAGGTGAAAATTCAGAAATGAATGAAAATTAAAATTATATCATTTCATGGCAATGGTTATGTTATGATTGACCTGGTCAATACGTATGAAATACAGCATCAATATGTCAATAAGCCCATGTCTGGTAATAAGCCCACCCTCTGATGTTAAGTAAGATGTAATGTGTTGGCTACACAGGATTATCAAAGAATATGATGTTTTGGGGCAACAATTAGAACCATTTCATCAACCACTGATTAAAAGTATGAAACTTTTGAGAATTTACTTTGGCGAGACTTATTATTCCCAATTTGCAAAAATTACAAAAGTGTAAAAAAAGCCTTATGTAATTTCAGTACTAAGTTTAGGATATATATCTCATGTTAATGACTTCAGTCCTACCTGTGTTGTCAACCTTACCTCTCATTGTATGTAGTTCTCGGACTGTTTACAACACCATTCTATTTCCAAAAATTAACTTAAACTGAATCACATTTATTTGGTTAGGCATTACGAAAAATATTATTTCTCCTTTGTGAAGTTTTAAATATTTCACAATTAAATTTAAGAGAATGTGGCCAGAATTTAATTTTTATTTGAAATGATATATAAAAACAGTGGGTTAATGAACATCAAACATACTGTTGTGTAGACGGAATGGGTTAGTTATGTTAAACAAATATACAATATATATAGTGTGTTTATAAAAATATTTCTTCATAGTTTATCGTACATCATTTAAATCACTGACTCCTTGTTCATATTGAAATCATTTCACATTAATCTCATTTTCACTAAGGAAGGTTGTTTATGTTTCAATGATGCAATTTTCAAGCAATCTTATCAAGAATGGTTGGAAATATTTCAATTAAATTTCACACAAAATTTCTGTGTGAATGAAATGTTATTTACTTGACAAGTTGTGGAGTCAGTATAAATGTGTTGATCCGGTATCAGTAGATTTCTTTACTGACAGAATTAAAATGTTATATTAACTTAGATTCATTTTGATCCATCTGTAATTTACTGTTGAATATCTGTTAAAAATAATCAAGTCACTGCAATTTTTTAATTTTTTTAATTGATTATGAATAACTTTTAATTAACAATTTTTTGCATAATTTTTAATAGTTCCATAAATTGTATATTAATTGCATAATAATTTTCATTCCGTTTCACTTTTTCTTTGTTGCTTTGAAATAGTTAAAAAATGCTTTTGCAGAAATATGAATCTAGCTTTTCAAAAGTGAAAAAAATCATCATTTTTTTATTGATAATTAGATATTATTATTACAAATTTTTTTGTTTTATCACACAACAGGAAGTGGAGACGAAGGATCACACAAAGGAAGTGTGATATTTGGACCCGATGGTCAAGTGATCAGTGTGGGAGGGGCCATCCAACCATCGCCGCGATTGGAAGCGACCGGTATGATCGACCAAGTTACTGATGCTAATCGTATCTTTGGCAAAGGTAGGGGACACAACTCTTGTTTTTTTTTTTTTTTTTATAAGGAAATTTATTTATTTTCTGCAAGGTACTTAAGAGAATATTTTCACATTTTTGTTAAATATTATACCCTTTGTAAAACTCTTTGATAAGGAAACAGGATGTAAGATGATATGTTCAGCTTCCTCTACAGGTTTTTCTTTTGAAGGAACAAAGACTTAAAAATCATGTTGATTATGTTTCTCTCTGTGTTTGTAAATCAGTTATGATCAATATATGTTTTAAACTCATTAATCTCGTTTCAAAGAAGAAACTAAGATATCTTTTTCAGATTTTTTTTAGGAATAACACTTTAGATAGAAATGTATTGGTAAATGTATCTGGCTGATACATGCTATATTGAATTTTCTAGGTAGCAAAAAACCAGCTCCAATAAGTAAAGGTAACTCAGTTAGTTGGACCCGTAGGCAATATGCATGCTGTATTTTTTATCATAGAAATATATACTTTAAGTCATGCTGAATTCCAATTATATAGTCATGTCTCAGGCATTTTTTCCTCCTTATATGGACATGTCCAAGTCGTTTTGCCCTCCTTGTCCCAGACATTTTATCCACCATAGAAGACATTTTCCTGTCATTTTGTCCTCTCTTTGATAAGTCCAAGGCATTTTGTCTTCTTTTTAAGACATGTCCAAGTTATTTTGCCCTCCACAACGATAGAAATCTCCCAATTATGTTGCTCTCCTTATACAGACATCGCCCAATCAATCTGCCCTCCTTGTATAGACATTGCCGAATCATGCTGCCCTCCTTATACAGACATCTCCCAGTCATGCTGCCCCCCTTATACAAACATAGCCCAATCATTCTGACCTCCTTACATAGACATCGCCCAGTCATTCTGCCTTCCTTATATAGACATCACCGAATCATACTGCCCTCCTTATACAGGTATCGCCCAATCATTCTGCCCTCCTTATATGGACATATCCCAATCTTGCTGCCCTTCTTATATAGACTTCGCAGAATCCTGCTGCCCTCCTAATATAGACATCTCCAAAGCATGCTGCCTTCCTTATATAGACATCTCCCAATCATGCTGCCCTCCTTATATAGGCATCTCCCAATCATGCTTTCCATATATGGGGACTTCCAAATGATTTTGCCTGCCATATATAGACAAGCCCAAGGCATGCTTTCTCACTGTTACAGATTTCTCTTTCCTGGATAATTCTTCCTAGAAAACATTTATATGTGATGCATGAGAGAATGGAAATTTGAAAGATGTCTTAATTCTTGTTGCTCACCTTTTTTTTATTTGCATAGGATGATAAAAAGTCCTCCAAGACTGTTTTAATGATATTTGATATATACTTCATTCGTTCTGCATTACAATCTTCATCAGGGACAGACAGCAATACACATTTTATTGTAGTTATTTCAATTTCACATGTATGAGCTTCATAAGATTGACTGAAGGCATAAACTTGTGTCAAAGCTTTACATCAAACTTGTGTTGGAACTTAAAGCTTTACATCAAACTTGTGTCAAAGCTTTACATCAGACTTGTGTCAGAACTTTACATCAGACTTGTGTCAGAGCTTTACATCAAACTTGTGTCAGAGCTTTACATCAAACTTGTGTCAGAACTTTACATCAAACTTGTGTCAGAACTTTACATCAAACTTGTGACAGAGCTTTACATCAAACTTGTGTCAGAACTTTACATCAAACTTGTGTCAGAGCTTTCTTGATCGGATTATTGTCCTTTATAACAGTGCCACCTATTGGACTATAGATTATCAGTGGGCAAATGTCTCGCCTTGTAACAGGTTTGCATGTGGAAAATGAGATAAAAACAGACAGCAATAAAACGACTCTTCTCCGAGAGCTTAAGTACAAATTAAAAAAAAAACAAAACAAAAATCAATATTTCCATTTTGCCAATACAATAAAAGTATCTATAGAATGGTATATGAATTAATTGTTTACATGAATCTAGTTGGGGGGACACAAACAAATCATTTTCATTAAAAAACAAATACATTCACTGAATTTATACTATAGAATAATCACTTGCTTCCATATTAGGCCAGACAAAAGTTTCCACTTTCCTGAGATTTTTTTTCTAGTGATTTAGCACATAAATCTATTCATTATACTTATAGACACTGATGGTAAACTCTTTAATAGATTAAGCTCAATCAGTACTCCCTATATCTGCCTTCCATTGATTATTACATAAAACACAGATATATTTTGCTTGGCCTTATTTTAACAATTAAGCATGCATTTGGGTTTATTAGATGCTTAATTTTGACCTTGTGACCTCTGCAGATGTAATATTAGGATCACTGACAATAGACCTGCCATTTCTCCGTATGTATGGTATGTTATCACTTTGAGGTCGGAAGGTGCTAAATCTGTGATTTACTTGGTAATTTGGATAGTTGTGAGGGTTTATGGTGATTGTCACTGGAATGGAAATAGACTTGTTGATGTGATTTGTTTTTCGTAACATTTCAATATCAAACAAATGCCCAACAACGCTCAAACTTACATACACTTCCTCATTATAATGGTTGATGTACTAAATATTTCATTTACATATACGTCAAAATTGTTGATACACTAAATGCTTTCCTTCCTTTGTCATGAAAATAAAATGGTTGATGGGAAAATAATTTTTTTTTTCGGGATGAAACTGAGATCTACTTTTATCTACCATAACCAAGAGTACCATTCTAATGATCGGATATTCATGCTTCATTGAAGAGAGCTACTACCATCAACTAACAATTGTTCTGCCTTCATCTTATTTTTCATGATGTCCATAAACATTATATTTTGTGAATTTTAACTTTCCCTAAATTCTGAATTTTGGATTTTTTTTTCTGGCAAGTTTTGTTATTGTCATTGTGTAATTGAATAAGTACAATAAAACCATGCTTCCTCTGACAATGATATACTGACCTTTGTTACTTGAGGGAGACAGGATTGCTGATGGTTTAGATTGGCTTCAGAAAAATTTGGAATCTCATTAATCTTTAATTTTTCATTTTTCCAAATTTTCTGAATTTAATTTTAATTTAATTTTTGAACAAGGAAATCAAAATTCCTGAAAATGTGTTGTCACCCTTGGTTCTGAGAGGCATAATTACAAAGGGATATATTTGTGACATAGTTGTCACAGGTTTTTGGTATATGAGAGTATTTAATGCTGTGACTGCTAATACAGGGCCAAAATTATCTGGACCCTGTATTTGAGTTCCCTCCTCCTTAGTTTGAAATTTTACAAAGTTTATTTACTAATATCATTTATTATAGTATTCACACTTTATATATATATACATACGTAGAGAATATATATACCAAGTACATAGAAAATTTTATAATTCATTTAGTATTACAGGCTTGAGCTATGAATTATGTAGTGGACCATATACATGTAATCACATAGCCTATTAATATCATCAATAATTGATATTATTAGTAATTAATATTATGACATCATTAATTTTCCATTTCCCCTTGTTTTCATTTGACTTAGTAGCTAATCCACAGTCAGAAATTTCACATTGTTATTCAATTATCGATACATCTGTGTTCTTCTGTCTGGAGGTATTTGTTTCTCTTTAACATTATTTGTTTCTGATAAAAACTTGATACTAGATCTAAATAATGCTGTAACATTGCTATTTAATCATACATATCTACAGCTAGCGTGTTTCTTTAATTTTTCAATTAAAGTATAGCAAAGAAAAAAATTGTTCAAAGTGCTTTTAAAAATTCACCTCCATACAAAATATAGTGTTCCTCAAGTGAAGGGAAATAACTCTAAGAGAATGTTGGGACTGTCACATGATTGGATAATTTTCTTGACTCTGTTTTGTGTAGATTTAATTGTGAATGACGTGTGTATTCTACAGATCTTGTCAGTGATGAATCTGATGATGAACCTGAAGAATGGAAACACAGTAAAGCTCTGCGTCGTCGGGATGTAGTAAGACGAGGTAGGTCATGATAATCATTTTCTTTTAAACAATTGCTTTTTACGAAAATGTGAAATTTAAGAAAATTTATCGGAATGTTTTAATTTGTAAAAATTAACTGTAAAAAAATTTACTAGGTGTTTTGAAATAACTGTGTCTATGATTTTTCAGTTTTTTTTTTTAAATATGAAATTAAGAAGCCACTTAAACTTGTCCTCGTATTCCAGTGACCTTATATGGAGGTGCTTGGAATTCTTTCTTATTAAATGAAATTTTCAGAAATCTTGAATTTTCTTTATTGAAAAAAAAACGTTTTTAATAATCTTGAAAGATGATCAGTAAATATATTCATTGAAGAGTAAATACATTACATTCTATAAAAATTGATGTAGTGAAATAAAACATTACATACAGAGAAAAATAACAATAGGAAACATTAAACTGTTGTTTATGATATTTAATGGGATATGTGTTTCCCTGATACAGCTGAGGACACTAACATGATATACAGGTATATACAGGTATACATTGTCACACAGAGATGGGTGTGTCTTTATGTTGGAATGTTCAATATTTTGTTATGTTTTGTTATTGTATTGTAAGTTAGGATTCTTGTAAGCATGAATAAACAAAGTATTCCCTGAGAATATTTTTTGAACAACAGAGGTATACATTTACTTATCTATTTCTTATTTTAGAAGATTTTATATCTTTGAGGTTTATTCTATAAAATTCCAATTTTTCAAATTTTTACAAGCCCGTTATTTTTCCCTTATGATACAATACACCCAGGTTACTGTAGTTTTAATGATGACTCTGGCCCATACAAAGTTTTTAATTAATTATTGTTATGATTTATCATTATTTTGTTTCATCACCTTTGAGAGTTGCTGGATATTTAAGTTTTAATGTCACTGTGATATATTTTTTACTAGATGTTTCAAATAAAAAAAAGAAAATCATTTTATTTCATCACTATTGAGATACTTGGCAGCTTCCATCACAGCAGAGTGGTTTACTAGATGTTTAAATGGATGCAGGATTGATTTCAACTACAAAAAAATATTCCAGAAATTTCTATCATAAATCTGGAAATCAACAATTTAGTAAGAAGTTGATACTTATCAATATTTACAACAGGAAACATGTTGTTTTCTTCTCTATAATTATGTAATGGTGTGTTTGATTTTGATCATTTGATAATCTTTTTTCGGTTGGAAGTTAAAATTGAAGAAGTCACTAATTGTTATATGTAAATCCAGAGAAATTTATTCATTTTGATAAATATAATGATAAATGTATTGGAAGATTTCAACGCTTCCTACATCTTTTAAATTGTCATTTTGGTTTTTAAATATTTAGATACAAATACAGTTAAAATTTGAACCAATATGTCTTGGTAACATTGACAATAATTAGGACAAAAAATTCCACAGAAATTGATAGGGAAGGGACAGAACTCTTTCAAGGTAAATTAAAAACATAATAAAACCATAATCGATGAAAAACATTTAATCATGAAGATGTACTATATACACAGGTGACTTTTACCTATAGGTAAACATTTGTCTTTTTTGTTGATATGAAAACAGGGACATCACTTTAATGTTGAAGGTGAAATTTATGTTTCATGTTTTTGTGGTAGAATCTTAAGACCATGTTTAAATAAAGTTTTTCACAAAGGACAAAAATGTTAGAAAAAAAACTATGATTTACATGTGTTTTGTATATTATGAAGGTATACAGGTAAGCAAGTGAAAATTTTCTCTTACCGTTATTATCATCTGACCCATTAGAGATCGACTATACTTCGGGTGATATTGACGCCACACAGTCGATGAAATCGTGGAGCTACATGTCTAGGGACAATGATACAGATATAATAGAGTTAGCTGCCCAATCTACAAGCCTGCCCGGTGGTCTTGCTAGTAATTACGAGCAAGGTAACCGATGAAGCGTGACCAGGATCCACTGTGTTGCTAACAATTTCCCTTCCCAGGTCTTGTCGCACAAGCCCATGATTGAACATCATCAGAGTCACACGGCTCTTGATTGGCACAAGTCAAATCTATGTACCTACACAAACTTAAAAACACTAAAAACTCATTGACCATCACTCATTACGTTAATGATATCTCACTCCAAAGTTAATATCTGACATTCTTGTTTATAGGTTCATTTCAATCACATCAATTCCTCAACATTCCAAGGTCAATGTCAAACCGCGTTAGTGACTTTGATTAAATTTCTTATGTCATTTACGTGCCTTTGTTCAAAAGGCTGGTCAATAAGACATGATACTTAACCTTTCTAAGAACTGCAAGAATACCAACATTATGATAAGAAGGAACATGAAAGTAAAGTGCTAATTGAACATACATGATTCATTACGCAATGTAGATCTGACTTTATACGAAAGATCAAACTTTCAATTGAAATCTCTTATTCTGAAATTATTTGAAAAAAAACTAGAGAAGCATCCATTTTAAAATTAAGAACATTTCTATTTTTTTTTTTTTTTTCCATGTTTAAGCCCAGGATACATCAGTTCATGTTATTCAAATGAAATGGAGCTGGAAATAAATATATGAATTGAGTCTTTCACCTTTGTCTTAAGCCTCTAATACATCATATCGTTGTGCACCACTTAACTTCCTTTGACTTAACATTCAGTTCACTAAGGGAAAACCGTAACGGTGAATTCACCTTGTTGGCATTGTACAGGCTGTTAACATACATTTTAAATGAGTTTTTATTTCATTAATTGTTTGACCTTGGTAGATTTCTATCTAAACTTTTACAGGCCCTCTTCATGAAAACCAACTGCATTATTTCCTGCCATAATTTCACCACTGTCCTTGTCACTGGAAAAAATAAATAGCACTGTTTATCACTGGTGTGAATTGACTAGAACCCATTAGTGTTAATTGATTTGTTTCTTAAGTATTGCTATGACACTTATGTTGTCATATTTGTAATTACCATCACTTGCTGTTGCCTGCCATTGTGACATACGTATTCTTATAAAACATGATTAAAAATTATAATTAGTTTTATTTTAGTGGTTAATTAGACATTGAATTTTATATCTATTCACACAATTATGTCTGTGATAATTGGGTTTTTTTTAAACTAAAATTAAGGACTTAAGAGTCTATTTGTGAAAGCATTTTATTATTCATATTATTTGATGTATCTATCCAACTTCATATTTTTAGTTATATCTCATCATAAGACATATTTTTACTTTTACTGAAAACTAAAACCCCAAATCCTAGATCTACAATATGTCATTGTTTCAGAAACCCACTTTAGAATACCTAAAGATATCACAATTTTAAGTCGAGCCACAGAAAAAACAGAGGAAAATGACAGAGCAGAGCCAACCCCTGCCCTGGACACATTCTCAACCCGCTACCCAGCTCCCCCTGGTACCGAGATTCTCAACTCATCCATGGGAGGGGAGGGAACTGCTGCACCTAGCAGGCTAACCTCAGTCAGTCTCGACGAAACGCCTCTCCCTGTTCCCATAGAAACTCCACATCCAGAAAAGATAGATGAAGAGTCAAAGGAAAGTGAAGGTCAGGAAACTAGAGAAGGAACAATTTCCAAGGTTACTGAGGGCAGCCGTTTAAGCAGCAATGCTGAAGGTCCGGCTCCTGTCTCCCAAGTAACATTTATTCAGAATTCCAAATCTTTTGTCAACACACCCCTATCCAACACTGAGAGCAATGAACAGGTCCCTGTGGAGGAAACAAAGGAGGAACAACTGCCCGTGGAAATACCTGTAGAGCTGCCGGAGGAAAAAACAAAAGGAGAGGAAGAAAGTAGAGAAGAAGAACACATTCAAAGGGAGGTAACACCACCCCAAGTTTCTAGGCAGCAGTCTCGGATCTCATTAATCAAGCCTGTTGCTGAGACCACAGAGGTTGT
This sequence comes from Ylistrum balloti, assembly GCF_031769215.1. Lineage (NCBI taxonomy): Eukaryota > Metazoa > Mollusca > Bivalvia > Pectinida > Pectinidae > Ylistrum > Ylistrum balloti. The sequence goes on along the minus strand of NW_026782122.1, from coordinate 726,908 downwards.
CGAACAGGAAGAAGTTGTTACAGGGAGTGTCCCGGGATCTGCTAGAGGTAGAAAATTATCTGAACTTTGACCTGGCATCACTGACTTCCTGTCACGTGTCCTAGCAACATTAATAAATCACGAAACCCAAGCATTGAATGGCACACCAGATAATGGAAATAGATATCTTTGTTCGCTAACAAAATAAATGTACAGCATGCTGTTTTTTATTTTTCAGGTTTAATTAACCCTTCACTGTTTAAATTGTGTGAAGTGTGTTTGTTTGTTTGATATGAGCACTGAGTGTCCAAGACACACACTTTGATTTAATTTTCAACTGAAGTTGAATTTCACAGCATGTAAGTCACGAGAACACTAAAGGATTAATGTCTGTCAGACTTATGTCAGATACAGAAAAAATGATAACAGGAACTTGTTTTTTAATCACAGCCTTTAAATTTATTCTGAAGGCATGTCATGTCACAAAATGAGCTGATAGGTTTCAGAAAATAATCCAACAGTTAAGATACAGTATACTAGATAAGTAAATATTTTAATTGAAATTGATTTGTTGTCACTATTTTGGGGGAAAACAGTAATTAGTACAGTTTCTGTAGTTGTACATTAATGTATTACATGTAGATAAGTATTCCTTTACATCGATTTGGAAATTAAAGAAAGAAGAATGAATTCTTATTCTAGTAAATGTTAAAAATTTATTTCTCATACACATGTTGATTAAAATTCATTAATTTATTAAATGTTACTTTAAATTACAATATTACTTGAATTTGTTGTTATTCAGGTAATAAAAATGGCTACTCAAAATAAAAATGTTTTTTCAATACCATGGAAGTGTAGGTGATATTTTTCCTGAACAAATTGTCCATGCAATTCTGCTAAACATTCTTTTGTTTTCAGGTAACAGAATAGTCTATTGACTGAGAAATAATTTGTTGTTTCATTGAATTTGTTTTGTATTAAGAAAAATAAGTAATGAAAAATGAAATAAACAATGCCTTGATTGTGAATGTTTGAATATAATTTTTTTTTTGTATATTGCGTTTATTATTTTGCCATGAATTCCAGATGAAAAAAGTAAAATACATTTGTATGTCTTTTCTTTTTACTTACTTTTTTTCTCCTGTTTACAGATTTTTAAGTTTTCATCATTTTCTACATATTATTTTTATGACTTTTCTTGCAAATTTTCTATTTTCAATTTTCAGAAGGTTCTGTGAAATCCCAGATATCAGAAGAGGATATTGTAAATGCTCTCACTGAGCACGCCCAGCAGGTCGCTTCAAGTATTCTTAGTTCCAAGCCTGACACAGGCAAAGACCTTGAGGCCGATGTCAGGGTAGGTCAAGGGTCAAAAGCGGAGCAATTTGGCAGGAATTCAAGTTTGATTTATACATCTGCTTGTACTTCGCTATAAAACATGGAAAATTTTTTGTCGTACTAATTATATGATATATTTTTGTTTTGAGCCATTTTTAAAAGTAAAAGCTTGACTTTATTGATTTTGGCCTTTCTGTATACATCTCGCATGGTTTTTTTACTACTCTATTAACCCAGTGTAAATTGTATTATGTGATCTATATATATACGTTTGTATCTAACCCACTTACAGCAAGCTGCGGAGATGTGGATGGAGCGTCACCCACCGCGTCAAATCTCTCGCAGTGAGTCAGTACAGGAACACGGCGACACTGTAAGAATTTGTATATATATTTATATCTGTTCTTAACTTGTATTTTCCACAGGGTTTATACATCTCTAACTTCATTTTCAGAACTGAAACCACCACTTCACATATTTTTAATGATATTACTACACAGAAATTCACAGTCATGGCCCTCATTTGTACCAAATACATCTCCTTTCTGGCCCCACTTCACAGTGTGCTATTTCTGTATTAAAACAAATGTAACTTTTCTTAATCTTTAATCTTTTTCCTCATATTTTCATTTTTGCAGTTTCTGTAAACAATTTAAGTGTCTAGAAAACATTTCTGCCTCCACTTTGTAAAGATCTAAACTATTATTTTTCCCTTGTGTTCTTCTCGCGTGAAACCTTTCCTTGTTCAGCTGCTTCTCTATGTAAATTATTTCATTCTCTTCAACAAGATGTATTTTAATTCTTCCTAAATTATTTAATCTCTGTATTTGATTTCTTTAACAGTCCTAAACTATTCTTTACTTCTTGATAAAGGAGATGTAAGCAAATTATCTCCCCTTTACATGTTTATTGATAACTTTGATAATTATCTCCCCTTTACATATTTATTGATAACTTTGATAATTATCTCCCCTTTACTTATTTTTTGATAACTCTAAGAATTATCTCCCCTTTTCATGTATTTTGATAACTTTAAGAATTATCTCCCCTTTACATATTTATTGATAACTTTAATAATTATCTCCCCTTTACATATTTATTGATAACTTTAATAAGCTGTTTCAAATGCTGAAATCACATTTTGTAAAAATATTTCTGACCTTAAACCATTTCCTCCATGTATACACTTTTGTTATTTTCTGTGAGATCAGATTTTCTCTCTTTTCGTATTTTCCATAATTTTGGCACTTCTGTGATTTTCCAATTTTCTCTTTTTATTGTCCATTTCCCTTCATGATTCCTTTGATAGAAGATATATTTCATTCAAGAAGTGGATGAATGAAGTGTGTGTTCTTAATTAGCATTTAAATATAGTTAGGAATAATGTAGATTTTTTGTACAAGAATCACAGATAGTAGAATATAAACTTTGTTTTTATTATAACAGATTGGAGTGTATTTTGGGAGTTTGTGGTATAAAATGAGTGAAAACAGTTAGAAGTTTTTAAACAATTTGAGTGTCAGATTAAGTCTTTGAACATTTTTTGTCGTACCTGGTACTCTGAAAGTTCTTACCATACATTTCTTTCAGTGTTTGTTTTTACAAAATTTCAAAGAAAGTAATCAGATACTGTGACAACTGATATAGTTTTTAAACATAATTTCAACACATTTATATAAAAGTACCCCTTAAACTTGAATTTACAGTGATATGTGGATGTTAACATTTTAATATAATAGCAGCTGATTAAGGGCCTGGATAATAATATTGAAAAGAATACAATAAAAGGACAATAATGCATTCCATATTTTCTGGATTATAAGCCTTATAAGGCTTTTTTCCTTTGGGGTTGGGCATGCAGTTTATATACTGGTGTGAAGAGTATGAAGGCTCTGGACTGTTATGTATTTATATGTACTTGCTTAGAAGTAAACTCACAAGACATATCAGTACGATTAATACAACCCAAAATTTTCACTGTTACAAAAACAGATAAGACAACATGTGATATATGTGTGTTTTCTTACTCCATAAAGTGTCTGTAGAATTGACAGAAATATATTGTTTTGTTGTAGTTTCCATGGCTTATCTGGTGCAAACTTGAATTTCTGGTATAAAAATCTAATGCTAATAAGATAGAGAATTCAATTTGCTAGAATTTAGAATGAACTGCATGCTTTGTATGGATATGATCAAAATTACCCAAAAAATTCAATTGTTAAGAGTTTAATAGCATTGATTTTTAATTGTTTTGTGATAAATGCATGTTTGTGCAAACTAAAAATATTCATAATTAAATGATTATGTTTTTGAATTTAATTTCAACAAACGTTAACCAGAGGATGTTGATTACAGTTATCATTGCATGTGGGTATACGTATTGGAAAAGTTAACTGTTGATACTAAATAGGGTGTACCGTCTAACTACATGTGTATACAAATCCTAAATTATGACTCTTTGTCAAATTTGATATCACATCTGTGTTAAAAACACTTGGATTTTACATGTGAGAGAAACAAATGAACAATAGAATTAAACTGAAGCCTTATATTTAATCAAATTTGATCACCGAAAAAGGATTGCTTGTCAAGTTGACATGAAGAACAATGTTATGCATACATTAACATTCTAATATTCCTGAAAAGTATTCTTAGGGCAAATAAATGCAGATACATTATGTCTTTGTGACACAATGGACAGGCTATTTTTTGCTGTATAAGCTTTTTCCATGTGGTCATCAGTTCTTCCCTATGATATTTTTTTGTGAAATCCATCCATATCTACCTGATAGTTAAAACGAAGCTCAAATCATTCACTGGTAAAACTGGAAATTTGTCCTTACGTCGCATTGCTGTTAAATTCCTAGTGTAACAAACTCCTGTTTATGAATCGTTGGCAATAATTAAAAAGTTATCAACCATACACAGTTTAAAATGAAATTTGCTTGTCTTAGATTTTTAACAGTGCCTGGAAATAATTGCTTTGTGTCTCAGGTTAGTGGAGTCCTCATCCAAATATTGAGACAATGATTGCACAACAGTTTACAATATAGAGACCTACTGTTAGACTTAAGGTCAGCAGTGTTTGCGCTGTAGACTATTTTAGTATGAGAGCAAAAGATTTGCTAGATAATTTTAGATTGTAATTGTTTTCTAGTTATTTACGTGTGTTGTGTGGTGATAATTGTTAACTAGCTTATTAATTCTATCTATTTCCAAATCTACAAAGAGGAAAGTTAAACTGATGATTTTCAATTTATAGTTTGTTGAAGTTATGAAATATGAAGCAAAGTTACAGCAATTAATGCTGTTATGTTACATTGAATTTATATGTAATGATATTGCTACACGCAAAAGTTTGAATATTGTTCATGTCTTACAAAGCTTGTTTTTTTTTTTTTTTAACTGAAAAAAAGTTTCTCTGCAGATCTTTGTTTTTTCTTTTTCAGTAATTTTCTCAAATCAAAAATAAAATATAACAAAAATAATGTTGATTAGAGATAATATAATTTCTAATTTTTTAACTTTCTTCACGGAGGATAGAAAGTTAGCTGGTATTTTTTCAAAGCAACTTAGTTTTATTTGATGATCTGTTAGTATCTCTCTTTCTCTCCTGTTGTTTTTCTCAAACGTTCTTTTAAAGAATATGAATTGTTTTTTGTTTTTTTATTAATTCTTTATCTAAGTAATATATTTCACTTTTTCAGATGAAATAAAATGGTAAAGACTGTGGTTTTTACATTGAAAACTCATCATTATTTCATAAACATAATGGAAATAAAATATTAAATAATTATCTCCCTTTATTGACAAGATTTATCTCCCTTTTCAGACTGTTATAGATGAGATTATAGAGATGCAGAAACATAAGAGGAAGAGTGCTGGTCCAACTGCTGGAGAGTACCGAGATTTGATAAAGGATTCTCTAACTACTGCCAGTAAGTTTTGAAGCTATCCCTGTATGTTTAGCCAGTAAACTTTTTTGACTGCCTTGTTTTTCTGATGATTACATGTAACACTATCCCAAGTATATCAAATTTATGACTTATATAGAATTGTCTCCCTCTCATTTCTAAACTACTTATAATCTCAAAATCTATCACTCTATCTGTTGCCATTTGGATTTTTTTATGTATATTTTGAGATTATTGATAAAAAAATGAAAAATATCAAATATTCAGCGAAAACTTTGAACTATTAAATATCAGATATTGTTATTTTGTCAATGAATTTTTGAAATTTTTTTCATTTTGCAAAGTTATGATAATTAGCTTTTCATTTAAAATTTTTTGTTAGAAATCCAGTTCTAAAATCTCAAAACAACATTAACAAAAGTGTAAAAACTGTCTGAAAAAAATATTGATGAAAAAAATTCAGAACTTTTCAAATATTTGATATCTCTATTTTTTAATGAATATTTTTAATATCTAAAATTGTCAATTGTTATGGATTTTTTAAATATTCAAACAGATTTTAAAAACTTTGAAACAAAAACTTATTGTATGAAACATTTACAGTGAAAGCCCAAGGACTGAACGAGAACATACCAGATGACACAGAAATCACACAGGAAGTCATCGAGGCCCTTACAAACGGTTCGCTCACTCCTGAGGATCTGGAACTTGTTCATGACAGTGACAGTGGCAAGAGTATCATCAGATCGCGCAGTCAGATGGCAAGCGCAATGGGAGGGGTCAAGGAAGGTCATATATACGTCTCTGGGGCTAAAAGTAGGTCAACTTTGTCTATTTTTATATTTTCTATTGGTAAATTTGTCGGGTGTTACATTTAATTCTACATCTAAGAGAATGTAAAAATATCCATCAAAAATACATATATATAACTTTGGAGGTATGTGTATGCCTTGTAGAATGAACTTATTGGAATCTTTGTCAATAATTTTTGAGATTAGGAAAAATATGTAATTATGATGTGATTTTAATTCAATTTTATTGATTTTATTGTTTGATTGGTATTGTTATTTGTTGATGTTTTATCATTTCAAATTTATTTTGTTATTTGGCGATATCCTATATCACATTCCCTCTCCCCTCGCTCTCCCACTCCCTCGCTCAACAAATATTGGAAGGTAAAGTCTGCTTGCTAGCTTGGGAAACAGGGTGTTCTTTTCAGATGATTCCTCTGACATAATCCTACATAGACAAAGGAGTGGTATTTTCTTCAAATATTATTTTTTAGATGTTTGCTTTTGTTTTCATTTTTTCTTTTTCTTTAATGAAATCTCTAAAAAAAATATTTTTTTTCATTGCATTGCAATAATTTAACAAGTGATGATAAATATCAATATAAACTATTTATGAGATTTGGGTATTTGGGGCTGTAGATACTGAGGTAATCTGGGTCATATTTTTACACTTTTTTTCTGGAGTTTTGTCCCTTTACAAATACACAGATTTCAATCAAACTGTATACTTTTCAAATCACTGTAGGGTTTTAATGTATTAGGTACACTTGTATAAGTAACTGGGATCTTAATTTGCTTTACAAGTTACATAGTACAAGTGTTGTTTTTTAAACATACTATATACCCCGCTAGTGTGTTTGTGTTTATGCTAGATCATTACAGATACATGAAATATTTCTCTTGTGTATCGTTTTATCAATATTTGAGTAACATTTCTGTTTAAATCACCTTTTTATATTTTTTGGTGTTTGCCCTATTTTTACATGTCACTTCTATACTTTTATTGTTTTGGTTTGGTTTGTTTCATATTGTTAAAATAGGAACACACAATTTTGTAGATAATTTTGTTATCTTACTTTATCTTATATCTGTGTTATTTTTTATTTTTTGGGGTGAATTGTTTTATCTAGATACACATTGAAAAATAAATTTATGTACATTTCTCTGATTATTACTTATATAGTAACAAAAAATATTTTTTTTGTCAATTGGTTTCACAATTCCAAACATTTAAAAAAAATTAGAACAGTTATTGTAAAATCAACAGTTTACATCAAATTCTTCTCTACCTCATTTTAATTGCCATTTTAGATTTAATTAAAATTACAGTTGTAAGCTCTTCATTAAGTTCAAATGTTCTTTGTTTACATGTTTTTATTCATGTTTATTAAATTTGTATCAGATGTCACCGGATAGGGAAACATGCACTTAGGGATGTACAGTAAAGATTTGTTAGTCCAGACAGAAATAACAAAAAAGTATGAAAAAGTACTCTGAGATATATGTCTCTCATACATAAAGGATATCATTCTTCACAAATTTTAGTAAGGATTCATGCTAGGTTGACAACTTTTAGATATTTTGCTTTTTTTTTTTATTGGCTTTTCTCAGAAAATATAAATATCAATGAAATTCTTTGAAGTGAAATCTATTGGGGGACTTTTCTGAAATTAGATATAGGTTACTGAAGAGGATGGGGATGCAGATTGATGAAGTAACAATATGTTGATGACCATTTATAAAATTTCTTGTTCTGGACATTATTTGATTTTTCCCATTATCAAATAAATTTTTTTAAGAATTTCAGTTTAAGTAGAACATCACATCAGACTGGGATGTTGATAAGATAATAAAATAAAATGCTTTCCATACCTATGAAAATATACATATCGAAAATTAATATTGAAAATCGACCACTGCAAAAATCCAAACACATCTGAACATTGAAAAGAAAGAAAATGAGTATTATATACTTTTTTGGTTGTTTGTCCCAGATTTTCAAATCTTTACTATTTTTGTAGTAAGTGTGGTATATGGCGTAGGTTGCTTGGCTTAACTCTGCTCTCTTTCCCTTCGTCCTCCTTCCTGCAGACGGAAAGAAGGCACCTGGGTCTATCCCTGTTGACCGCACCTCAAATGTTGATGTTGGCGAGTTTGACGTTATAAAATATGGCACTGCTGCATCTCAGTCTGGCTCTGAGAAAGCGCCGTCTGAGAAAGCAATGTCTGAAAAAGCAATGTCCGAGAAAGCTCCCTCCGAGAAAGCTCCCTCCGAAAAAGCTCCCTCAGAAAAAGCACCTTCTGAAAAAATTGGTAAGTCACAACCGCCATCAAGAATGGGAGAGTCCATTGTTGAGGAGCCTCCGGAGGTCGTTGAGGCGGACAAAAAATCTACAGTATCATTTCAATCAGAGGGTGAGCCGCAGGTGGATGAGTTCAAGAAGGCAATTGAGGAAATCGAAGAACAGCAGACCAAGGAACCAGAACCACCACAACAGGAGGAACCCAAGCTTCCAGACGAACAGGTAAAATAGGTCGCTGTTAGTAGTAGATAGGTTCTTTGTATTTTAGATTGATTGTATACCCGACCTCCAAACACACTTATATCAATAGGAATGAACACTTTCATGTCCTGCTAATGTTTCCGATTTTATTGTTAGAATTTTCCCAAAAAGTGATGTTTCCTTAAAATCACTTTTAAAAATTTGATTAAATACTTTTAAAATTTTGAACTATTTTTGAAAATGAATTACATAATTCTTTATCGATATCTGGTTCAATTGTAGTACAGTTTTTTTCAGCAAAGCTTGACCTAGTAAATAGGAGAAGTAAAACAATTTATCAGGTTGGATAATCTCTACATCCAAAACATTTGATTTGCTTTAGAATTCAAAGGGTTTCTCTTTCAACAATTTGTTCTTAGAAAACAGAAAACATTATATGTTCATAGAAAACACCATGAACAATATTCAAATTTGTATAATTTTCATTAAAATAATCTGACGCATGTTGACAAATCAGAGAGCTCGGAGTAGAAAAAGCAACAGAAGTCTACAGAGTCACCACAGTTTTCAAAGTCATCGAAGTCGATGCAGCCATTTTGTAAGGGTTTTTGCATGGCAGCCTCATGACTGTTGAAAACCAAATGTATATTTACATCTGATATGAAGTTTGATAATTGCATGATGATTGTGTGATAGTGTAAAAGTAGAATATTTGTTTGTCAGACTCTGAAATAGCAAGAGACAGGTTGTTACATACAGTAAATAAAACGCCTCTGTTACAATAATATCTATTGGATCATCCCTCTGGGAACAGCTTTTGCGTATTCATTCTAGTGACTTTAAGCATATTTATGCCTTATTTTGTTCTGGGTGTGTAAGTTATCATCAGTCAAAGAAAATATTCCTTATGAGAATTCCTTATCAATGACGGGGAAATTATTAAACAATTTAGATTTATTGACAGAATTGTTTTAATGATAATTCAGTTTTTAACTAGTTACAACACAATTCCTAAATATCTATAATAGTGTAAAAATATTTCTAATAAATAACATAAAAAATTTTTAAATATGTAGCCAAGAATTAGAGAATTCTGTATCATTTACAACAAAATTCCTTCTGAATTACGTGAATATTCTGAATGAATGACAGCCTGATGTCAGTTTGATTTTTTTGTGCATGCCCTTTTAATCTGTTGTATGAAAAATTGGATTCTGTGTGTAAGCCTTTCATTGATTAGAATTTTGTTTCATGTAATATTTTCTAAATTAGTTTTATTGCAGACTTTCAAATTGATTAACAGTGTTGTAAAATGTTTGTGTTGAGAATATTAACTGCATTCAGTGTAAAACATTTACCATCATAATGTAACATACACATTGTATCTTCAGCATTATTTAGAATATACCCCAAAGTCTTGATTTTTCAAAATCTATTTAATAAAAATTGGATATTTTAAATTGATATTTAAAGAATTCCATAAAAAAATTTTCAAATTTGTAACATCTTAAAATTCAGCTTGTCAAATTTTAGTTCTTTTTTTTTTTTTTTTGATAATACCTCAGGCATGATGTGACATTTACTGTACCTGGTTTAATGTCAGCATTTTGCTACATATCTGGATATTTAAAAAAAACACTTTTAAGTCTTCATTCCTTAAATATCACTTAACAAATATTGCTAAAATTTGTAACATTGTCATGTATTATTGAAATATTTGAAATATTTTAAATTTTTTACTCTGTTTTATAGAGACAATAATTTGAGCATTATGTAATGTTTAATTTAATGGAGAAATAGAAATCTAGTAATAAGAAATTACAAGAAAGAAGGAAAAAAATCAGGTTTTAATCTTAATTTTATTGTATGCACATTTCCGCTGTATTTAAACAAAATGTTCATTTACGGTAAACAACAACAGAAATGTAGAATTTGTTTGTACTTGTGATCTGAGCTGATCTGAGTATCTTCCTTGTAATCAACAGAAGTCCGACATCAGTAAGAAATCTGATGAGAAAAGTACCAAGAGTGCCAAGAGTCGTGTATCAGACAAGAAGAGTAAGGTGTCTGATTCTACGTCACAGAAAGGGAAGTCGGAACTGGAGAAACGTGATGAGTTTGTTGTCGGTAAGTTAACTCTTTGTAGGATTATAATCTATGAAATTTGAATTATTCTTTGCTTTTGATAAATTTCCATAGATGTATTTAGCAGTAAAATAAAATTTGAAAAGAATTACAGCAACTTTAGTCATAAAACATGAATATTGATTCACATTTCCGTTAAAATCAACTTCAAATGAATGGTTTTAGTAAACAAAAACTTAACACCAATTTGTGTAGAAGTTGATGTCTAAAACCAAGATCAAAATTCTTGTAAATACAGTTGTATGATTACATGATTTTGGATAAAGAAATTGGTGGTGTGTTGTTGTCTGTGCTGATTGATTAGTTTTTTCAGTCCATACTAGTGTTGATTTTACATTTAAATTTCTATTAGAAGTGAAATATACTGCTGTCAGATCGTAATAGATATATTATTCCCTAAATAACCTGATAAGTGCAATGCTTGTTTTTTTTTTTTTTTTTACAAAAACAGAGGGTTGTTCTGTATTACACTGAATAATACTTTACACAGACATAGATTCTCATTTGAAGACATTATGATAGCAGAAAATACAGCTTGAATTTAAAACCAAAACATACATTTCTGCCATATTATTTAATGGCTGGGTATATTTGCGGAAAAATTTTGAGGAATATTATATTGATAGATTAGTATGGTAGCCTTTAATCAAATCTTTAAATTAGTGAACTTATTCCCAGTGAAAAAATGGGCATGCTTATAATTGGCAGTTGAGCTTATTATGTTGAATAGTTATGTAGAGAATAGAAACACTATTTAAATAAATGGTAAACCACCAGTACAGAGAAGTATGTTACTCTCTCAGACATTAAAGAGTTATATCTACTTGTTAACGTTGGATGTTTTATACAATTACTGATGGGTGATGAGGTGAACATGTGTTTTCATGAACCCTATATATATGGTGATGTTCGATCAGGCAAAGTGAAACAGACAAATGAGTTAGAACAGTTGTACGGCCCTGTAGATCCTCCGTCTAAAGAGCCAACTCAGCCCTCAGAACCTGGTGAGATCTGATTCCTTCTCACGATTTGTGAGAATGTTTATTTGTGGTGAAATGTACTGAACTCATCATATTGTAACTGGTGTGAGAACATATCTGTGACATTATTACATTTTAGTTCTGGTATAAAATTAAAGGAAACTAGTTTGATATTCTGTTTTTATATTGGATGGGTAATTGCTGTCCCCCAACTCCCAATAATACTGATCTATTTTCGCATTGCAAGAAATGTTTTTGTATTTGAATTATTTTTTTTAACTAAAAGCTTCTTGAACATGCTGAAAATTCCGCAACAACCCAAAAAGGAATTATTATGTGATGATGTCACAATCAGTTAACAAATACATATTTTGTTTAATTACATGTATATTGTACCTGTTATAACTGCTTGGTATAAAGGTGTGGTTGTATTTTAACTCTGTAAACCATTTTGTTATTAATCTACATATGTTTGTACAAGTGTTAAATGTTTTGATTTAACCAATTGATGTATTCCTATTTTATGTAATGTTATTTCCTGGGTTTACTGTGTAAAATTTCGTGCTCAAACATTTGACTGTTTTCATGTCTAAGAAGACCATTTGAAAGCATTTCGTGGATTTTTTTCTTGCAATTGTCTTTTTTTTAATATGTTCTTTTTTTTTTTTGTTTAATTTTGAAATTTACCTAAAGATTTCAAACTTATAGAAGAATTACACATTGAACGTTAAATTATAGTCTGAGGTCTAAATCATATTTACTCTTTAGTTCATAACTGTCCAGATAAGTTTTGAGCACAAAGTTGTGACTTCAATATATCTTAACTGTGTAATCTGTTTGGATTGAAAGGTACTTAAAATCTACATTAGGGCTGGTATTCACAAAACCTTATCCATCTTGTTTTGGCACTTTGGTTTATAGACAGTTTCAAAAGAGTTTTTAAAATGATAGTCTTTGACACAATAGCAATGCTTCAAAGCATTAGATTAATCAATAACATTGTCCAGTAAGTAAATGGACATATTCATCCAAAAATATTCTTTAATCAAAATTCCAACAAATTATCAACAAGAAGTATCTCAGCCAAATTATTTGAGCAAAATGGAATTTATCTGATGGTGTTCATTTGACTGGGATAAAATCTCTAAATTGTACATATTTTCGAGGGATACTGTTCTAAACTGTAACATATATTTTCTGCTCTGTATTGTGGTTTGTGTGTTTCATCTATCTCATTATTAGCTGTGAAATCATACATTTGTATGGGGAGCAATTTCTAACAGTTTTTAAACAATCATATTTTTGCGGACACTTAATTTAGTGAATAAATGCAGCTCAATAAAAGTACACTGATTTCAGCAGATCGTGGACATATCAATTTCTGGATTGAGAATATCCGTGAAATATACAGAAATAAATTCCCCACAAAAATGAAAGATTTCACAGTAATCTTCTTTCTTGTACATCAATGATATTTTATCACCAAGTATATTAATGTTACTGTAAATCAATTATATTTCGTGTAGGATTTATTTTCGGGTTTATATACTAGGAGAATCAATCACAAATTAAAAGTTATGGCGAGTATTTGTACAGAAATAATTCTGAATGGAATTCGTGATTAGTTAGTTACCAGTATCTGAGTCATGACTAATTGCTCATCATTCGCGAATACAAAGTAATTTCTAGGTCAGCATTCACAAAATCATGTATTCATAAATATGTCTGAAGAAAAAGTTTGCGAAATAAATCATTCACGAAATATAAGTGATTTACATCATGTTATTAACAATGAATGATGCTTTGGAATTCTAAATTAACTGAAAAATGATTTTTTGAGTGAATATTAAGAACTTAATCATGAAATAGTGTTTATAACTGATGAATGTTAATGTCATATTTTGTATGAATATTTATATGAGGGAAGTTTTTTATTGTGAATTTAGTTTTAATTATCATCGACCCTAGTAAGACACAACACATCTGTGTTACATACATACAAGAACAATATCCACGAATCATTCAGTTCATTTGTTCTTTATTATTTTTTACGTCAGAAGAAAAAGATTCCACACCCGAGAGTAAGTGACAGATATTACAGTGTGTATTTATATGTGTGAACTTCACCATGCATTGTCCAGTTTATTTATATATCGTAATTCCAGAATGATTTGATGCTACCATTTTATTTATTCCTGTGTATTCAACTTTATGCCATATCCAACGTAATGTCAATATTGTTTCTTTATTATAATTTTGTATTCTAAATCTTCGAGTTATGTTCTTGACCTTTTGACCTTTAACATTTTCATACAAAAAGTTAACTTTAATTGTTCTACAATAGGACACTGACCATATACAGATCATGTTATGGACAGCCTTAATAAAAATTCAGACATTTTTGCTTTCATTCAAACCCAATGTATTTCTTAAACTTAAGCCTTTTTACACTTATTTTTCTTTATTCTCCATGTACCACTACAAACTCACATCAGGCAAAAAATAGAAATTTGCATTTTTTTTCTCACTGGTTTGAATATTTTTCTGGAAAATGTAATTTTTGGTTGGTTTAAAAATTTTATTTGTATCAGTAATGTGTCCTGGAAGGATAAATCGTCATTTCACAGATCACTGTCGAATGGATTGCTGTAATACACATGCACCCAGTGATTCCTCCACAACACTCCTTATCCTATAAAGTTGTTACCTATATAAGATTTTAAGTTCTTTAATATCGCAAAGGAAATTGTCCACCTGTTAATGTAAGTTTAAAATTGTAAAATGGAAATTTTAATTTCATTAAAATTAATTTGTTTCCCAATATTGAAAGGCGATATTCTTTTTTGTGTCTTTCATGCCATATTAATTTTTCATGTTTCCAGATTTGACATATTTTCCAGTTCAGGAGGAAAATGTTTTTGACAAAAGGAAATGAATAAATAAAAATGTCATTTTCCATAAATTCTTCTGGAGCTGAATTATTAAATTCTTTATGGAAGAACTGACAACAGAGCAAATGGAATATATTTTTGGGTTTAATTTACCTCACATAAGGAAAAATTATAATTAATACTGATATAAATCTCAACTTTTCAGCAAAAATATGGAAAAAGTTCCCTTAATCTTCTCAAAAATCTGTTTCTCCTGATATTTTAACTGTACTGCAAAGGTGAAAAGGTGAAACTATTTTTTTTTGCTGTTTTTAAACTCCAAAAGATTTGGCCTGATGTTGGGGATTTAGTATTGTATGCATTAGTGTTGGATATTAGGTAAGGAACATAATATAGTAGAATTAAAAATGATCACAGGCCAATAATCAACACACAAAGTATGATGTTAAGTCATGATTTACACAACATACATAGTTTTTTTTTATAAATTTCATGAAGCTGATTAAAATTTTACTAAATTTGGGTCCTGATGTATTATAAATGTTGTATGATACATTACACATATGATAGAAAGATTTGTGGTAACCTTTTAGTTGCTCCCCCCAAAAAAGTGGAAATGCCACGTAAAAAAGCAGCAGAACCCGTGAAAAAGAAAGAAGAACCGGTGAAAAAGAAAGAAGAGCCGAAAAAAATTGTGGTGAATCCACCACAAGTAGAAGAAGAGTTATCTACCATTCCAGAGGATGGTGAGCTTACACTCAAAGCTCTGGATTGTGATTGGCTGTTAATTGCAAAGCTGAACTGCAACACTGTTTCTGATTGACTAATACTTACGACAAAGCTGGAATGTTACACTATTTCTTATTTGCTAATAAGTTTCAAAATGATACACTATTTTCTATTGTCTAATGGATTTCAACGATTGGAATGTTTCACGTTTTGTTCTGTTTTGTTGATTGCAAAACTTGAATGCGTTTCACAATTTCTGATTGGTTGATGTTTTCAATGCTGAAGTTTTTACACAAACTGTGTTTGATCTATAAAAACTGAAATGATGACACTGCTTATATAAATGAGTTCATTACAAATGTGATTTTCTAATTTTTTAGATACAGGTGTTTATTTGATACAATTCAAAAAGTTCTTGTAATGGTGTCATCAATTTCAGCAATTTCTTTTTGCATTTTGTTTTCTGTGCGTTAAACAAGCATGGCCACTGGTCAGTCACATGTCTGTCATGTCACTGCAGGTCTTTTTAATTTTTTTTCAGTGTTATTTTGATTTCAAAGTAATGGATGTTTTTCTTTTTTGAACTTATTACAGTTTTTTTTTCTTATTTCAGTGTTTTAATCAGCTGTTAATATCCTAATGCTTGAATTCATATTTCAGGGTCTTATACTACATTTTCATTGTAAATTTATATGTCTTTTCCAGAAAACCTTAAACTGAATAGGGAGTAATGCACATCAGAGATATTTAGTTGTTTTACCATACACACATGGTCTTTATAGAAATTAGATATTTATACAAATAAAGGTGAATTTTACATTATGTTTGATAATTAGATAGTAAGACAAAAAAGTACCAAGTGAAATAAAACATTGTACATAACAATTTGATAACAGGATTGTCATAACAAAGGGAAGATAACTCACAATTTGATAACAGGATTGTCATAACAAAGGGAAGATAACTCTTCTGAATGGACAAATTGTTTGAATAAAAAAAATCACATCCTAGTCTCAGCAGTGCAGCATTTTGATATTTTAGGCAAACCCAATTTCAAAGGAGAGTTGGAAAAACTTTTTGGAAAATTACCAGCGAATAAAGACAAGGGTGAGATAACTCTGGCACTACCTGAGTCTTAGGCATGGTCTGGAGCACCTGACTAACTTTCACCGTTCTATCTGACTTTTGTTATATCCTATGTGTTCACCAACACTGTGAAGCAGGTTTATTTTTCACCGTTGAAATAAATCAGATCCTGTTTAAGAAAAAAAAGAATATTCAAATCAACATTTGACTATTATCATTAACCTTGAGATAGAATAATAACTCTATGACAAACAGGTAGATATTATTTAATTGCATTTTTACCCAAAATGATTCCTTAATTTCCAATAGTTATCAAAAGTTTTGTTTTTTTAGGAGACAAATGTCAATCGAACATGTTGATAAAAATATTTCAGTTTCTTTACTCTCCACCTACTTCATTATATAACACATTCCCAGATTGTATTTACATGGAATTTGAGGATAAAAACAATGAAAATTTTTGTCTGAAATTAC
This sequence comes from Ylistrum balloti, assembly GCF_031769215.1. Classification (NCBI taxonomy): domain Eukaryota; kingdom Metazoa; phylum Mollusca; class Bivalvia; order Pectinida; family Pectinidae; genus Ylistrum; species Ylistrum balloti. The sequence continues at coordinate 710,074 of NW_026782122.1, read as the reverse complement.
TCGAAGTTATTGGTATGATTTCTTGTAAATTTTGAAAAAGAAACTTGCTTACATTACAGTGTGTTTAATCTTATTATTCTTTTCACTTCGAAATCACTGTTCTATTTATTTCTTTATCTTAAACTCATTTTCTCATTAATTTTGTTCTTGAATAAAATGTCAATGATCTTAAATTTGGTAAACAAAAGTATATCATCAGTCACAATTTTCATTTATTTTTATATATTTTTTTTACTCCAAAAAAGATATGACAAAATGATACTGCTTTGACAACAATTATCACCATGGATATTTTAAACTGTGTGTAAATAACCTACGATATATGATACATCTATATTGACAGTTCCTCATGTAGACACTGATTTTTTGAACCCTTTTTCAAGTTACCTATTTAGTATCACTCTTTCTGAAATGAAATGTGTGCTTGCTTTTCTTTATGGTTACAATCAATATCTTCTTCTTAACAATTCACTTCAATAAAACTTGACCTTCCTTCGCTGTCTCTGTCGCTAATTGAAAGCTATACACTTTATATTATTGAATGTCTTAGAAGAAATCTATTTGTGAAAAATGGTTATATTAAGGACTAATTGACCTATAATCAGTCACTAATTAATTCAATTTCATTAAATAGTTTAATCCAATATACAAGTTTCATGTTCATGTTTAAAGATATTTCTATATAAAATTAATAATGTTTTGAAGATTACATAAAAACTTCGAATATTTTTATTCTTTCTTTTTAAACTTCCAAAACAGGTAATCTGCACGTTTATCTACATTTTCCTGTATCTATGTATGGTGTTATTAATACAAACTTAAATATTGTCTACAGGAAAACCAAAAGACAAGAAGCCCAAAGCATCCCCACCTCTGAAGAAACCAAAAGAAAAAGTTAAAAAAGGCAAAGGGAAAGGAAAAGCTAAGAAAGAGGAAGAAAAGGAAGCAGAACCCCCTCCAAAAGAGCCCACTCCCCCACCTCCTAAAGAACCGACCCCACCCCCACCTGCCCCCGAGGAGAAACCTGACGATACAGAGTCCCTGCGGGTAAGCTACAAATTTTTTTACATTGATTTATCAATTACATTTACCTGTTAGATATATTGATTTCAAATTTTCTTTCATGCTTTGTAAATATAGGTGTCCCTAGAGAATATTGAAGTTCATACAATTTTTTTTTCTCTTATTTTAAACTGTGCAGAGCATTCAAGTTATAGCACAGTATATACATATACACATTGCTGTGTAGTACACAAGATAGTCGGTTCACAGATCTTTTTTAAGATTACAGTGACAGAATTTAAGCAGGATATCTGTAAGATTTAAACAAAGGATTTAGGGACAAATACGAGAGTGTGGATGTTATATCAACAATATGATTTTAACTAAGCACAACGACTTACAGAATGATATACTTATTCCTGCAAAACCATAGCAGGTATCAGTGAATATTTTTCTTGTGACTCGGATATCTTTTTTGAAGTCGGATGACAGTAATTGAGTAAAATTTAGAAACCAACGCTAATACTGTCGTGATACTAGAATACATATTTATACAATAAAATGATGGACGCTTCTAGTAATCGGATATTTATCAGATTATTTCTTAGTAAGCAATTTATCGCATTTATAGTGTTGAAAATACACACCCAAAGAAAGATGATTAATTTATATAGAGGCTTTGGGTAAAATAGTTTGTGGAAGGAAAGAGGAGTGTTCATTGCACAGTGGAATTGGCAAAGCTAGGCCACGTCGATAGATCACCAGGAGCTGTTTATAGTTAGTTTCGACATTCATCTCAAGCTCAGAGTTTTCGTGATTTTATCCGACGTGGGAAATTTGTTTTTATACATCGTTGTTATTCGTTTCAAATTAATTATATGCAAAACAATATTGTATCTTAATTTCAGAGAAAATCTATTCAAAAAAATGTAGATTTGAAGATGAAGAAAGCAAGGTCAAAGGTACCAAATGTTTGGTGACTTCAAGGTCATTCACATGTAATGTAAAAAATCAAGTTTGCATGTGTTGGTCTATTGCACAGACAGACACAGATCACTCAAAGTGTGTCACTTTTCTGTCATCAATACAGTCAGCATCTGTTTGTTGAGTTAACTATTGTAAGAAGTAAAACAAATGGGTCAGTTTTGACTATAATCTTGACTATAATTTTTTTGAAAATATGAAGAAATGTCAGTTACGATGATAGATCTGATTAACGTCTTCTACTTGTAATAGTTTTATAATTTAATGCCTACATATTTTGTTTTAATTTTCTTTCGAATAATAATTTCAGAATAATATCTTTTCACTCTCAAAATAGTGAGGTTTTCACTCCAGCTACAATAAGATTTCTTTCTAATTGTTGTGTAGTGTGTGTTTTCAAAGATCACAAATCATCTCTTGTTTGCCTTTTTCATTATCACCTGACAGCAATACCTACATACATCAGGTTACCTTCATATCAGTTCATCATTTGAAAACACTTCTATTTTTAGAACGCCAGATGATACAGTTGTTACCACAGTAGTGTAATCTGTCCGAATTTACTAGAAAATGTTTAATCAGGAAAATGATATAGGAAAAAAACATTTGTGAAAATTAATAATTGTTGATTATTTAGAATTTATTGATTTCTATTGTTATTTCATCAATTTTTTTTATTTTTTTAAAAATTATCCTGTGGTGGTAAAGAAGTAGTTATTTGATTTTTGACTTATCTTTTAGTATGAAGTATTGGTTGTCTAATGTATTTATGACAGTTTTTATGTTTTTCAATTATGTATTTTCTGAGTATATTCTGAGTGAATATATCATTGTCATGAGATGGCAATTTTTCGTTTTGTCAGTTGTGTACTTTTTTTTGGTATTGAATATTTCGTTGCCATTGTCCATTTTTTTACTCTTTGACCTTTGACCTTTAGGAGTCCATAGTCGAATCCTACAAATCCGAAGAGGAGTCGGACTTTGAGTTCAACATTGTACGGGATTCTCCATCACCTGAACCCATTCAACAGTCTCTTCCGTCACTGCCGTCTTACGATGATAACACTGAAACTGAGAACGAGGACGACGAGGAAGATGTAAGTCATGTTTAATCTTGTTTTGATTTATATTTTATTCAGTCGCATGTTGTATCCTTTTACAAAACAAAATTTGTTATATTTCCATTTAACGTCATATATTATATCTACCCGGCTCTAATGCCAATCTTTAAAAGAAACTATCATTCTTATGATAAAGAGAATAAAGAGCATTTGGTGTTTGTCCCAGTGTTAGTTATTTCATGAGATCTGAGTTTCATTTAGATGTCTTTAGAATATATTTGTAAAGTTTGACATTCACTGTAAAATGCTTTCTGATTATTTATTTTCACACTGTCCGTAATGATGGCGAATATGTCAAATATTAAACCCCTCTCGAATATTGTCAACTTTGCAGTATTTGTTGGGTGTGACTTATATCCAAGTAAAATTCGGCATAATTATAACAATAGTATTTTATTATAGATCTAACAGATGCACTTAGTTTCAGAAGATATATAATTTCTCTGAATTTCCCGAATTCATGAAAAATATAATGTTTGTATGTCTCAGGACACATTAAAAAATTGGTAATCATTTAAACAATGAAAAATGTGAAATAACATTAAAAATTTCCAAATTATTGATACATGAGTTTTTAGTTTAAAATGTCAGAAATTATCTTCAATTTTAGTGTCCAACATACCATGTTCCGTTATTCAGTGTTGGCTTTGGTGTGTTAAGATAATATCACATTTCTAGTTGATTTCTTACTTATATTTGAAATTGTCTAAAATCCTTTATGTGCTTTTCAGGTTTTTTATACTCAAGATAAAAAAGATGTATTTTTACTGCATTTGAAATATATTTATCATCTATCATACAGTCCTTAAAAACATTCATCAATTGAATTGTTGTAATGCCATATTGATTAGGTACAGATAATTAGATTAAAGAGAAACAAGAAATTTAGAAGATAAAATTCAATCATCATATCATTAACATAATATCACCTTTAAAATTGCTGATTAACATAGGTATAAAAAATGAACTGCGACATTTTCAATTTACTTTCCTAAGGAGTAGAAGTGAATATTACTTTAATGATAAAAAATATTTTCTTGTTCCAGAGAGGAAAGGTAATTCTCCTGATAACATGTGACTGTTCTAGTCTTGTATTAACACTCGTGTCTACAGTTATTATATGCAGCAGTTATAAAGAGCAATTTCACCACCTGTAATACTGTTTAAGGTTTTGTATTTGTGTCGCTGTTCTTTTGGTGGTATTAAGCTATTTTAAGTTTCATTGTTCTAGTTTTGATAGATACTCAGTTAAGATACTTAAAGAGGTATAATTTTATTTCCATATTAGTGGTATTTTATTTCTGTGGTTTAATACCATTCATGAAAACCATGAATGTTTGTAGTTAGCTAATATTTCATTTTTTACAGTACTATAAGTTTCAAGGAAATAGATAATTTAGATGAAAAAATGATACCACTTATCAATAAAAGTTCTAATTGTTTTCAATTTTCAAATAGATAAATTTTGTATTTTTTTTAATAATAAGAACATCTACAGTACATTTGTTGATGAAATGAACAGCATTTCAGTTTAAGAGGGATTAAAATTGGTGTAAAACGCCAAGGGTAGAATTTGTGAACAAATATGTAAAGTCTGATGTAATGGGAGGCATGAAAATTGGCAGTCATGTAGAGATTGATAAGAAATAATTTTTGAGATATGTGTTTATTTTGCGAGTAATTATAAAATTAATTTAAATGATAGACATTTCAGACGGTTTGAAGCAAGAAGCAAAATTATACAATTTTATTATATTGAAAATATTGTTCATTGCTAAACAACATTGGTTAGTGTAATTTACCTGTAGACACGAGGAAACCCACCCACCCACCATTTTATTTTCATAATTGATTTATATTCATTGAAATGTCACATATATATACACAAATTATCTGTTCACATGTTCTTCTATGTCCACAACTTTCACATGTTAACAGTTTGACTTCTAGTCTAGTGCGTTTGATCTCCAGTTTGGTCTACCACGAAGACTTTGTGTTTACTGGTCTAGGTGCCCTTGTGGTTTGACTCCGTAAATGATGACTTGTGTTAAGCTACGCTTCTTGAAATTGAACTGTGGATGTAGTTTGTAATGCTTGCGAATTATCATTCCATTATTCTAAGATGAAAGATGATACATAGTGAATATTTTCTTCTTATACTTTGAAATGTAGGTTCAGTTTTTGCTCATGAATATTGTAAGGTTTAATTTTAATGAAGGACGTAAAGAATGTATTCAAAGATACAGTTTGATACGTTTAATGAAATCAGAACAAAAATACCATGAACTTTTTGCACTAGTCACACACTCAGGACAGTGAGGGAGATGTTCAATAACTCTACTTGATGAAGTTACCAACCTGCCTGTTTACAAATACAATATTGATAATAAAATAACACAATTTGTTTTTAATATTCCAAGATATTTCAGTCTGTTGATAGTCAGTGCCAGGTGGTAAATTAATATATTCCTATTGTATCAAACAAAGTCACTGCCTTAAGATTGATTTATGTTTAATCATCAAGATGTAGCTCAATGTTGTTATCGGAGTGATACACCTGGTAGATAAAATATCTAGGTAGTTTGGTAGGTATGGTATAGTTTGGTAGGTTATTGTTAGTTTGGTAGGCCTAAGTGCTGTGTGTTTGTACAATAGTCTTGATGAAGCACTGGTCTTATACAAATTAAACTTTTAAACTAATATCATATCTAATATTTGGTATTAGTGACAATAATTGTATAAATATTTGTAGTAATTAGGATGTGTTTTTGATATATATACTTTGATGATAGTTGACAGATAGGATTAGATAAAATATAATTTCATTATTTCAGTAATTTAAATGATGATTGAAAAAATATGTATATTTCAGGGTTCTGCCTCTTTCTTTTTTTTAAATCTGTTTTGTAGGTGTGTGATAATTAATTTCCCATATTATTAATGATTAAAAACAATATGATTATTATATGTTACAAACTAATTAGATATTAGCTGATTGATTAGATTTAATGTGTTAGTTGTAGATTTTTATTTGATAATTTAAGCAATACTTAGAGGAAATAAGGCTCAAATTAAAGTCTGCGCAATGCCTCATTTTTTGGACAAAATTAACTGACAATTACAGAATTATTTGAACACTTGAAAGTATCCATGCAAATTTCATTTCTCATAATAAGTGAAAATGTCATTTGAAGAAATAAATTATTTCTGGTACCAAAATAGTTTTAATCTTGGCCTCCATTTCTGTTACCTAATTAAAGTGTTAATTATTTAATGAGAACCAGATCGATAAAATGATAATTTTTCTTTATATTTGTTTCTTCGGCTTGCTACAGAAACAAAAACGACAGGTAAAAATCACCTAATTAATGCATACTTTTTAATTTGCATGTTGAATATCTTGTTCAGCATGCCATTTATTTTTAGTAGATTTCACTTTCTTTTTCAGAAATTCTTTTAAATACTCCATAAACCTTTATTTTCTGTTAATATCTTAATCATAGACCTTGAAAGTGACAGTGTAAGTTGAGAAGCTGTTTAAATGAGATTGTTGAACCAAGTATTATGTTTTCAAAATTGCCATTTGGATGTATCATCTGGACGTCGTATCCAAGAATTATAGACATTTTAATATCTATCCACTGTTGAAAATATTCTGAAAGCTGTAACTATTTTTCAGTCTCATTTTCACAACATTTCAACTTGCACTGTAAACATTTGTCATATTTTTTATAACTTCAAATTGCTAAATGTAACTTTAAGATATGGTATAAATAGTTATTTTAACTATTAATGTTTCCAAAATTAATTTCCCGATAAATACATACATGTACTAACACTGTCATAATTATAGATTAAGGAACAAACATTGAAAATTAACTGAAACATTTATTCTTTCATTATTCGTACAAATGTACATGTTTTTAATTTTGAAATAAACTCCAACATAGGTTTATGATTAATTCATTAGAGATGAAATGTCTAGAAATAGGTGAAGAACCTGTTGACTGTTTGGTTATCAGTGTAAAAGCTCAATATAGCGTAGAATTTTATCATGTTTTATTTGCAATAAAATAACGAAAACAAATAAAAACTTGTGCACAGAATCAAAATTATTTTAATTTTTTTTTCATGCTTTATATTTTGGGGAAAAGTAGTGGGTCGGTTTGGTTAATTTTTTTTATAAATTTTTATATATATACATATATATATATATTAAACACTATTTATGACATGATAGGCATATCAGTGGAATATTTCGAGATAACAAAAGTGACCAGAAATAATGTATCCAAAAAGAAGGGAAAACGTATATTTTTGAAATACAATGTACCAGATATGCATGAAAAAATTAAAAAAAATAATGATAGATAGAAAAACCAAAAAGCGTAATTATTTTATTTATCTCTGTTTTTAGATTGATTGGTAGACTTTTTAACAACTGTTATTTCTTAAACAGTCCTTTCAATAATCATGCCATGAAATTTAATATTCATTACTTCATTCTCTAAACATTTGAAATGCTGATGTTCTACATTTGTTTCGCTCCATAAAATTACGATTGTGTTCCACATCAGTGCTTATTAAGTCTAGTAGCACTTTTTTATCATACATTTATGAAAATATTTTTTTAAATAGTTATTAATTATTAATATTATTCAATGCTGTATTTGTTTCTCAAAATATTCTTGGATTATAATAAAATCTAATTTATGATTTTCAAATATTTTGAAAATTGTTAATGACTTAAAAAATCACTTCAGTTTCTAATATGCATCAAATCGTTTTAACGTTAATATACTCTCCAATTCTATGATAAATGTATACTGTATGCTTAGTATGCTTTTGTGGAAACGATGTCAATTTATTGCACCAGTTGGATATTGTGTCAGGAAGTTGTTTTTTTAAATTGATTTCAATGAATGTGCATTGTTTACTTGCATGATTTTTTGTTTATTTTTAATGCCTTAAACATAGAGGGCTAAGAAGCAGAAGGTAATTTGCTTGAATTAGTACTGTTTTTTATGTGCAGCCTAAGCTTAATTAGCACAGTGTTAAATTTATGTGTGTTTTTCTCTTAGTTTAGTTTTATTTCAAACATTTTAAAAGTCAGTACTTCTGAGTGATACTCTCTTGTTTTATTTACTGAATATCACATTTATTCATAGAAATATCTAATACACAGAACAATTTTGAATGACAAAATAAATACGACAGTAAACTATTAAGTAAGAAACTAGATCAGCGATTTCTACATTTTTTTTCTTTGAAAATCAATCTATTTTTAAAACTAATTAAGAGTAACTTATGTATCTACCGGGTCATTAGGCAAAAAACAAACAATAATGATAGATATGATTCACTCATATTTTCAATGGATATGAAACAAAATTTAAAACAGTTATTATTCCAGTGTATACTGTGAATTCTAACTTATTCATAAATTTGTTGGTATTCATTGTGGAATCCCAGGTTAGATATCGGTCATATTTCGCCCTTGTACTGGCTCCTGAAACCCAGTGTCAGAACAACACACATATTAAGATGCCATTCTACATATATAATCATGTGACAGTGATTTACTGTATAAGGGAATATATTAAACAGAAGTTCACTCTGTATTTGAGGAGCTATATTTTGGACCCGAAACAAATTCTCAACTGTTGAAATTGGGGAGATACAGCATTGCTTTGATATGAACATGCTGTGAGATTTTCTAAAATTGATTCTCACAAGAAAGTAGAAACAAAATCACTGTCTATAGAAATAATTTGCACAGTATTTATTATGTGTTGAGATCTTTGAGTCTAAGACCTCTTAGTTTCAGTTTTCAGTTGCTGTGAAATTATATCTAATTTGGCGCCATTGCTTGATGTAGATTATTTGACAGAATGCTGAAAACGCTTTAAGTGTTTTATCACCCGAGGGAGAAGCTTGCTGTTCCCTACATCTGCAGCAGCTGTTGATCGACAAAATATTTAAAAGCTGCACAAAAGCTTTCACCTGCAGTTTGCTTAATAGCAAATACTGAAACCATATATAATACATGATGATAACCTGTAAAGTTTTGTAGTATTCAGGACCACCGAACACAAATAAACACTCTACTCTGAAAAGCCACCTGATAGCGTGTTTTTTTTATTTTTTTATTTTTACATAGTGCTTAATTCCATTATAAATTGTATTTAAAACATTTGACAGAAAAATATACTAGTGTTATTTTTAGAAATATCGAAATGTAATGCAAACATACTCATAGCTTTTTGATAGAGCTCTCTGCACTCGCAGCAAATGCTGACGCACATTAAAATATATATTAAACAGAAATATGTATACTGTATAAAGATCGCATTATGTCTTTGAGGTTGTAAGAATGAGTCATGTTATTATAGTCACATCATTGAAAAAAAGATGTCTTTTTGTTGTAAATATATTGACATACAGGTTTAAAAATATATATTGAATTTCTAGAGACCATGCTTGGGAAAAAAAGATAAAACATCCTTTAAATCATATATGCTGAGTTAGATAACATAGAATTTATATAGTTAAGTTAGGGAGTTAAGACATTTTTACAAAATCAAGGGAGATCACTCTGTTGACCATGATAATGATAAGATGATCTTTTTTATGATTTGTAAAGGATGAAGCTGCAAGACTCCGACAAATTTCCAACAGGGAAGCCCGCGCAGCTAAGCGTGCTGCACAGGCAGAGAAACGTCGTCAAGAAGTAGATCGCCGTCGTCGAGAACGAGATGAACAGAGTAAACGTGAGAAAGAAGAATGGGAGCGCCAAGAACTCCTGAAACAGGAACTGGAGGAAGCAAGAAAACGTAACGAAGAAAACAGGAGGTAACCATGCTTATTTTGACTGGAATGACTTTGCCAAGGTCTTCATCATGTTGGGATATATTTGCAAATAAAATATACATACATAATTTCTTGTAATGGTAAATCAATTTGAAATGGTTGTTAACAAATTTATTATTTTCATTGTTATTTTCTACCAGGAAACGGAGAGAGGCAGAAGCAGCAGAGAATGCAAAAGAGCTTGAAGAGGAACAAAACAGACAACGACAGTTACAGGCGGAACAGGAACGAGAGAAGAGAAGAAGGGAAGAGTATCAAAGAAAACTTGAAGAAATGAAAAGGAAACAGATCTTAGAAGAACAAAGGAAACAAGGTAATTTGTACTGCTTGATACTTGCTAGCTAGAAAAACGTAGATATTCAAATTACGCAAAATTCAATCGATTCTTTCGGATGTTTTATCACCACAACAGCTATTGTCATCCCATCATATCAGTCATTAAATTAACAGGATGAAATAATTACAGAGAAATTACAGTCAGACATAGAAGGCAATTATTGTTTTATTATAATGACACAAGAGGTTAGACAGAATTGACCATACAGGTATCAGTTTTGAAGAGATTGGAGAAAATCTGCTTCTTCTGGGATTAAAGAAGGAAAAGAGGAAATGTATTTGCCTTTTGTTTGTGTTTACAGAGGAAATGTAGTTGCCTTTTGTTTGTGTATTTACAGTGGAAATGTAATTACCTTTTGTTTGTGTTTACAGAGGAAATGTAATTACCTTTTGTTTGTGTGTTTACAGAGGAAATGTATTTGCCTTTTGTTTGTGTTTACAGAGGGAATGTAATTGTCTTTTGTTTGTGTTTACAGAGGAAATGTAATTGCCTTTTGTTTGTGTGTTTACAGAGGAAATGTAATTTTAATTGCTGTTTATTTGTGTGTTTACAGAGGAAATGTAATTGCCTTTTGTTTGTGTTTACAGAGGAAATGTAATTACCTTTTGTTTGTGTGTTTACAGAGGAAATGTAATTTTAATTGCTGTTTATTTGTGTGTTTACAGAGGAAATGTAATTGTCTTTTTTTGTGTATTTACAGAGGAACTGATGAAGAAGATGAAGGAAGAAGAAGAGCGACGTTTGGCTGAGGAAGAAATGATGGCAAAGATGGCTGAAGAAGAGCGATTAGCCTATGAGGAAAAGAAAAGAAGGGAAGAGGAGGAGAGAAAGAGAAAGGAAGAAGAAGACAGGTACAATAATTCCTTCTTAAGAATCATATTGGATTTTGTATAAATAATCTGATTTCCTCTTTGTCTGCTTCTCTGAATTAAAATTTGTAATTATCAGTTCCCTTCAAACCCTTTAATGAGGTTTATATGGCACAAATAGGGGAAAATGCCTTAATATAACAGTATCCTGTTGTGATTGAAATCGTTTAAAGAAAATAAGCTGTCAAAATGTATCAAGTTTTACGTAGTGTTAACTATATCAATTCCTACCATAAGATCCCTTTTCGCTCCACCCTGCCACCTGTCCCATTTTGAATCAATGTCATTATATGAGAACTTACAGACTTAGTCTGTATCTACGTAACCAAAGTCTTAATTTCTCCGTCCTGATTAGATTCTGGTTTGTACAACAGTGAAGACGTTTGTGTCGTATAAACAATAAGAATAGTTATGGTGAACACTTGTTTTACATGATTTCTTTCTCCGCCATCAGGATCAGAAGAGAGGAAGAGGCAAAGAAAGCTATGGAGGAAGCACGCAAGCTTGCTGAAGAGATGGCACGGCGACAGGCGGAGTTAGAGGCCCGCCTAAAGTTCAATCACACCATACAGGTCGAGTCTTCTGGCATGACCCACTCGCAGAGTATGACTCGGGCTTTCGTATTCTCCTACTATGAATTACTGTCCTGGCTTGGACTTGATATCCCTGAGTTTGAGCTGCTAAAACTCAATCAGTATTAGAACATCACTGTACATTCACGATATTTTGTTCCATTATGACTTAAGTACAATATCGCTAGGAATGGCCTAACATTAGTCATTATTATACAATAGTTAGTTAAATCCATTTAATTATGTCTGACTGGCCTTAAAACTGCTACTAGAGATATTTTGAATTAATATTTTACATTTCAAGTACATTTATGATGTTATGTAAAAATTGGGACATCGGTATTTTCAATTTCGATTCAATTTTATCATTTTTTAAAAAATTTACTGTGACTTTTAATGGGAATGGTTGAACATATTTCACTGTTATTTAGTGTTAACAAATAAAGACCTGTATAAACTCGATGGGTAAATGGGAGATTATCCTTTACTCCCAAGTTGATCAAGAAACACCGATGATTTCTAAGGTAACAAAATGAGATCCCTTTATTTATTTAGCATTACTTGGGTAGCAACATTCTCACACGTTTGTAAGAAGCACTGAAAAGTATATATAGAAACGCTGAAATAGGTTCAATAATTTTCATGGAAATCACTCACTGGGCACATAGGCTTAATTCTTAAATAGTTGTCATTGTTATCAATATTCAAATTGATGTGATACTTACAAAATATTGAAATATATCTTTGAATTTTAAATTTTTAAACCGAAAATGCTCTTGACTGAAAAGTTAGATTTTTCAGTATTTTTTATTTTTACTTTACGATATATCTAGATTGATTTGATGAACATGTTCAATCAATGTTTTTATAACAGCCGTCCAATTATCAAAGTTATTTCATATTGTATTAATTTCTTATACAAATAAAGGAAAATATGTGTAGTGATGTATATATTTAAAACATATCTCTATTGCTTATTGTGATATTTGGTAGTTATTGATTTTTTCAACTACATAACTTTTAACATTGTTGAAAATATGGTAAGAAATTTTCTGGTATTATTTTCCGTCCACAAAAGTTGATCTTTGTGAATTTTTTTATCCTGATCATATATTTCGAAAGATTTTCAAATTGCTCAAACAGTAGTGTGATATAAACGTTGAAGTAATTTTGTAAATTTTAGCACGGTAATTTACATTTCTAGCTAATTGTTCTGGCTGTGATCACTTAGCCATGCTTTTGATAGGTATTGATAACATTCAATATTAGTACAAATTGTATAGTGTCAAAATGTATGCTGTATCCCTACATGTCATATTTATTTTATAATAATTGGATGAGGAGAAATTTTATATTTTGATCCTATTTAAAATACTTTAAAAGGAAAGATGTATTTTGTTTTGTCACTGCTTTTTACACCAGATTAATAACATATTTTGGCACACAACCAAATATTACTCAAATACGTATGTGTGGACAAAATATTCTGAAAAGTCTTTCAATGCAGATTTAAAACAGATGAAAATGAAATATATCTATTTTGAAAGTAAGATAGTTTGAAAAGTAGTTCAGGTATCTGGTTTGCCCTGTTCAATTTTCTTTTTAACTAATCCTATTGAAATAACAATACTTTCGTCAATTCCAATGTTAAAATCTGAGTGTATTTGAATTTTACCAGCTATATTGAAAACAAGTATCGTTTACTGTGTAATCTGTTAGGTAAAAAAATATTGCTATTGGCAAGTAATTATGGTAACTCGTGGTTTTTGTAAATCGTGATAAATAAGTACGGTGCTGTTACTGCCAAAACACTGGTAGCCGTTCCTAATATACATTGTATACTTTATATTTATTTCCCTTTTTTCGTAATTCGTGTTTACATATGATATTTATCACCATTATATTGTTGATTTTCTGAGTTATTATCATTATTTATTTGTTTCTAGTTAGATAAAGATTATTTTTAGTTTCCTACAGGGTAGACACAAGGGTTATGGTATAAGTATTTCCTCTTTATTGACTAATATCTCAGCCAGGGTTTTTTTTTTTTTTATTTTTTTGTTAAACACTGTCAGGAGGACACGATCAATGAATTTTATTTATATTTCTCCTTTAGAAGATGCTAATATCACTGAAACAATGAAATTATCAGATTATACATGAGACTGGTCTAAAGTATATGACTATTAAACTGTCAGTGAAGGCACAATTATTTCATAGTTTATTCCTTTCACCTTCCCCGTATATGTTAAGTAATGTGAGATCATTATCATCTTTTTTTTTTAACTTTTTATCTTGCCAGGAAAACAGCGTGATGAAAAATTTGTTAGCAGTTTACTTGGTTGGCTTCTTATATTATGATATATTGGCATTGACACGTATTTAGATTTGGTCACAAGACTTTTTCTGCGTGCTTTTATATTTTGAAATTACCATCGGGTTTGTTCTCTCTCTTTCTCTCTACAAAAATAAATTTGACAGGTTTTTTGGGAGACTGATTTGTATGGGTTGCTCTATAATGGAATGTAGTCATTCTACAAAATAGCTATTTATAGATACTGAGAATTGCATTTCAGATAGAACGTTTTGATTTGATTATATTTCAACATTACAATATATTGTATTATTTTGTTTTCTATGTTGTCTTTGGATTAAACCAGGGAATCTGAGACTGGAGTTCGTCAGTCGTAAGCTTCAAATTTCACCAACAACAGAAATATACAGGATTGATATGTGTTAACTATAAATTTACACCCTGCCTTCCTTGCATGGCAAAACAGATGGCATCATGAAGGGATTAATTATATCATGACGACCAAAAAGGATTTTATAAGAATTGAAAATACACAAGCATATTTTATCTGTCTTGTTCAATGACTTGGACATAAAAAATTTACATTGAAGGAAATTATGGACACTGAAAACGTTAGTGAAATTACATGAAGAGAGGGACATTATATCAATGTACCTATGTCTTCTGTTTCTTTACACAGCAAGGAATAGATGAGAAAAAACCCTCATTAGAATCATGTAATCCGCTATTTACAAATGTAGGGTATAGGTGTAGTCGAGCACATTATTCACCAATAGCGTCATTAGATACATTATTCCAGGGGAGACAACTGTGGTTAATTCTGGCTGATTTTATGTTCTTTAAACCTGGTTATATATTCCAGGTCAATTGTATGTGTTCATTAAGCACTTTTCCATCTGAAATAAAAATATTGCATTTTTTCTTAACTGTTTGTTTATCTTTACATACCTAGCTACAAGGACTTATCAATAAGTTGTGAGGCTCATATTTAAGGGTTTGGCTTTTGGCAGACATATTGCTTTATTTTTCAACATTATCCGCTTCAGTATCTATGTACTTTTGCAATGTTTAAGATGTTTAAGGGCCTCAGAACATCCTTCACTGCATGTATGACATCATCATCTGACTGAAAGTGGATACCGGAAATGGTCATTTTCATTTTGGAAATAGATGAAGGGATGATGAAGCGAGATAGGACGAATAAGGCATAATCAAGCTCATTAATTGAAAGCCACAATCGTTAATGGCAGCAATGACAATAACAGACTTGTGAACAGGGATGTTGTCCTGGTGGAAAAAGGACACCTTTATTGAGTTTCGTGGCGCTTGAATTTAATATTCTCTCTTAACTCCCAAAGAAGTGATGCTTAATAAGAGCCATTGATTGTTTGTCCCTTTTGCAGATAATCTTCCATCAGCATCCCACGAAACCTAAGTCATAATCTCTCCAGCTGAGGAACAGTCTTTACCAGGTGCTTCCATTGTTTAGACTGTTATTAGGTCTCTGGGGTGAAATGATGGAACCATATTTCATCCATAGCCACAAATATCTTTAGAAAGTTAGCAGGATCTGCCTCTAAAAGGTTCAGATTAGCATGCGACAAATTTCGCATGGTGTGATCAACTGCCAGGAGTCTTGGTACCCAACGCCTTTGCTGAGAGTTTTGTCTCATTGCAAGATCTTCCGTTAGAACGGAATGCACTCTTTCTTGTGAAATCCCAACTGTACTGGCTATATCTCTCTGTAACTCACATGTCAGTCATAACAATATCTTGGACTATTTCTGTGGTTACAACAATGACAGACCTCCCAGAATGGGCGTCATCCCCAAGGCTCCTCCTACCATGCTTAAATTCCACCATCGACCTTTTCATTGTAACATATAAAGGGGCATCATTCCCCAGTGTTGCTACCATATCAGTATGGATATCCTTAGGTGCTAGACCTTTCTTATGCAAATATTGAATCGCTGTGCTTTCAGCGATTTTGTCCATTTTGAAAAAGTCACCAATCTAATGATACCAGTCTTGGGTACACTGCCTTCAATAGTCAAGCTGTTAAAAGACATCCCTGTCTAACGTCTTCAATACAAGGCTCACAACTTATCAATCAGTCCTTATAGATGATAACATGTGTAAGCTTCATAAGGAGAGATTAAGAGAATGTTTGTCATTTTTCAACAACACATGCACATTTGTCGTTTAAATCCCATATCAAGCTTAGACTCAAAAGAATACATCAGAGTTACTACTTTCAATAAAATCATTGTTTGATATTAATTATGGCCCATGGCATGGGATTGAAAATTAAAAAACAAAAATAATTACAAAAGACTAGAAAACTGAATATTGAACAGTTGATAGCTAACGAAAGCGTTGGACAAAAACGTCTGTATAATATGTTATTACAATATATCGTTATTCCTTCAGATTTGTCAAAAAAATGGTTAGCATCAATGGAACATATCTGAAGTATTTTGTGGATGTTTATAAAACTATTTTTATAGATGTTCAGATAATGCTATTTGGACCATAACCTGGTTATCTTTATAGACAGGTAATGGTAATATACAGATGTCCTTGATAGACAGGTATTGTTATATACAGATGGCCTTGACAGACAACATTATAAATGCTCACTTTGGATGTATGTAACCAATAGATAGCACGTCCTTCGAAATTACTGAACAGGTGTACTCATATAATAAAATGTGATATTTTTATGCAACAGATATTGTTGAAACAAATTGTAACACTAAATTTTTATAGTAATCATGGAAAGTGGTTATGTTTTGTTTGTGATTTTGAGCATGGGTATAGCACGGACTACTAGGTGTGTAACCTCTACGTGGCTACAAATAGATACCTATATAATCATGACTGCACGGGCCTCCGAGTCTAAGTCTGATAAAATCACTCATCCATAACTGATCCCATTCTACCTGTGCACTCAGATGTCCACGACTCGACTAGCGATAAGGGGACATAATCCATGGTATCCCGTAGAAGTCAATGTAGTTGCAAATGAACCAAATAGCTTCAATATCTCACCATATTTCAGTTTTTCCGTGAAAAATTTGCTACGTAATATGTTGTTTTAAACATGAATACCACTCGCCGGGTTGGTTTTATTAGTTGCATTGGATTTTGAGCGAAACTGTGTACTATATATGCAAATGAGTGTTTACTCGCACTGCCGACTTTATGGGCCAGATATAAGGAATTCACAAAAGGGTGGATGGTGGGTGTTTTTCTATTCCAAAAAAGAAACCTTTCAATCGTCTTCTTAAATAAGAAAGTTAGATACAGTAGAGCCAAAACATCGTCTGCAATCAGAAAAACGTCCGAGGCGTATGTATGATACGACCTTGTAAATAAAGGAAAGTTGTGAGGTAAGGGGTTATCCTAAGATTTACTGTCTGATATATGATAACATGATATTGATATATATAAATTATTTATGTGTAACTTGCTATCTGAACAGTCGTTACTGTTTGTTATATTGCGGAAGAGGGCTTTACATAATTTCAATAACTTGTGCCTATTCCTTTTTTTTCAATTAAATATGTTTATAGGCCGATGATTGGCTTCTTTTGATTCAAACTATCTAAAATAAATTGAATTTCAATAATTATGCGTACTCGGGGTTTTAAATTTTCCATCATGGACAGAATTTCATAAAACAGAAATCTAAGAGTACTTGTCTTCATTAAAATGTTTAAATTTTTCCGCATATTTTAGTACCGGTAGGCGTTGTTCTGTTCAAATGTATTTTCAAATTCTACATCTTCTCGCAATTTTATTAGTTTTATCCAAAGTCAGAAGTATGAGATAATTTCTTCGTATATTGACTGTAGTAATGTGCAATCATATAGGACATAGAGTTGGACAATGAGAAATTAGCCCATGAAAGAGATGACTATAGTACACACATGTCCAGGAAAACTACCAGGGGTTCTCACTTCCGACTTTACTAGTACGTCCTTCGAAATAACTGACCATATTCACTCATGTAATAAAATGTGATTTTTATACAATACACTATTTTCTTATAATAATCATTGAAAGTAGTTACTTTTTGTTTATGTTTTTGAACATAGATGTAGCACGGATCACTAGGTGCGTAACCTCTATGTAGGCAACAATTAGACACCTATATATCCATGATTGCACGGGTCTCCGAGTCTGATAAAATCAAACATCCATGACTGATTCCATTCTACCTGTGCGCTCACATGTCCACGACTCGACATAACCCATGGTATCCCCTAGAAGTTAATGTAGTTGCAAATGAACCAAATAGCTTCAATATCTCACCAAATTTCAGTTTTGTCGTGCAAATATTGCTACGTTATTTGTTGTTTTAAACATGAATACCTCTCGTCGGGTTGGTTTTATTAGTTCGTTGAATTGTAAGCGAAACTGTGTACTATATATGCAAATGAGTGTTTACTCGCACAGCCGACTTTATGGTCCGGATATAAGGAATTCACAAAAGGGTGGATGGTGGGCGTTTTTCTACTCCCTTAGAGAAGGCTTCAATCGTCTTCTTAAATAAGGAAGTTAGATACCGTAGAGCCAAAACATCGTCTGCAATCAGAAAAACGTCCGAGGCGTATGCATGATACGACCTTGTAAATATAGGAAAATTGTGAGGTAAGGGGTTATCCTAAGATTTACTGTCTGATATATGATTGCAGGATATTGATATATATATATACATTATTTATGTGTAACTTGCTATCTGAACAGTCGTTACTGTTTGTTATATTGCGGGAGAAGGCTTTACATAATTTCAATAACTTGTGCCTATTCCTTTTTTTTCAATTAAATATGTTTATAGGCCGATGATTGGCTTCTTTCGATTCATACTATCTAAAATAAATTGAATTTCAATAATTTTGCATACTCGGGATTTTAAATGTACGATCAGTGACATATTTTCTTATAAAAGTAATATAATAGTACTTATCTTCATTAAAATGTTTATTTTTTTCGCATATTTTAGTGCGCTCACCTGTCCACGACTCGACTAGTGATAAGGCGACACTACCATGGTATCTCCGAGAAGTCAATGTAGTTGCAAATGAACCAAAAAGCTTCAATATCTCGACATATTTCAGTTTTGTCGTGAAAATATTGCTACGTTATTTGTTGTTTTAAACATGAATACTTCTCGCCGGGTTGGTTTTATTAGTTGCATTGGATTTTAAGTGAAACTGTGTACTATATATGCAAATGAGTGTTTACTCACATAGCCGGCTTTATTCACTGGATATAAGGAATTCACAAAAGGGTGGATGGTGGTCGTTTTTCTACTCCCTTAGAGAAGGCTTCAATCGTCTTCTTAAATAAGGAAGTTAGATACCGTAGAGCCAAAACATCGTCTGCAATCAGAAAAACGTCCGAGGCGTATGTATGATACGACCTTGTAAATATAGGAAAGTTGTGAGGTAAGGGGTTATCCTAAGATTTACTGTCTGATATATGATCGCAGGATATTGATATATATAAATTATTTATGTGTAAGTTGCTATCTTATCAGTTGTTACTGTTTGTTATATTGCGGAAGAGGGCTTTACATAATTTCAATAACTTGTGCACAGTCCTTTTTTTTCAATTAAATATGTTTATAGGCCGATGATTGGGGTTTTAAATGTACGATAAGTTACAGATTTTCTTAAAAAAGAAATCTAATAGTACTTGTCTGCATTAAAATGTTTATTTTTTCGCATATTTTAGTACCGGTAGCCGTTGTTATGTTTCAATGTATTTTTTAAATTCTACATCTTCTCGCAGTTTTATTTGTTTTAAGCAAAGTCAGAGGTATGAGATAATTTCTTCGTATATTGACTGTAGTAGTGTGCAATCATATAGGACATAGAGTTGGACAATGAGAAATTAGCCCATGAAAGAGATGGCTATAGTACACACATGTCCAGGAAAACTACAAGGGGTTCTCACTTTCGATTTTACTAGCACGTCCTTCGAAACAACTGACCATATTCACTCATGTAATCAAATGTGATTTTTATGCAACACTCTATTTTCTTATAATAATCATTGAAAGTAGTTATTTTCTGTTTATGATTTTGAACATAGATATAGCACGGTCTACTAGGTGTGTAACCTCTATGTAGGCAACAAATAGATACCTATATATCCATGATTGCACGGGTCTCCGAGTCTGATAAAATCACTCATCCATGACTTATCCCATTCTACCTGTGCGCTCACATGTCCACGACTCGACTAGCTATAGGGGACATAACCCATGGTATCCCCTAGAAGTTAATGTAGTTGCAAATGAACCAAATAGCTTCAATATCTCACCATATTTCAGTTTTGTCGTGAAAATATTGCTACGTAATATGTTGTTTTAAACATGAATACCTCTCGTCGGGTTTGTTTGATTGGTTGCATTGGATTTTGAGCGAAACTGTGTACTATATATGCAAAGGAGTGTTTACTCACACAGCCGACTTTATTGGCCGGATATAAGGAATTCACAGAAGGGTGATGGTGGGAGTGTCATAGTCTCAGTTATAACCGGACCAAGGACGTTAAGCTCAGAGTAAGAAAGAAGTGGATGGTGGGTGTTTCTATACTCCCAAAAATTAAGCATTCAATCGTCACTCTATTCTCAAATAAAAAAGTTAGATACAGTATAGCCAAATTAACTGTACCGCGCAACACTTTCGCGCTTTAGTTAAAACTTTGAAATCCAAAGGTGATCGAACGACATTGGACGATTGTTCTGTATGTTAAAATTCCAGTGAAAATTCTATTAGCATAAATGATAAGATAAACAGGTAAATATTGTTCAATTTTCTTCTTTGAAATAATTTTGAAACATTTCAAAGTCTATAATTAATAGGCCTAGAATCAATAACGTATGTGTACGTTTGCTATCTGATCAGTTGTAACTGTTTGTAATAATGCGGGAGAGGGCATTACATGATTTCAATACCTTGTGCCTAATCCTTTTGTTTCACTTAATAATGTTTAAAGGGCGATGATTGGCTATTTTTTTTTAAATTTTGATCATCAATGTTTATGCTATCACGCATTTAAATTCAAAATGAGTCTGCTATATACCGTGCTATGAGAGACTTGCAGATATGTAACCTCTAGGCTACAAATAGATACCTATATAATCATGACAGCACGGGTCTCCGAGTCTAAGTTTGATAAAATCACTCATCCATGACTGATCCCATTCTACCTGTGCGCTCACATACATGCCCACGACCTGACTAGCGATAAGGGGACATAACCCATGGTATCCCCTAGAAGTTATTGTAGTTGAAAATGAACCAAATAGCTTCAATATCTCACCATATTTCAGTTTTCCGTTAAAATATCGCTACGTAATATGTTGTTTTAAACATGAATACCTCTCGTCGGGTTGGTTTTATTAGTTGCATTGGATTTTGAGCGAAACTGTGTACTATATATGCAAATGAGTGTTTACTCGCACAGCCGACTTTATGGGCCAGATATAAGGAATTCACAAAAGGGTGGATGGTGGGCGTTTCTCTACTCCCACAAAAGAAGCATTCAATCGTCACTATATTCTTAAATAATAAAGTTAGTTACAGTATAGCGAAATAAATAATCAAAATAATCCAAAGGTGATCGACCGACATTGGACGATTGTTGCGTGTGTTAAAATTCCAGTGAAAATTCTATTAGCATAAATAATAAGTTTAACAGGCAAACATTGTTCAATTTAATAGGCCTAGAATCAATAACGTATATGTAAGTTTGCTATCTCATCAGTTGTAACTGTTTGTGATAATGCGGGAGAGGGCATTACATGATTTCAATAACTTTTGCCCAATCCCTTTGTTTCACTTAAATACGTTTAAAGGGCGATGAGTGACTATTTTTTTATTTTGAACATAGATGTTTATGCTATCGCGCATTTAAATTCAAAATGAGTCTGGTATGTACTGTTTTATGACGGACTAGCAGATATGATCCTCTATGTAGGCTACAACAAATATCTATATAACCATGACTGGGTCTCTCTAGTATAACGGTACATACTAAGTTCGTATCAGCACAGATTGCAGTTTGAAAAAATCTCTCATACCTGACTGGCCCCATCCTACATGTGGGCTCTCGTGCCTCCAACTCGATAAGCGATAAGGGGACATAACCCATGATATCCCGTAGAGATAGCTGCACATGTCGTGGTAGTCTCTTACATGCTATCTGTACTGTACATTTCCCGGGGTCAGGAACACAATATTTCAGCTCCCCTCATTTCGATTCCTAAGTCGTGGTAGTCTCTTACATGTAATCTGTACTGCAGCATCTGATAATCAATGACAGCGTTAACACCAATACGATATTCTATGCATCAATAAATAATGTAAGAAAACGTTGAACAAAATTACGTATTACCAAACAATTCTTTTCCCGTGTTATTAATCATTTAGAACATGGTTTTATATATTTATGTTGTTTAAAGGTAACATAGTAAAAATTAGTCTTGCTCAAATCAGTTTAAAAAAGAAGTTAGGAATAATACGAAGTCAATATGTAGGTCATAAACACCTAATTCAAGTTTGGCCTATTTGTACTACTCAAGAAACCTCTTTTAGTCAACTTTAAAGAAACTTGAAAACGATGCTTACAAATATCAAATAACAAATAATTACCCCATGGACCCCTCCTTGCCCAATCCATATATAGGTCATGTCGTTTTTACGTCTAGTCGTTCCTGTGGCAATGCGTTAGATACCCGCCGAGTGTCAATCATCACATTTTCAAGTTTATCATCGAAATATATTCATAACGAGGTCAGTACGTTTGAAAGGCCATATTGTTCACGCAATAACGGTTGTAGCCTATGTCTCAATGAAATTTTCCTACTTTCAGTCTGCGTTAATTTTATCTTATATAATGATAATATTGATTGGAGTTCGATGTAAAGTGTGTTAATATTTTATAAAATACAGGAAGAGTTTAGTTCTATCCATGCCTATTTACCACTTACAACACATTGAACAGTACACCACCTTGCTATCATGCTTTTAATCAACATATACAGGATGTCTCTACGTAAATCAGAACATAGGCAATGCTATTTAAACTGCTCTTTGATACTTTGTGCTTTCCACGTGTTTCAGTGACAGCGTCACAACTAGGCTGTATTTATTTATCATCATCATATGTAGCAGATAATAAATCCACCGGTTTAAATATCTGTAAAATCTGTTTAAATATCCGTGACAAATTATCTGAAATCTGTGGATCTCTTATATTTATATATAGCTCTGTAGACTCTGTAGCGTTCCGTAGAAACAACTTCCGCTACGAACCTAGATAAAACTGGGAATACATAGCTTTTGACCTCTGGAATCGTTAGGTGCTATACAAACAACTTCCGGTTTCTATTTACTTCCTCCTTGATTATGATCTATGAAGTACTAAGAAGAAATGACCCTTCATTATTACTATTCATTACTTTGTACTCAGTTACATACCGACTATACAGTTATACCCCGACAGCAAATTTGATAAACAGATGATGGACTATCCTGAAGGCATATTGCCATTGACCGTCTGCTGTGTATAAGGAAGTGACCGATGCCTAATCATTTACGTTTTAACTTAATACACCTGGACACCATGGATACCGAACTTTTATCAATATAAGTTTGGTTTGTTAATCATTATATAAGATAAAACGAACGACAGATTTGACATGGGATAAATTAAAAGATAAAACATTGTTAAATGTAAAAGTTATATCGTGAGTTGATTGAACTTACAGACAAATGGCCTTTCAATAGATTTTTCCTGATTGTAAACATGATAAACAGCTGATGACTAATACTCAGGTTCGGTAAACATTTTGCCAAAGGCAAGATCAAATCCGGACTTGAGTAAACTGACATGACATTTCGTTCTTATGAAACAATTTTTATTTATGACATAAGTTTATATTCATATCAAATTAATTATCTATCTCTCTTGGCTGTGCATCAATGATATGTCGACTTAGACAAGGCAAAGTTAAAAGAGAAACCATTGAAGGTTTTTCTATGATTTTTTTTTCATTTGAAAGTACCTACTTTATTCGTTCTTATAGAGATTGTACCCTCAATTCGTTATATAAATAGACATCACTATCATTTTGAAAAAAAAAGAGTAAATCGATCAATCAATTTACAAAGTATTGTTTATATCATATACTTAGCAATATTTGATATACCGACAGGTCTTTGTAATTTTGCATACTGTGCATTTGTGGTTCTTCTGTAGTTCTCATTTTAACAATTCAAACTGGAATAAAATTTAAAGACTTTTTTTCATTAGAACATAAATTGAACAAGGGAATAATGCTCATGAATCCAACGTTTTTTGTTTTATTGAACTTGATCATTATATAATTGACTGGTTTGGGAGGAAATGTTATTGGAACAGGTCAGCGCACACTGATTTGTTCTTTTATAGCATTAAGTTATGTAAGTTGGTAGCAGGTTTTTGTCCGATAACCAACGATAACTAGTCTGTTATTTTTTCGCATTTACGTTTAGTAACATTTCGTTCGTGAGACATTTTCGAGTAGATGATAGTTTATCAGTAAATTAGGACAGAGAGAAGAAAAAATAATACTTAAAAAATGTATTATTTTGCAGGCGTCACGCCTTTCCGGCCTGTAGCAGTTGTGCTATTTTGTCAAATAAAGTATTGATTTATTGTTCTGTATTAATGAAAAAAAATATTTGGAAGTGAACGGTCGTAATTCTAATTAAGAAATATTCTATTTCTTTTAGTAATATGAAGCTGGACGTGTTTGATGCTCGTAGATTTGAAAGTTCATTCCGTTGGTGTATACCTTGTTCTATTTGAGAACGTGACATACTTACTTTAAATGCCTAATTATTACATGACGGTTGTCGTCATGAAGCAGACGACGCTTACTCTTCCGGAACACCTGGTCTAATTATCTTTGTACCTTTTCAGAAGTAAATTTTTCTTTTGTTCATGCTTTTCCCTAACTTAATTGGATTTGAGTTTGGGTTCTGATTCTTTTGAGATGCTGGTTTTTTCTTCTTCTTTTTTTAAATTTGTTTTTATTGGTATCTTTTATCTAAAAGCCGTTACAGTTTTACGATTTATTTGATAAGAAGTTAAAATCTTAATAAGAATTTAACAATAATTTCAATTACTTTGTATTCATTAAAATCGATTTTGATACTACATTACATGTAACTGTCGATGATGGTCTGGTTAATCCAAGCCATGAACTAAATGAAGATATGTACTTAACCACTGGAAAAACTAAATCCAAACAAAACTATTGATTTAACTGTAAAAAGGAAAACTGCAATCCTCTTCTTGTCTTTGATAGCCATTTTATGAATGAAAAAGAAAGCCAGAAACTTTTGGGATTTTTTTATTCAGTTCTAAAAGAACATGTAGCAACCACGTCCGAAAATCGTACAAAATATTAAAAACATTACGGAAATGCTCAGTTAAATGGTTGACATGGAGACATCACTTACACCATTTACAATTAAACTAGTGCCAAGTAACTAAAACTTATCTTAATGTATAACATTTTGAACCATACGTTGAACAATATTTAAATGATATTTAACCTAATATCAGTTATGGAGCTCTATTTCATATAATCAAAGAGAGCGCAGATTTCTTAATACCCTTCGTTCTGAAAATGATGGCTCAGTACTTCCCCAGATATAATGTAAATATGGAATTCTCTGGATCCAACAATGACCTCATCTGCGTCATACAAGATTTTGTAATCCGAATTAAATAGTTTGAGATCAACAAATACATATACTGATAACGCCTCTGACAATTGTTCCTCCAGAAGATTAAGTTTAATCCATGTCAGAGACTTGAATGAAGATCAATTTGCTGATTGTACACACACATATATATATATATATCTTCTGTGTCATCCTATACATGTGATCATCTATATGTCAATACAAAACACTTCACCTATTGCTCCAACTCCTGATATCTGATCCAAGGGATGTATACTCGATTTTTTATGTTACTGTCTTAACTTCTGGTCATCCCGAGTCATCTACTGAAACAAATATAATTATATTGTCTGATGTAGGTAAGTTTATATTTGTCACTAATACATTACAATGATTAGTTACTAAATGACATATAGGTGGTTGTTTGTCATCATTTACTTATATATAGGATTATGCTATACATTTGAATAGTTAATCATACTTATAGCGATTGGTCTCACATTAATAAACCACCAATAGCGAAGATATATATCTGTTATCGACCACCAACAGAGAAGATATATATCTGTTATCGACCACCAACAGAGAAGATATATATCTGTTATCTACCACCAATAGAGAAGATATCTGTTATCTACCACCAATAGAGAAGATATATATCTGTTATCTACCACCAATAGAGAAGATATATATCTGTTATCTACCACCAATAGAGAAGATATATATCTGTCATCTACCACCAATAGAGAAGATATATATCTGTTATCTACCACCAATAGAGAAGATATATATATGTTATCTACCACCAATAGAGAAAATATCTGTTATCTACCACCAATAGAGAAGATATATATCTGTTATCTACCACCAAGGGAGAATATATATATCTGTTATCTACCACCAATAAAGAAGATATATATCAATAGAGAATATATATATCTGTTATCTACCACCAATAGAGAAGATATATATCTGTTATCTACCACCAATAGAGAAGATATCTGTTATCTACCACCAATAGAGAAGATATCTGTTATCTACCACCAATAGAGAAGATATATATCTGTTATCTACCACCAATAGAGAAGATATATATCTGTTATCTACCACCAATAGAGAAGATATATGTCTGTTATTTACCACCAATAGAGAAGATATATATCTGTTATCTACCACAAATAAAGAAGATATCTGTTATCTACCACCAATAGAGAAAATATCTGTTATCTACCACCAATAGAGAAGATATATATCTGTTATCTACCACCAATGGAGAAGATATATATCTGTTATTTACCACCAATAGAGAAGATATATATCTGTTATCTACCACAAATAAAGAAGATATCTGTTATCTACCACCAATAGAGAAGATATATATATCTACCACCAATAGAGAAGATATATATCTGTTATCTACCACCAATAAAGAAGATATATATCTGTTATCTACCACCAATAAAGAATATATATATCTGTTATCTACCACCAATAGAGAAGATATATATCTGTTATCTACCACCAATATCTACCACTAAAAGAGAAGATATATATGTTATCTACCACAAATAGAGAATATATATATCTGTTATCTACCACCAATAGAGAAGATACATGTCGGCTATATCTGTTATCTACCACCAATAGAGAAGATATATATCTGTTATCTACCACCAATAGAGAAGATATATATCTGTTATCTACCACCAATAGAGAAGATATATATCTGTTATTTACCACCAATGGAGAAGATATATATCTGTTATCTACCACCAATAAAGAAGATATATATCTGTTATCTACCACCAATAGAGAAGATATATATCTGTCATCTACCACCAATGGAGAAGATATATATCTGTTATCTACCACCAATAGAGAAGATATCTGTTATCTACCACCAATAGAGAAGATACATGTCGGCTATATCTGTTATCTTAACCATTTTTTAAAGTTCATTCAATACAATTCTTCCAAATGAATTTTTTTCACTTTTAAATTGAAATGATCCTTTTTAAAAGTTTAATATGTTATTTTCGACTACCTTACCTTCTCTCTGCAATTTATCTAGTCTGTTTGATATAATAGCACTGAATGCACGTATCTGTAAAATCATGAAGTCCTCCTGGGTCACGTCTGCAGGATCTATTTCTGAGAAATAATAGAGATATGTTAATTTGGTATTGAGTTACCTTTTACAGCGCTAGCTATAGTACACTACATGTACCTTTGTACCAGTAAGTTATATCACTGGGTCCAAAATAAACAGAAAGCACTTTACTTTTTTTAAAGGAATTAGTGTATTATGTACGGGTTGTAGTGCTGTATGGATAGTGTGTGATGACAGGTGGATTTGTTATGTTGTCAGTTTTAAAATGTACCCGACTTCATTGGTATTAAGAATGGTTTTCACGTAGATTATAATCGCAGAATACTTTCGCAATTCTTTCGAAGTTTGAAATAATTTCGTGATACTCAAAACCCTAATCTAGGGAAAGAATTTTGTTTGTTTTTTTTTATATTATTATTTATTTCCACCACAATTTTACAAAACGTTTTCTCTTAGATTGTAATCGTAGACTGTTATCGCAATAATTTTCGCAGAAATCGGTAAAGCTTAAAAGATATTCTTCATTCAAAATGTTATTGGTATTTGATATCTTTCTATTTATCAAATGATTTTTGTAATTTTTGTAATGACAAAATACTTTGTTTCAAAATAATTTGATGTATTACTTTTCCTTATATCTCAGTAACCTTGGTTTCCAAGGTGATTAGCGACAATTTAGAATCTATTGAAAACCATTATTTTAATCCAATCAACCATACCAGTTTAAAGTTCATAGATGGGATAATATTTCTTACAATAAATTAAACATTGATACGTGATATACAAGTAGGTCACAACACTTATATAGATATGGAAATAATTCTCACAATAAATTAACTTTTTGCGCGTGCTATATAAGTAGGTCACAACACTCATATACATATGGAAATAATTCTCACAATAAATTAACTTTTTGCGCGTGCTATATAACTAGGTAACAACACTTATATAAATGTGATTTCGGCTATATTACCTTCTCTCTGTAATTCATCTAGTCCACGAGATAGAATAGAATTGGATTCATGTATCTGTTCTGTCTGTGTCTTCTCTAGGTCCACATCTACAGTAAGTATATCGGACAAATGACAGAGATATGTTAACGTGGTATTTACCTGCATTTTCCAGTGCTAGCGACAGTACACTATCTATACCCTCCTTTGTATCAGTAAGACATATCATTGGGTCAATGAATCCTAATAATGATATAACGCTAAACTGTAGAAATGTATATCATCTACAGTTCTGTCATTACAAAATGATGTTTCAAAATTATTGACATAGTACTTTTCCTTTGATATTAATAGACTACAAGTTGATTGGAGGATATTTATAGATATAGTAATATAGGTCATTTTAATCCAACCAATCTCATAGATTTTAATTGATTTTAAGCATGTGTATAAATGTCTTCGACAAGACAATTATATTAATCAGTAGAGATATATTCGATATATTTTTTCTATGTGATATTAGATAGTTTGATTTTAAAACTATATCAAGTTAGATAGAGTAGAGTCAAACAATGAATGAAACTGCATCATACAGCTGTCCTTCCAGGACTCGTCAGTGATGCTACGTCATAAAGCTGTCCTTCTAGGACTCTTCAGTGATGCTACATCATACAGCTCTTTCGTCTTTCCAGGACTCTTCAGTGATGCTACATCATACAGCAGTCCTTCTAGGACTCGTCAGTGATACCACATCATACAGCTGTTCCGTCATTCTAGAACTCTTCAGTGACACTACATCATACAGCTGTTCCATTCAAAGTACTTGTCAGTTATTCTACATCATACAGCTGGTTCGTCCTTCTAGGACTTGTCAGTGATACCACATCATACAGCTGTTTTGTCCTTCTGGGACTCGTCAGTGATACTTCATCATACAGCTGTGACGTCATTCTAGGACTCTTCAGTGATGTTATATTATACAGCTGTTTCGTCCTTCTATGACTCTTCAGTGATGTTATATTATACAGCTGTCCTAGGACTCGTCAGTGGTGTTACATCATTCAGCTGTCCTTCCAGGACTCTTCAGTGATGCTAATTTTGAAGCCTACGAAGCGACTAAGGAAAATCCAAAGTGATTGAAAGTACTTGAATTATTTGATGAATATACCATATAAGTTCTAAATATAGGAAACAGTAGTACATCCCGCCTTTCCGGAAAGTCTGTTTCGTGATAACCCTGTATGTCAAGAAAATGATATGCGAGGTATTGACAAGTTTCAGAACAGTAGACTACACACAACAAACAAGAAATGATAAATGACCAACCTGGTGCTATTTTTCGTGTACTGCTGTGATTCTTAGAAGAGGGGTCATCGGATTTGTATATCTTATTGATGTAAAACGACAGCGCCATTAACGTCATCATAATCCACACAGTCGTCACTAGTATGTACATCGGTTTCATCGTGGACAGTCAACTGTACTCCAGCAATAGAAACGTCATATATTACTTCAATTGTATATAAAAAGGTATCATTACTTACACACACAACAACAACAAAGAAAGTATCGACATGTCATAAGAATCAAAATCACATCCGATTGAAAAAACATGAGCAATAAAAAGGATTTACATAGAGAAGTCTTGGGAGAAAATCAATTAAATTGATACGATTCGGCATACCAAATGATATGATTTACGTATACCGAAAAGATAAAGGAACGCAACTTCTTTAATTGTAAAATAGTTTGTATTGAATATACATGGCCGTATGAAAAGTAACAGGAACGTTAGGACACCTTACCTAATTGTCAAATGAATATTAAACATCCGTCATCCGTTACAAAAAAATTATCCACATCTGGCACGCCTAAATTACCAAGATAGCGTGACTGTACAAATTTATGCGTCCTTTTCCATTCAAACTAGTGACGATTTTCTGATTATAACCAAAAAGGGTGATCGCCAATACATTGGCAACCAATAATTGTTTTCACAAATATGTTACGACTATCACAACTCTATAGAGGGAGGGATCTCAACAACAGGTCTCTATTCAAATCGTAGTTCATAAATTGACTATAAGTCAGTTAGTGTTGATGACACACCGAGATCCGGACGTGATGATCGGTTCATTAGTCTTGCCCACTTGCATGACAGGAGACGGTCCAATATTAGAAATATTGTTCATAAAAATATTCCTATAGTGTAACAGTTGTCATTATTTATGACATTGTCTCCGCTGGGATTCGAACACGGGACCTCTGTCTTTCGAGTCTGACGCTCAACCGATCGAGCTAAAGAGAAGTTCACTCCACTCTAATGGTATATTTGCAACTAACATTTTACCAGTGTTCCGCTGTATTTAACCGTTAATGTGAAGCTGTGGTTCTTTTTCCTCTAAGTATATAAGATATTTAAGCGTACCCTGAGAGAACTGAAATGAATATAAAATTATTGTCTATGATCAAAAATTACAAAATGTTCAAAGCCGCATCAAATCGGCCCGTCCAAGATAAAGTGTACGATTTTCATCTGTTCTACTACTCAGCCTCAGGGTGACTCGCACTGGATGACCCTGTCAGCTGTGACGTCACAAGTTCAAAACCGGTTACTAGACGTAATAAAGAACTGCACCAGATATTCCTTTAGTTGATAAAAAGATGATACTATATAAAGCAGTGAAAGACGTTTTCATAAAGATTACCACAAGTACAAGTAGTTTTATTTACCAGTGATCACGGATTTAATACTGAATGTAACTGCAGATTGGAATACACGTGTTGCTGTTCATTATAAGTGTAGGTTTTTGTATTTGCCTATTTGTTCCAGTTATTATAGTAGATTTCCATTTGTAAAGAAAGGGATGGCGGGTATGATATGCAAAGTCACTACATACACGAATAGTGAAAACAGGTTAATTAAGTAAAAATCTGCATGTGTGTTCAGACACTCGCATACAGTTCATCGTTTGTCTACTAAAAGGGAGATAATTTCATAAGTAATTATAAAGAATCATTTCTACATGTATGTAGCACTTTGAATATAACCTTCATTGAAAAGAAGTCAAAGATTGCCGAGTGTATGATTACAAATAATCTTGTTTTCTAAGACATGCAATGACCAAATACATATGTGCACCAGTGTGTTGACGTGTTAGTGTATGTGTGTGTCTGTATCATATTTACCAAGTAAAATCTTGGAAAAATTAAAAATCATATAAAAAAAAAACAATGTAAAGAAGTGTCAACGGAATATATCAGATAAGTAGCTAAAACGTGTGGTGCAATCAATGAAAAACGCTTCAGGGTATATTTCAATAGTGACATATGCAAAACTTTCACATCGATATATTCACTGTCTAACTGGAGTATGTGACACATGATAATATCAGGGGAAAACAAATTGTTTAGAAAATATTACCTCAATTTCATTTCGGCATTTATTTCCTTGATACCATACTTGTTTCTACCCTTCATTTCAATATGATAATGCATAGTCACATCTGTCTATGTGTTCTTTGTATTACAATGGTAACTCATTCTTATCATACTTAATAAATCATATTGAGAATTGACTACAGAAAGTACACAAGAATAATCATAGCATGGTTTGTAAATTTTAAAAAGAAACAAAAATAACAGTTCCACTTTTACGTACATCCCGATTCGATGTTACAAACAATCACGGAATGTTTTCATCATAATGAGAATGGAATAACACTATATTTATTTGCAAAGTACCATTTTAATCTCTTGTGATAATATAACCATTCATGATTTTAAGCATTTTTTTTTTTGACTTTTTTTGACTTTTTAGTATGTTTGATGTTATTTGCTTTCTGGATCGCTGTGTGTTTCACCCGCTGATGGCCCTAATGGCATTTTATGTGTTGATGGGCCGTTAAGACTGTAAAGATGATCAAAAATATGATAATTCTCAGTGTACATTTTTGTGTCCCTTCATTGGTCGATGGGTCTAAAAAGTAACAACAAAACATAAAACATACAAACATGTCATCACTTACCTGGGGACTTCCTCCTAGAACTAACCGTGTGTTCGATGTAGGACTTGGTCATAAGCGAAAGTTTAGCTCCACTGACACAAATCCCTGCGGCAAATACACGATTTTTAACAGATTGAATATAAAACGCTTCGTATACAACTGTTCAATAAGGGTTATTACCTCCCTTGAATATCATGCCCATCAATGAAATCTTTAATATTTGGAAAACAGTAAAAGTCGTATCACTTCCGGAGAAGAAACGAAAACGACGCTAACGAAAACAACATCGTTTCACCAAGTATACCGTCACATCAGAGACACCAACGTTGTGTTTGTTACAACTGTAGAGGAAAATGTGTTGACGGAATGTGCATCATTCTACAACGCTATTGAATACTACTGAATTGACACTACTGAATATATGTCAGACGAATGAAGGTGTACAGAACAGCCCGAAATATCAACTATCCATGGCGCATTAGTTTTGGACCAGTTTAGAATCATTTTTCGCTAACGCTATGTTGAAGAACTGCCACCAAACAAATACTTTAATGACTTGAAATTTGTTCATATTAAAAGATTTATTTTAAACTGATCGGTGAAATACCAGTATTTTTCTAAAAAAAATATTCACAAATATTATCTCCATTTCGGTCACCTGAAATGATTGACATATGTATTGGACACGTGACTGCACTTCCGTTTTGGATGACTTCACTAAAGCACAGAGGCTGTAGTAAGATTTGTGTGATCCTGAGGTACACATGTATCACATAAAATCATCATTTGAACGGGAATGAAAATGATAATCAAAATATATTCATGGTGCGAAATTGATGTTTATGTGTGCACCTTTTCTTAAGGGTTATATTTAAGTTTATACTGTTTGATCCTTTCTTGGTAAACTTCCTTTTTATAACACCAACTATTTAAATAAAGTTAATTTTTCATCTCTCTGTCTACAACTAGCTATTTAAATAAGATTGGAAATTTGTCGTCAAAAGCGATAATTTATATATCATCATTTATTAAATATAAGATGTGCAAGTTTGAATATTTGCAGCCAAAAATTTGAGAGAAGGTGTGGCCTTTAACTCATGATCGATTTTTATTCACATGACAAACGACGAAACATTAGCATCTGAGAATGTATCAAAGCCCGAATATACGTAACATTCACCAAAAATTAAGTGTAGAATCACACATAATTATTGAGATATTCTCTAAGATGTAGTTAAAATTAAGTTATTTAAACCATAGTTACCATGACTTTGTGCATAAAGTATTGATATATGAGCAGTTGAAACTCGCTATTTGTAAACACACCTCCATTTTAAACACGCCGCCATCGAAATTACGATTGTTGCCGAACCACTTCGGAAAGTTCATGACCTGATCTCGCGAGAGTTGAGGTTTCTACTTATAGAGGAAGCACATGCAGATATGTCTACGGTAAGTTTTTGTTTACAAACATTGTTTGCGAAGACTTGAGGTATTCCTGTGATAAACATTCAGTTTTTGGGAAATTATTAGAAGGAATAATTAGTTCAGAAACGATACGACGCACAATTATAACGTAAGAATTCAGAATTGGCCTGATGTATGATTGGAAAAAAAGGAAGCGACTGGTGAACGTCTGTACTGTGTCTGCCATGTTTACACACGCGGAATATGCGCATGCGCAATGTCATCGCTACGAGCGGTAATGTATGAATTATTGTGGGTCCCACATTGTTTATTTTCCGATTTTTTCAATTTTTATTTAAATTGAAAACTGTCAGTTTTATTTTCTTTAATTAAAGGAAAGTATTTGTTTTGTTACATATATTACGGGGAAAATAAGATAAAGTTTGTTTTTTATAGTGATTTTTACGTATATTGGGGCTTTAATAGATTATTTCATTATATCTAGGAGAATGTTTGACATGTAAGAATGTGAATTAAGAAAAATACACAAATTTGCTAATGAAATAAATATTTATAACATTTTATTGGGAATGTTAAAATCAGGAATTTTTGTTCTTTCTGGAAGAGCGACATGTGACAACAACCAAAATTATCGCCAAGGTCATGAAGGTCATTAGTTTATATGATAGTGGTCAACATAATGGCCGTTCCGAAATACATAACTTTCTGGAACCGATGTCCAGATGATACACAAAAAATGACAAGCTATGTTTGGCACATTTCAAAGACGGTGTATATCGCCGAGGTGAAAAAGAAAAACAACAGTCCATATAGATTTATCATGGGCAATTGAAAACAAAAACTTTGGCAAATTGCCGGTTAGTATCGTTTACGGTTATTATGAGTAGTTGTGATCACAGGCTCATACTGTTCACATTTTTATGTGCTTATTGGGATTTTACAGCTTCATTTATAAGTACTGACGCATGTTACGTGAACTGACTTTAATTTTATTTACAGCTCTCAATAGAACTTGTAGTTTTGAAAAATTGAATAGAACATTTTAAATTGTGCTTTCAAGTTTCAGTTTTCTCAAGAAACACCATTGCTTTCCATAGATGATGGATGGATTTGGACACAATGCTTTTCATCAAACATCAGAAAGAATATTGGCTGAGTTAGAATTTGAGCTTACAATCCATGGATCATCAACCCTGGTTGTTGACTACTGAGCTACCAGTGCTCGACTCATTTTAGGAAAGGGGAATAATTGGAAAGCGAAAAACAAAATTAAATTTACCAAGAAGAAAGTTATTCCAACAAACCCAAATATAACTACAATCTATATCACAAGTCAAGGTTAAATATTTTAGATTTGTATATAAATATATTAGTGTTTGATATTTGTTGTAGTTTCAAGTTTCATTTGGGAATTACCAAAATCAGGCCTCAGACATTTATGTTGAAGAGATTTATACGAAAGAAGGTGGAAATTATCCATTATCTATGTAATGATCAATTTTCGAAAGAACACGTGTTGGTGATTATACAGGACTATATTGGATTACCAAGCCATATAACATTTCAATCTTTCCTGTACAAGGAAACTCAGACTTACAATAAGACAATTTATTCTGATTCTGGAACCCAAACAGAACAAAAGGTGTACACAACAGTAGGAACCAAAACAGATTTTGTGTTTATGTTTTACTTTAATGAGATAAATACCTGCCCCAGAAATGTGTCTGAAGTCCATGTACATTTGGTATACAGGTCATTAAACTTGATTTGTGTTATGAGGACATTAACAATTCAGATGAAAAGTGTATTTTCTACACAAATTTATCAAATGTGGGAATGTTTAAAGGTATGTTTGAGGGAATGGATAATGCAGAAGAAATGGGACTTCCTCTAGCAAAAGAAGGGCGAGGATACTCAGACTAATAAAGGATTTTTTTCTTGTTTTAGTAATGCTAGTTTAAGACTCCTCTTATAAGATTTGGCACAGAGATTTCACCTATCAAAACCTACATGCAGCAACATAACTAACCAAAGGATCACGTGCTTCAGTATGAAATTAATTCTTCTGGTGTCATGACCAACAAGATAAACAATTGAGACAAAAATGAAGAAATTCAAAAGGAAGTATCCAAAATGCAGAGTTATTGTTGTGATTGTACTGAAATTAAAACAGAAACATCCCAGTCACTAACCAATAGAATAAAGAAATGGCTACAAAATTGTCAACATTTTTCTTATTTTCAGGTCCTTTTGTATATTTTTGGAAAAATTTTTGCTGTAAAAAAAATTGAGTTAGAGTGAGCATACATGTTGTTTTTTTCAACCTTTTGTATATTTTTGTTTTCAAAATACATTTTGCTTTATATTTCATTGAAAATATATGACAAAAAATGATAAGATTTGCTGTAAAAATATTTAAGCTAGAGTGAGCCCTGTGATACATGTTGATTTTTTTCAACCAACCATAGGTTGTGGGATGCAAATGACTTTTTTTGTTTATTTTTTTACTCAGAGCAGAGAAGTTTTTGATGTAATTTAACACTAATATTTAAATGTTTCGTTGGAATCTTTTCGCCATCATGAAAAACACATTTTAAATTCTTTAGTTCCAAAATGTGCTGAGTAAATTATTTAACCAATGACATTGATGGGAACGTTTTGAAAAAGGAAGGAAAATTGCACTGATGGAGACATGTAAAAAAAATTAGACATTGTCACTGCTATTTTTAAATTAGGTGTACCTCGTTAGAAATAAGTGTCCTGGCAAATTTAGCCACAGATTAATCCTATATTTTGTGATGTTTTTTGTTTATTTTTCATTGGTTTCCCTGAATAACACTTTTGTAAAATATTTAACTACTCAAGTTCCTGCGTTCCTGCACATGTGATTTAGCTGTAGCCAGCATTAATGATCCTGACCATGTGTTACATGTTTTCATCATGCGTAATTTCTAGTTTACAATTCTGAGATAGTAAATTGAAATCCAATATGACCGTCATGACCGCCATCATGAAATATAGTTCCACTGGCCGCGTATGCGTTTTTTATTGGTTTCCCTGAATAACACTTTTGTAAAATTTATCTCAAGTTCCTGCGTTCCTGCACTGTGATTTAGCTGTAGCCAGCATTAATGATCCTGACCATGTGTTACAGTTTTCCATGTCAGTCCGTAATAAAATATGGCCGCCACAACCACCATCTTGAAAAATGTAATATCGCTGTTTTATCTATATATAGGTCTTTATAGTCAGTTGACTGTGAAGATCCATTTTTCTTCTCAATTACGTTGTATAAGAGCTCCTAGTTTTGAGTTGGGTTTGTCCAACCCTATTTATCCGTATAGCTTGAATGTACTGTACCCCTGAGCTGCCAATGATTCCGCTATTACACGACTTTCTTAGGCGGGGAAATGTTATAGTTCATACATAGTTCACAGACTACAAAGAAGGTTTCTGTATCTCTTAATCTGGGATGCTTCTAAAGAAAATCCTATGAAGCTATCGGGAAGCCATCAGGTCCCAGCTTTTCCAACCAGGGGTTAGTGTTTTTAGATATGAACAATGAACAAAATTGGGAACATTTAACATTTCAAAGCTGAAGATCTGTCGAGACAGGTCCAATTGATATCTTCTGTTTTAAAAGTCCTCGAACTAGTGGCAGCTATTCACATTTTTTATCAACCACTGGTTAATTCTATTATTTAAACAGCCGGGACCACATGTTAGATTCCTTGCCCTTTCTGTTAACCTGCACCATGAAATCCGGGGATCAGCGATCTCATATACGACATATCTATACACAAGTTACATCAGTAACTACTACAAAATCATTTATTTACGTGAGACTCAATTTTCGATGTTAGAAATAAAACCCAAAAAACACCCACTTTTTATGTGGGAACTATTTCGTGGATAAATATAGCTCAATCAGTTTGCTTTACTAATTTTATCAGTTCGTGGACATATGAATTCGTTGATTAAAGTTCCGACAAAATCGAAGTAAATGTGTATTCTCTATAATTATCTATTCGTTTTACGTTATTTCGGTGCTCCGCCTATTCCTGTTTCAACTCCTTGAGTTGTTAGAGGGGTTGACTTTACTGGATGTTGACCTAGAACGTCTGTAGATTCCGTGTCAGTTATTTTCTGATTTCTATTAGCAGTCATATTGTTACAAGTTACAGTGTACAATGTATCATTGTCATATATCGGAAACATCTGTTTTGATAGAAAAAACATGTCTTTTATTTCACATTATGTAAAGTCTTGGTCGTTGTTTCGGAACTTAAGACACGAACTTCCAGTGAACGTTCCTGTCACAGGAGATTGGATTATATATTGTCACAGAAATATATCGGAGAGACAATTCCTGTGTACCCAGAGCTTGGTAATACTAATGCAGACGGAGAAACCATAGTTAAACTAAAAATATACCGACTCTTGTAACAGATATAACGACTCTGTTACATACAATGAGAGAATACGCCACTTACTTCTTAAAATGGACAAAATGTTTTCTTATTCATATTCTTTTAGAAAGATAACAAAGAAACGACAAGGAAAAGATAAATCGTTGTATATCATATTGTACATACTTAACTTCACCGATAGTATGGCCATGTCGTCTTATACATAAATATAATATCACGCATGAGAGGATTTCAGTATTGGTAAATGTATTACAGAAACATTATAAATACTAATATCTGTTATTCTGTAATTAATTGATATCAATAAAAGAAAACTGTCTATTTTCAATTATACAAGTAGTTACAGCTAATAATGGTTCTGTAGACATTTTAGAGTGTGGTATATTTCATAGCACTTTACAAAAAGGAAAATAAGGAACGATCGCATATGTTATAAACATGCAAGAACTAATTTTAACACTAGTAAGGCATTCGATTTATATCTAAATGACATCTGTCTGGTTAGTAGAAATCGTAGCCATGTAAGTAATCTGGGGTATCTCACTCGGAAAGTGGTATACTAGTAAATACCACGGTAGTCTCCCTTTGTACACTGCTACACAAGATCTAAGGAATTTTACAAGTTTACAAAGAGTTCGAGATTATTATATCATATTGCCTAGCAACACGTGTTATGTCCTCATTTTATTTTTTTAACTGTAATATGTAAGCAATCTTATGCGTCGATACCGTTCTGTACAGGATATCGGTACACACGGACAACATTATGTTGTCAAAACTTGGACACGATATGTGCTACATTTTAAATATAGATTTAGGAATTGTCCTCTGTCTATTAACTATTTTTTCTACTAAGTTCCTATCGTGGCATTGTCATTGAAAAATGCGTATTCTCCAATCGCTATTGTTGCGAAGGTCCAGTGAAACTTGGGTTATCTCCCTTCGAAAATAGTACTAATATATTAAATCAATACCACGATAGTTTCCTTTGGTAGAAATTGGATTTATGAAATTACTTTGTTTGTTTGTTTGTTTGTTTGTTTTTGTCTTTTAATGTGATGCTAGTGACATAATAGTTGTACGCCTGTACTTTACAGGATATAAGAACACGATGCAGATAGGTCTTTATGCTGTTAATTAATTCTCCATACGCTGCATGATTGATACGTCTATGTCACACAGCTGTTTTTGTTTATTGGTCTCTTCAATATCAACATGGCAACAAAATCACCAGGGCAATACATGAACAAAAGAAGGGTTCACAAGGAGACTCCTGAAAAAGTACAAGGAGAATAAGACCACGTGTTTCGGAAGAGTAAGCGTCTTCTGCTTCAACAAACGTTAGAAAAGAGAAGGGGAAATCAGGGAGACATCGTTCCAAGATTGACAAAATGCGTATAATTCAGTTTTACTTCTCTGTTATATCATTGATTAATCTTACATTGTTATTATTCATCTTGTTTCATTGTAACCATAAAAGGACGCAGTTACAATAAATAGAGAATAGAGTGTGGAGTTTCAATCACTTTGCGAATTTCGGAAAAAATAAATGGTGAAGTAACGGTTTATATATATAATATAATAGTTGACCGGGTTATAATTAATAGTTGGCGGGGTTATAATTAAAAGTTGACGGGGTTATAATTAAAAGTTGACGGGGTTATAATTGATAGTTGACGGGGTTATAATTAAAAGTTGGCGGGGTTATAATTTGAGGTTGACGGGGTTATAATTAATAGTTGGCGGGGTTATAATTAAAAGTTGGCGGGGTTATAATTGATAGTTGGCGGGGTTATACTTAAAAGTTGGCGGGGTTATAATTGATAGATGGCGGGGTTATAATTAAAAGTTGGCGGGGTTATAATTAAAAGTTGGCGGGGTTATAATTAAAGGTTGACGGGGTTATAATTAAAAGTTGACGGGGTTATAATTTGAGGTTGACGGGGTTATAATTAATAGTTGGTGGTGTTATGATTAAAAGTTGGTGGTGTTATAATTAAAAGTTGGCGGGGTTATAATTAATAGTTGGCAGAGTTACAATATAATTTGGTTTGGATTACAATTAATCGTGACAGGAACAACAATTTATAAAGGATACAGTTATATCAATATTTAATGGGGTTTTGAATTAAAAGCGGGAGGATTATCATTAATAGCGTAGTGTCAAACTAACAGTGTAAGATATTAATAGGGGAAGGGGTAACAATTTGATTGGCATGGGGTTTCAAATGACAGTGGGTGGGATTACATTCAATATTTACAGGGGCAACAATTGATTTGGGCGGAGTTACAATTAATTGTGGTTGAAATTACATTTAATATTTACAGGGGCAATACATTGATAGTGAGCCTAGTTACAATTAAAGGGAGAGTTACATTCATTAGTGGATGTCCCAATAGTGGGTGAAAACACAATTAATTGTGGGAAAGTTTCAATGGCGTGTGTACCAAACCTCCATGTAATATCAAAATCAGAATTCTTTATTTTTCTACATAATTAACGATGTAGGCTATTTTTAGCAACAATTTGCAGGGGAAAACACACACGAAATGTGTATTGCATCTCCGGCAGAGTTACTGCACGATAAAGACAGTCAAGGCTGGTGTTATTACACAAGTATCCGTGATACTAATTATTCGACAGAAATAAACGATAAATCATCACTAATGCATTCAGCCAACATGAAGGTATATATACATAACTCACTCGTGATTTCTTCGTGTATGCACGTGCTTCTCTCGCGAGGACTTCATCGCGCGCTTTGATGTACTACACAGCTGCTGTGTTAGAAAAACGTTTCGTAGCCCTACAAGCATCGGATTTCTACCTTCTGTCCTGGGGACGGTGGAGTAGGATGAAGTGGGATGACGAAACATCGGTCGTGTCATTCTGATTAGTAATCAATCATTTGGCATGTGTGTAGTGTTACATGGAGCGGTGTCGGCGATGTTTGGACACTCTAAAATACCAAAAGCATTTTTAGTTATACAAAGCAAATTTCAGCTTTGAAACTTCGAAACAACTGTTTGATTTTTCTGAAAACTGTTCAAACACTTTGATAGTTTTTAGTACGTAGCACAGTTCGGAAGGGTAGATGTGTCATATCGGATATTGGATGTTTACTGATTTGCTGACGGGAATTGAGCTCATTCATTTAAAATTTGTAATCTTAATAATACAGATATTAATGAAATAGAACATGTATATTACAGTGTTCTTGCTCTTCTGACTGTAAAATACCAAATAGCAGCCTGAAGAAATGACATGATGCACATGTATATGTGGTTCTGTGAGAATGTATCATTGTCATGTTACAAGTAACGACGGGATAATTCTGTATTTATCGTGGTTAATAAAATGTAAATCCACGAAAACAGGATACTTCAGGACATGTATACTTTATAAACCATCGACTGTTACAATCAACTCATCAGTAATGAAAACGAAATTATTTCAAATCATTTTTATTTCATTTGATATAGATAGGATAACCTATCATATACAGAGAACATTACAAAAACACGTGTAATTAATTCAGCCTCGTCTTCCCTGTCTTTAGACGCAAGTGTCCGGACAGTGTGGTGTCTAGACCTTTCTCATACAATGCCTTATTGAAGAGAAATAATAGTGTTTTTTTCAGTAAGATTAAACATGTCTTTCTTCTCAGCTTGTCCCTATTAATTGGCTATATACAGGATGTTTCATACTATCTGTCCTTATTTCATACAGCTAAATCTTGGTCAGTTTTTGTCATCCAGGAAAGATGTATGAATCGAATCAAGCGTTTGATACAATCTTTAATACTATTCAGAATATTGAGATTTGACCCTGGACTAATTCAATATGCAGTTCGTGTCATGTCACGCCTTAAGTCAAGTTATACTGTGAGTAAAAAGGCCCTAGCACAATGGGTGAACAACAATTTGAAAATCGCTGATAAGTTATTTTACCCCGATGAGGCTCAAGTTTAATTCAATGAAGATGTAAATAAAGGAGTGGATATTGAGGCACTAAGAACCTTGATTTTTACGTAGAAAGACCGTTGCGTACGTTATCGCA
The DNA here is from genome assembly GCF_031769215.1 of Ylistrum balloti. Classification (NCBI taxonomy): domain Eukaryota; kingdom Metazoa; phylum Mollusca; class Bivalvia; order Pectinida; family Pectinidae; genus Ylistrum; species Ylistrum balloti. The sequence continues at coordinate 667,267 of NW_026782122.1, read as the reverse complement.
ACTGCTTTAAGCGCGGGTAGTATTGTGTATCCTTTCTTCTTTTAGAATAGTGGTGATAATACAACAACTAATAAAATGGCTAATAACAAATAACTATCTGACAAAAGTATAGACAAACTTAATTCCAACATTAATGAGAGGAAGTGTGGATTTCAACTCTATATAGTTTTCATCAGAGTGGTGCAGCCCCGCACACTGCTAAACTTTGGACCGTCGCCTGATTTCCCTTAAAACTTCTATTACTCCCCAGATCAGAACCCACTGGACTTTTTCTTCAGGGAATATCCCAATGATATTGTTACAAACTATCTTCAGAAAACACTGTGCTAAAAGTGAGTGGCCAATATAAGAGAAATTCGTTCCATAAGCAAAGGAACATTGCAAACGTGATTCGAAACATGCCGGAGAGAATTGACATTGCTAAGGCGCAAAGAGACCGTCATTTCTAGCATACCACGAGATGCATGTTTATTAAAAATCGATGAGTAGACGAAGGATGTTAAGATGCTGAATTCACCCCCCACCCCTACCCACAAAAAAAAAAACAAAACATAAAAAAAACATAAATTTGTAACACCGTTTTGAGAAAAAAAAATTGACCATTCGAAAAGGAATTAATTTTGCTAAATACTAAATAAAAATGATTCGAACGGCCAATCCATCTGAAAATCCTGACAAAGGATTCGTTTCTGATAAAAAATATTGTGTTAAACATCATCTTATAACTATGTCATACAGATTTTCCACCGAAACACTCAGATCTATTTTAAGATTTTCATATACGCACATGTTGATATGTAGAGGAAAGCGCGGCCTGGTATCTCCTTACCTCCGCGTGTCATAACAGTAGCGACGAGCACACGTGCAATATAAATTTCTGACAAGTATATTTGGCTATATGGTCAAAGATAAGACATTTTTGAAATCACGAAAAATATGTGTCTATTAATCTTCGTTAGAAATATTGATGTAGACACATACATTTACCGTACGTGTGTTCCTCATGGCTATACTATATCGCCCTATTGACACCTACCAGATGTGAGTTTAGCTGTTATATTGTCCCACGAGCCTGTACTTACTTACGGTCTTCCTAATAAACAAAACCGCTGATTATTGTTTGCTGTGTAAACAATAATAACATCAATTTGTTTCCTATAACAACACTTGTTTATTTGTTAATACAAATTGCAAGTATTTCCGTGTAACATTTTTCTCGCGTGATTTTTACTTTAATTACCGCCATTTTTTTTTATCTTATTTTAGCAAAATCCTCATGTTTTCTGCTGTTTCTATCACGTAATTGTAATTTGGAGTAACACCCCCCTCCCCCCATCTTTTTCTTGTTTGTTTACTGACATGTACTATTGTGACAGAAATTATATGATAAAAAAAAAAAGATAGAAAGACAGAAATCAACACGATATTAATTAATCGATAATTTAATTTCAACCCCATTGTTATTTGATATGTTTTACCTTTTGTGATGTGATGTTTTTTGTATCCCGCTTCTTGGTTCTTTCATGGTGTTCTCTTTGCCTCCCTCTTTTGTAATCCAGAATGGTTTGCATTCATATACATGTGCAATTCACTTGATACTATATTTAAGTGTTTTGACATTGTTTAAAACATACGTACCCACTACTCTAGGTGTATAAGTGAGGTTTCTCTCTGACGTCGGGGTACGGACATTTGAAGGTCGTCTAAAATAGTTTAGTCTTCAGTCGATACGCAAAAATTGGAACCCGTCCATGGGATATCGGTGCTAATTTTAAAGTGATAGACACATAGGCACGTACCTTTACCTGCGAATGCGCGTGTGACTCTCACTGGAGGCTGTGTGGGCACAGTTTACGCTACAACAGTACATATCTTTATCAACAATTGGCCGTTTCTTGCACGTGGATTTTGTAAATGTTTTTACTGCGTACCTGGAGTACCGTTAGAGGAAAGTCTAGCCGTGATCCCCAAGTCAGAATGAGAGTACATAGCATTGGCGTCTGTGATATATAGAAGTGTAAATTTTCTATTTATAAGTCGACCACAGGGAAGAATGAACATTTCGATGGAGGCCTAGTGTGTTCAGTGCTGTTGTGGTCTATATAGTTTATGTATCGTTTTCTGAATTCAATTGTCCCCGATTCTTGTGGATTATGACAACTCATTCATAATACTACTGTTACCATGGATACATTTGTTTATATTGTGTGGTAAATTTACGAATCAATACGTTTAAACAATTGATAAACAACCTATCTCGGCTATTGGTCGGTGTTTTGGGTCTGAATGTTGTGTTTCTTACAAAGTACGTGAACATTTAATGCACGATAGGCTGTTTATATCATTTTTTTTTTTTTTTAAATAAAACGTTCATGTAAGTATATAACTATGATTTAAACTCTCTTTCAATTTGGATGCTCACAAAAATATCTTTATTTGAAAATATAGGTTCAATGCTAGAACGCTACCCGTATATATGCAGTTAATGATTATTAATACTGGATGCCGAGGAAGATACTATTAGTGGCGGTATAGACTCATTTCTCAGTATCGACTGACAGACACGTCTGTTGGCAAGTAATTACATATAAAGCTACGTCACAGTCCATCAGAAGGACGAGATGTAGTTATGGAAGGCGACGTTTGATGAGGGAATGATGCACATCTATCTTCTAACATCACGTCGGTTCGGTTTCGTAGTCCATGCGTTTTTCACCACCGGCATCTCCTTACTACCGAAAACTATTTGTGTGTGAAGGATGGCGGTGAGTTCCTTAGAACAGAGGTCAAAGGAACTGATGATAGGTGTAAATTGAATCATCAAAAGACAAGAAACACGTGGAGAATAAGCCAGCCCTGTTGTGTCGTGTTCTGCAAGGCTCCGGCCACTTATCTAGTTATTCAATAGAAATAAAACCCCAGCGGCTGTAGCCTTGTGAACATTCCTTACTGCAGTTTTATTGGATATGTTTTTGATGTTTAAAGGAACCACCACATTAATGCACTGTCTCATTGTTATTACATGGAGCGACCGCCTATTGTGTTCAAATAAATTTCGCGTGTGATCTCAAGCATTCAGGATATTGGGAAAAAAAATTAACTTCGACGAACACCCTGTTGTTTGATTTTAGATGAGTTTTCAAGTGTGTGTGCAAGTTTTGTGTTGGATCTTAGTTCGAATTCGGTCGGAACAGTTTGAATATAGAAACGGAATATATGAAATAGATATACCAAATACTACTGACAACACGGAAGTAAGAATATAAACAGTAAATATCACGTGACCTTTGTGTTTCCATATTACAACCAGTCACAGGGAAATTGAAATCATTGGAAACCTACCAGAACAGCAATTTCCTTATCAACACCTGTGAAAGAATAACGTCATTGCAAATTATATTTTAAATAGCTATTATTCTTTGTATAAAGTTAATTATATGTCATATATGGGGTATATATCAGTGAACTGACATGCCCTAGCCCCGCATCACCCGGATTTAGTATGTTGAGATCTGACTTTGGCTTAGTTGTAAATATGACTGCCGTTGCCTATAGCTTTATGACCTTGAATGCGGCGAAAAAGGAGAGAGAAAATTATGACAGACGCCGAGCTGAAACTGATTATTACGACCAGCTCTTTAATCTCTCGCGTGAATATAAACCGGATGTGAGTGCGGAGCCATCTTTGTCGTTACGGCAAGGGTCCAAACGGAGATCAAAGAAAAAGCAATCATCTAAGAATAAGGTAAGAGCTAATATACCATAGAACTGTTAACAAGCTGTAACAAGTCTAATTATAGATGATGTTAAAACGGCCCTTTTCATTACAATTCTCCGGATTGTTGTCACTTGGATGATAGCGAAATCATTGTGGAGAGACTAAGGTTTAAATGCCTCTGGAGTTAAGAAGCGCTTTCTGCTGTATAATTTCTGTGACGTGAAGCAGGAAGTGTTTGTCTGGGGAATTCAGTGTTGCCAAGAACGCGGCAATCCGACCACAGAATGAGTTGTAGATTTTATCAAGAGAAACGCATGATTGTCACGCATATGGTTTCCATAGCGAGCGGGTTGCCTATTTCTACTGGGTTTGTAAATTTTATGACCAAGCTTCGCGTGATTAAAATATACATATATACCGCACTATGGGATCAATCGCTTGATCATTTCTTACTGACCTGTACTAGGATGTTCACGACCATAATCACAGTAAGATCCCTGATGCAGTGTACTTTCATAGAAGACACATAGGAAATACAAATACCCTTTGATATTGCCTTGCAGGTAGGGGGTAAGAATTGTACCTATCGCATGTAGGAAAGGACAAAATATGGGATCTGATATTTTCTCTTTCTAATCAACTTTGGTTTTTATTTATGTCTCCCTTGGCACGGCCTTGCGTTTGGCCTTTGTACCTTGAGGTGGTCTCTGGGTTCAGTTGCCTTGCCGGGGCATACAAGAGTATTAAAAGGCAGTTAAATATGTACTTCTCATCGTTGTAGTAGTGTTAAGACTGTATCGCTCGTTGTCAGAATAATGTGAACGATTTGGAGTACTACTGGGAGTCTTTTACAGAGTTCTTCAGCGAGGTAACACTATAAATTTGACTTAGTTCATTCCCTACAACAAGGACGCTTAAATGACCATACTGCTGCCTCTCGAAAACACGTACACTCAACACATTCAACCACCCCGCATATATGAATTGGGTTGCGAGTTAAGGGAATGTGTTCCCCTTTAATGTCGATCACTGTTGATGGGATTTCAAACAATATAGAACCAAATCAAGTAGATAGCGAGAGGGAACACACGGGTCTACCATATGTTGATTACCGGTACATAAGATGTCACGAAAGTACACCTAATGTATATTGATTAGGTAAATTATAAAGCAATAGTCACTTTGTTGTACTGGTATCAGTGTATGTAGAGATGTTACGAATGTTCCTTTATTAAATTGTATATCAGTATCGCCAGATATCGCGAAGACATGTCCATCCAATAGCCATATCATCATTACAACGCATTTCACACAAGTCTCTTTATTAGTGCAAACAGAATTTACGAAAATCTCTCTGTTGTATCAACACAAAAAGTAGTGTCACGAAATAATCTATTTTACCGTTGTCGGTAAATATAGAGAAAGTCGCATGTCACTTTAGTATGCAAGTGTCTGTACAAAAGAGGTGTCACGAAATAATTTATTGTGTCGTTATCGGTAGATATAGAGAAAGTCGAAAGTCACTTTGTTCTAAAAGTGTCTGTACAAATAGAGGTGTCACGAAAGAATTGATATCATTATTCGTAAATATGTAGAAAACCAAACTGAAACCAAATAGGAAATTCTACCCCGATTGAACAGTTTTGAAATACTTGACGCAAAATTTTAATTTTGCAATACAAGTAATCAGTTATTACTTGAAACGAATATCATTGTATTTATAACTAATTACAGCAATTTTATCTATGATACTTATCTCAATTTTAAAACTAAGAAAATAAGAAAGAACTATAGAATCGATTAATGATGCCATATAGCAATAAAAATATCCTGTTATAATTTCAAACAAGAAATAAAGTATTGCTGAAGTGAAAATCTTTGACAGTGAAGTGACTAGAATTAATGAGGAAACTATTTTAGATTATGTTGATTAATGCCATTAACTGAATTTTAAGTGGTATTCCATTTTGGTAACCCCGCCTGTTGAAATACATTACTGAACCTGACATGTTTCTGTGTTCTATTTATAGGCACACGTACTACTGAAGCGTAACCAATGCATAAAAACTGAAAGAATTGTGAAATATCGAGAAAAATACAGGATTCAAAATTCCTTGGATCTCCATTGTTAATTTTCAGCAAAAATTATTCCAGTTTGTATAGCGCAAAAAAAGGGTTTTTTTGTTTCATGTCAAATGTTTTCGTCTATTTGAGGAAGTGGTGTGTAAATTTATTTGTACAGATATTTGATGAACATTAGCAAGTTACTTACATAGTTAGAATTAAACTTTATTTACAGCAACTTATATAATTTCTCTCGCTGGCCAAGGTGAGGCGCGCGGGGAGTCTTATTGTGGGAGGAAAACCAGAGACAGCCGTTCTGTGTGCTATGCATGATTTTATTCTCATCTGGTAAAAGATAACTATATATAATGGGCAAGGTTCATAAAACATAATACAGCAAATATTCACACATCTCTGTTATGTACTCTCAAATAAAAATATCAATTATTATATAGTATAGACGCATATATACCGCAACACTAAATAAGAATTATTTCATAGCAAGAAGAAAAGAATCTAGAGTTAGCGTTGAGCTGGCATTTAATTATAGAGTATAATAGCATGCATTCCAAGATGATGTCATTCCGTAATTGTCATTTCACATCTGTCGTACTCAATAACACACGCAAATGTATGTCTTTTTGTGGTCTGTGGCTTACAAGATGGTTCCTTTGTATTATTTTAGGGCAGAGAGAATACATATACGTTTCAGGTTTCATGTCAAAGCAAAAATTGATTATGTAGTCTTTATAAAATTTGAGATGAATATGTAGAATGATGTAACAAATAATTTAAAAACCCAATATTTATAAGGGAGCTTTAGGTTATTTGCAAAAAAATAAATTGTCATTATCATTTATATACATTAAAATGACTGATTAGCAACCAGCAATGAAATCAGTCCAGATCTGGAAAGGTTAAAGTTACACCGGAAATTGTGAATATTTTCCTAATAATAATTCTGTTGGATATTGCTAAATGTTAGGGAGAGCCTTTGACAAGACGTCAAGGCAAGAATATATTTGGTTACCTGAAACAAACATTCATATTTGTTTTGCCTCAGAAGTTCGTGATGGTTCCATCTGTCTTTTCTTAAGACATTGTCATTGCCTTTTTTTTTTATAATTCCTACCATGCCGTAATGTGTTCTGCATGTTTTGGACACTCAGCATTAAGTACATGTATGTATACCTGTGTGTCTGCTTATTCTCACGAAACTGACAGTTTTCCAAATCATTTCCAAAATACAAAGACTCAAACAATCATTCCCCTACACTTTATTTCTTCTCGTGGTTTTATATTGCACTTTGTATACACGAGATACAAAAGATAATACTGGAAGATTTTTATTTTGTTTTTGTTATTGCATATTTAATTATCATTTGCAACGAGTATGGATAACAAAGCTGTAGATTATAAGTATTACTGGCCGAAGTATAGGAAGCCTTTAAACCTTTATATTGATGTTTCAGAATAGAAGTCGCGATGTCCTATCCCAGTAATCAGCATATCACAATCCCTGTCTATCATGTCCTGTTTAGTTTGTCCTTGTGATACCTTACAGTCGGTCCGTACAAAAATCTTTATTAGATTGCACAAAACATCTAATTACAATTCCACGATCTTCGTTTTTGAGAACATGACATACTTTGACCTAGATTTATAGATGAATTGAAAGCAGTAGATGCTCACCCTCCTAAACAGAATGCTTAGTTACCTGTATGACTTTCAATGATCTAAAAGTAAGTCTTGTCAATGAAGCAGAAGACGCTCACACTTCCAGAATATCTGGTCTTATTCTCCTTGTACTTTTTCAAGACTCTTCGTCTAGATATTTTTTGTTGATGTTTTTGTCGTTAGGTAATGGCTATTAGCATAACAATTTGCATACACGTAAATGCTATCTCTTTTTTATGACTAACACAGAATGCCAATGATAATTAGAAACTCTTGTATATATGCTTACTATTTTAACAACTTGCCAACTCTAATACAAAATATAAACGAAAGAAATATTTACAGGGAGATCCCTGAGAAAGCATGAAGAAAATGAAACCAGGTATTCTGAAAGAGTAAGCGTCTTCTGCTTCAAAGACGACACCCGCCATTGCCGTACATTTCAATAAAAGGAAGCACTATGCGCCACGTATAAACATCCAGGTCATAATTATCCTGTCTGGGCTTTGTCATCAGAGCATAATACAGAGTATAAACACAACCACATGTATAATTTACATAATAAACAAATTGACTTAACGATTCTTGTTTATTCAAAATAGGTTGGAAATGGCCACATATCCCTAAAGAAGCAAGCATCAACATATCTTCATGCTTGTACATTGAATACGTTTTCTCCTTAGGTAAAATATGAAAAAAACAAGTATTTGCAATCTGAATTTTGCATCATGAACTGATTTTAACCACCTTATAGACACTATTAAATGTCACAGGGTAAACGTCTCGGTGACTTCCAAGAAAACCAATCCTATGTCAAATGTGCTCCCCTCTTCCTGCAAAACGTGCTTCCCAACATAGCGCACAATTTTATGCCAAATTATTAATTTCAAAGTATACATAGAAATATAGTTAAGCACACATATAAAAGATGTAAAATATTTCAGCTAAAGATTGTATATCGTTACTGTTATTTCGATATACAAGACGCCTTCTATTTATCGTTTCTTACGTTTCATAGTTACGTAACTACATTGAAAATTTATACATAGATAAGGAACCGGAAACTATTTCCGGATCGTGGTGCACTGCCTTGTCGACTTGGTACATTATAATTATCATAACAACTTGCATGTCCGCCCTAATACATGTCGTTACACACCACATGAGCCATTCTTACCACTGCGGTATTCTTAGATCAGACCTTTATATAAGAACACACCCACGCTTACAGAAATATCATTTCCGGATTCTTTGGTGTGTGTTTTCTGACGTTGCATTACTATTTTGTGTTTATAGGTTATCAAAAAGTAGGAAATATATTTCCCGCTATTAGAGCATTTAATCTGCCAGATAAAAATAGCACAGAATATATTTGAGTAAATTCCTCTCTTATTCCTCGTCTTTTATTACAAATTAACAATAATATCGACATGTGACAGATTCTCTATTTAATCTTAAAATCGATGAAACCGAGGAAGGACTTACTTGGGGACTCTTGAAAAAATTACGTTGGAAAGAAAACTGCTCCGGAATGGCAACCTTCGTCTGCTTAATCGACGACACCCGCCCTAGATATGTTGGTCATTATGAAAAAATAAAAAAAAATAAAAATAAGGTTATGCTCTCCTCGCGAGTATCGAAAGCGTCTAACTTAATTATTGATATGATAAACAACAAGAAAATATCGACTTATTGACAGAATTACAATTCACACTCGAATTTTCATCATGCAGCTGGTTTCTATTTCAAAGGCCTGTTCCAACTATAAAAAGCCGTCAATTGACAAACTCGTAACACAGGATTTCAAAGATGCATGTTGATGAAAATAATGGATAAGTTTTATGGACACCAAAGTGATCTCAAACATTCTAATTCCTTGTGCGATGTGAGGCTAAACGTGTTTGATGCTCGTTAATTTGCCTGTTGATTCCGTTTTTGCATACCATGTTCCAATTTGAGAACGTGGCATTCCTGACTTTGAAAGACTTAGATTACAAGGCGGATGTCTTCGATGAAGCAGGAGACGCTTATTCGCCCAGAACACCTGGTCTTATTGTCCTTTTGCAGGAGTCTCTGTTTTGTTTATATTTTGCCCTAGTTCTATGGAATTTAGGTTTGGATTATGTTAACATGTCGGTATTTTCTTGATGTTTTTCATTATATCATCTTTAAAAACATAAAACACGTAACTCACACAGTTACGTCATCTTACTGTATGATATCTTTAATGAAAAAAACTTAATTATTAATTAAAAAAACCTGAATTTCGAAATTAAAAAAAGTCCTATTGATGATCAAGGGAAAGATAAAAGTCATACAATTTTAGATACTATTGATTTGAAAAATAACTTTCATTTTGCAACGGTACAATGAGAAGTAAAACAAATGAGTCATCTTAAATATTGTAAAAGGAAACAGATCTGTCAAACTTTCAAATTTTGTAAAGATCGTCGATCTTGAGGTGTAATAAGGGATGTCAGAGAAAAAAGGGATTTGCTATTGTATCAGTCTTGATCGATTTTCAAAGGTTGCTCTGTCTGTTTCTGTTGGGTGAGGTTTTAACGATCAGCTTATTTATTTGAAAGGCCTCTGCGTTTCTATCTCGAACTCCAGACTTATCAGCCGTTTGGTGAACTATCCTTTAAAATGATTATATTTCTATTCTTATTATTCATTTTTTTTCAACTTTAAGTAAACATTTTATAACTTGTAGATACTGCAAGCTTTAAACGTTTTGAATTTTGGAATATTCTATTTTTATTATTCTCGAAAGCTTATAACTGTTGTATTGAAAATATGTAACTGATATAATAAATACCAAAACAATTTCCCACCTTTTATTGTTTGAAATACTGCTATTTTATATTAATCAATACTACTTTTTAATCTATTTTTTCTATATTCTTATAATTTTCACCATAGTACACTTTCAAATTTTCAAATAATTATGCACAATTTGTGCAAGATATTTGAACTTTTGCCTGTTATTTTCGTTAGGTCGTATCATTGAGCATTTCATATTATTTTAATTAATATCAGGAGTTAATATTCTGTCAATTATTATCAATCATTTCATTTATAAGAGTTAATGAATTCTTTTAATTTATTTTTTCAGATCGGATAGTTTATATCATTACACTCGTGAGTAAACAACGTGCTTGTTTTCAGCGTATTAAAGACGTAACATACTTTTCTTTTCAAAAGAGTTTTTTTCATTATCTTTAAAATATTCTGACTTTTAAATTTGTACTATCAAATTAATTTTATTATGAAACGATGAACATGTTATTTCATTATACTGATACATTTCTCTTTTTAATACAAGTTGAGCAGATAAGTGATGTTTTACATTAATTTCTGTCCTTTGTGACGTGGTATTAGCGTTCTCACTTGTTTTGCTCATTACTTTACATAAACTCATTATCGTGATGTGATAATTACTTTATTCCAGACGTTGACATTTTATTTTCTGTTGATTACTTTCAAGAATTGAACAGAATTTTTGTGTCATTTTTTGTTTCTATGTTTTAATTTTGGATTTTCTAGATGTTAATACCGATAATGCTGATCGTCTGGAGTGTTCATATTAAGTTTTTCATCGCCCTAGACAATTAATCTCATACAAAATTGCCTAATGTTAATTTTCTTTAGTTCTCCGAACTTGGAAATCCTTTTAATCGTAAATATTTTTATTTAGTCTCGCCTGATTTGAGGTAGTTTGCGGAAACTGACAAATATAACTACAGCCGGTAGTCACAAAAAAACTAGAACAAACTCCAGTAGTCTGTCGGCTATGTAAATGTTCCATTAGTAGATTGTATCACAATAAAATAAAACTACAATTATTGTATTAATTACTTTGAAGCGCATGTGTTGTTGCCTTTTTGCAATTGCACTGTATATTTACTGTCGTGTGTTTTATTTCTGCTGTGCGGCTAATTACTTTGAACTCAGAAACACCTGCTTACGTTTTAAGTGAATTATTGAATTATTAAAGGAGTTGTGTCTTGATTTTCAAAAATCCTATTCTCTATCAAGCTCTATAAAAGATGATAATATAATGGTTTACTGATGTCTGTGTGACAAATGGTTTATAATAGAACAGTAGTGACTTGGTAGTGACACACAATAGGAAAACATACAATTCTTTAAGATTTAAAACAGCAGATTTCCTCCTTTCGTAATTGATTCAATCCAATCTATTATCAGTATTAATGCTGATCATTTTCATCTTCGCCACAAAATGCTCTTGCTCTTTGACATACTACTAAAGTGGACTAATTAATATATAGCCATTCGTTTGATTTTTTGTGTTTTCTTGTTGCTTTTTTTGTCGTTTTTATTTATTTATTTATGACTTTTCTACCCGTTTCCCACAATGCTTTATAAACAAATATTTACACGAAGACCCCTGAAAATCACAAGGCAAATAATAGCAGGTATTTGGAAGAGTAAGCGTCTTCTGCTTCACACACGACGCCCACTATTGCCGTACAATTCAATCGAATGAAAATCTTTTTTGTCACACGCAGTTAATGCTGTTCATCATCAATGCACTGATATTTTTCAATGCCGTGGAAACGGTAACGTAAATATAATTGTATGCCAACTAAAAAGATCTGTTAGTAATTTGAATTCGGATGAATTCCCACTTAGTTAATAGGCCTTGCTGTCATTTTGGACACTTGGTTAAGGATTGTACTCAATTCTTCATCCATTGTACCTTTTCAATATTCAAAGACAACTCTTTTTCTCTATGTCTTTCAAATTGTATCTATACTTTTAAATATTCAAACATGTCTTGATGTTGATTTAGAGATTCATTACCGATGCTGGACGCCTCTTTTAAGTAAATTTGATTTTTAATTTAATCAATTTACAAATGTTGTCACAAGTTGGTTGTTTGTCAACGCTTTGGACCCGGAACATGATTGGGTGTGTGTATGGACAATATGTCTCCATTTAAAGGGACATTTGGACAAAATCCTGACTCAACTATACATTTTTTTATTAATTAATGATAAGAGATGGTAGTGTTTCCCTTTAGTTTTGATAAGATATAAATAGATTCCATTCTCTATTTAATATCAGTGTATAACTTACTGACCATTTGATTGATGTGTCTCTATACTTGCTTATTTTTGTAAATAGAAGGCTTTCGTAGGTTAAACCTGTTGCCCAATTCCATTTATCATTAGAATGTCGATAGCAAAATGTTTAAAATGAAACATGCTGAAGGCTGGATAGAAAAAAACAGACGAAATCATGAAATAATGATGGCTTGAATAGTGAGACAGACGCCATAATGAAGTACAAAAGGCTTCAAAGTGAAAGGGGATAAATACAAATGGCTTGATTGCGAGAAAGACTTTATGATGAAATACTAGATGTTTGATATCAAGACAGGCATTATATCGAAATAATGTGGGCCAGGTAGTGATACAGACCTATAATGAAATACAGATTACTTGATAATAAGGCAGACATTATAACGAAATAAAGAGGGTTTGATTGTCAAACAGGTAATAAAACAGGATATCGTATAGTTAGAGAAAGATATAGGAGAGTACATGGGGCTTGATAATGAAAACAATATAACGAAATACATATGGTTGATAGTGAGATAGATAATATAACGATATACAAGGGCCTTGATAGTGAAATAGAAAATATAACGACAGGGGCTTGATTGTGAGAGAGACACTGATACGAAACACAAGGGGCTAGATAATGAGATTGATAATATAACGAAGTATAGGAGATCAGAGTGCAAAAGACAATATAACGAAATACAGGGGGCTTGATAGGCAATATCCACGGGATATTCTTGGATAGATTGATATGGTTCCATAAGAAAATCACGTTTCGGTAGCATTAGTTTGATATATAGTAAGCTGTGATCCAGTATATGTTAAGTATCCTTTATCATGTGTATGTGTTTGTTCTTGCACATCAAATCTGTTACATTATTTGACCGCATACCTTCACAGGTCAAATAATGAAACGATATGAGAAATAGTTTTCATGTCTAAATATTGATCAATATTTATATTGCATTGGGCCTTAGCCAAGGAAATTAATCTTTCTGTTGTCGTCTACAATCTCGTTTCTACCTAACCACTAATTATATGTATGTTTGGTGTGAGCCGGTGTACCTGTGTTTCTGCCAAACCCATGAACCAAGCAGCTCTGGTACAGATACACTTCAGAGGTAATCTCACATTTCATTTTTTTCTCCACCGCCTACAACTGACGCAAGGTCTTAGTCAAAGACATGTAATATCAGCGCAGATAGTATCGTAGAGCTAGGCGTATCAAAGTTCTGTGGCTGATTCTCCTTGCTGTATTCTTGTTGATGGTGGAATGCTCATTGCCAACCAAACATAGCGCTCTCTTCAACTTGTCCTATTAAGAATTAATTGGTACAGTCACATTGAAGCTTAGCATATTTTATATTGCTCGTTATCTCATAGTAATTTTTAAATATGCAAAGCTATTACAGACCTTTGAGGTTTTTATCGCATGCTTAACAGTTTTTAATTACTCGTATCAGACAGAGTTGCAAACATGAAATTTCTGTATTAACAGTAAAATGCCGATAAAATCATTGATTAAAATATATAAACCCTTTACATTTAATGCTAATCTAACATTGACGGAAAGTAAACAAACAAAAAAATCAAATGAATCCGTCAGAAACGTATCTCAATTCAGCATCAAGCGTAAAAAAAGTTAGTCTGAAATATTCTCATGGCATCAATTATATTACACAATATCAATAACCACAGTTTTAGTGCGAACTTGAAACAATGTACTATGCACTAGAGTGTACACAAGTAATTACTCACACATTACAAAAACCTGATGATAAACCAAAGAATCTTCTAAAAACATTGCGCCCTCATCACATAATCGACACAATATACAGTACACATAGATTAGACGATATACCTAACACTCATCACACAATCGAAACAATATACAGTACACACTTATTACACAATGTACCACACCCTCATCACCTTATCGACACAATATACTGTACACACAAATTAGACGATATACCACACCTTCAGCACTGGAAACAGTATACACTACACAAATATTACACAATATACAATACCTTCATTTCATAATCGACAAAATATTTCAAACCTTAATCACATAATCATTAAAATATACACTACATACAAATTAATTGATATACCAAGCCCTAATCACAAAATCGTCACAATTTTACATTACAGAAAAATCACACAATATATCAGTTCTATACAATATATCTTGTTCATTGTCAATGTACCATTGAGTAAAAGTAATACGGCATAAACACAATGTGCACAATATACCACATGGTCAACACCAAGATCACACAATATACCACATGGTCAACACCAAGATCACACAATATACCACATGGCCAACACCAAGATCACACAATATACCACATGGTCAACACCAAGATCACACAATATACCACATGGTCAACACCAAGATCACACAATATACCACATGGTCAACTCCAAGATCACACAATATACCACATGTTCAACACCAAGATCACACAATATACCACATGGTCAACACCAAGATCACACAATATACCACGTGGTCAACACCAAGATCACACAATATACCACATTGTGGACACACATTTTACACAAAATATACCACACTCTTATTACGCAATCCACACAACATACACAACAAAAATGCTAAACATATTTAGCCTGCAGGTCATTTACATAATGAACCTCGTTGTCAACATAGAATCGACAAGATATCGTTACGGCATCTGTGCACACTTCTCACAATAAACCACATTTTCAACAGGCAAAGGAGAAATTATGCCACTTTTTCTACAGAAAATTTACTCAATAAACCACATTGTCAGCACAAAATTTATACAATATACTACAACGTTGATGCACAAAGTACACAATATATCATCATACCATACCCACCATATATTAGAAAATCTGAGCACAATGAATACATTATTGATACAACACATCCCAATGTTTATACAAGCGTGTCTACAACCGAGATACAGTAACATGTCTAAAGTGTCAACAATGACGAAATATTTAGCATCATCAACACACGAGAGCTAAAATATACCAGTGTCAACCCCAAAGGGCATAATAAACCACAGCGACAATACAGAGTGATGAAATATATAATACTCTGTCAGTACACGCGGGCAATATCAACCTAAGCCAAAAACAAAAATGCCAAACTATACCTCAGGGTCGTCAAACAAAATATCACATAATGTCAACATCCAGGACACATTATATTAGTGGCAACACAAAATAACAAAATAACAAAAATACCACAATGTCAGCATCCAGTACGAGATACAAGTGGCAACACAAATAACAAAAATAACAAAGTGTCAACATCCAGGACACGAGATACAAGTGGCAACAAACAGTAACAAACTATACCTCCATGTCAATACTCAAGGACACAAAATTCGAGTGGCACATATTAACAAATTAGCCACAATATCAACATTGCAGAACACAGAATACAAGTGGCAACATAGAGGAAGGACTTATCACATTGTCAATGCATTATGTTGAAAATGACAGTATGAATATTAAAACAGCACATTTCAATATATTTAGGATGACACACAAGAAGGTAACAATTAAAGACATCACAAATAAAACATATTAATGAAGAAACCATTGAAAGACAAATCATCTGTTCTTTATACAACACTCTTTTTATTCAGTAATAAATGTAGATTATCGTTTTTGTCCTGTATCTGAAATACGGCTTCCCCTTACATTTAGCTATGATGAAAAGACGATTAATGATTGACGTTGTCATCCTTCAATGATCAATGACTTCTATAAGAACTGCTTCCATTAACGACTTTTGTATATCGATATATAATAATGACTATCAAACGATTATGGAAATTATCCTTTTGTGCAGTTATTCATATTTACCGTAAATGAATATCTCTCACGATATCAAGCATTTGACGTATTAGTAAGTTGTTTGGAAGAATTTATGGTAGAGAAGTTAAAAAGAATTCCGAAAACGAGACCCGATTACAATTACTATAATATATTATACGTGATTTATATTTTTAGCTATTGTTACGCTGTATAAGCATTTGTTACCAAAATGATGAGCATTCATCGTATGTTAAACAATACCACACAAATTACATGAACATGGATCTTAAGGCACAGAAGAAATCGCGTCTCCCACTGTCACACGTGGTCACCACCGTAATATCCACAATGTGACAAATGGTTTTATACTAATTAATATCATTTGCATAATCGTTCTCCTTATATAAATATATATCTTTGTATAGTTAGTTCTTTTAATAACTATGGTTTGCAATAACAAAATATAGATGTAATATACAAGCTACGTTTTAATTAATTCGAAAAGTGGCATGGTTCTAAATATTAAAATATACCTGGCGTTCATTGGAAATTATTATATATACGGGAAATATGTTATTTATTGTAGTAAGGAGTAATAACCTCTTCGTCTAGATTTTGTAATTTCTTTGTTTTTAATTAATTCTTTTTTTTATTCGCCTCCACGGATTTAAAATTAAATTAAATTAAAATTAAGGCCCTTAGTAATACTAAAGAGAATCAGCTGTATGATGCAGTTTGATTTATCATTTGTTTATATCATATGTAAGTCTAGCTTTATATAGATAGGTGTTTTTTTGTCTGACAATATAAGTTCTGTCGTAATTGATATACCTATGTATTAACTTTTGATAGTATTTGGGACTTTTATATCGTCTATATGTGTATAAATTGTACACACCAGTTAGAACACTGTGTACATGGTAGTAGCCTTGACTACCTACATACACTAACGAAAGTCAATTGGCGCAGGTCCCCTTATATCACGTCCTAACGACGCTGTACAAAACGTGTCCATGTGCTGGTTGTTACATCCGAGTCGACAGGTTGTACAGTGAACAACATCACTTAGTAGACTGTGTTTCGTATGGCAATCGACATCTAGTATATCTAAAAGATAATACTCTTTAAATTATTAAATTACTTTTTTTGTTGTTTTGTATATCAAATGCATCAAATTGGATACAATATACCGTATAGTCGTTTAATTTAGCGGGGCTAATATTTCGCGATTGTCCTTGGCAGGGCAAATTTTAAGGTTGTAAACTTCGCGCATGTCTATACATAAACGCCCAATTCAGTGATAATAACCTTTTTCAAAAGACACACAAGTGAATAACACCTTTTGATAATTAAGATTAATTAGAGCCAAACATTGAATTTAACTGCATCACACAACTGTTTGAGTCCTTCTAGGACTCGTCAGTGATGCCGAGGACCTGAGTTGTTAAGCCTAGGAGGCGACTAAGGAAAATCCAAAGTGATCAAAAGTAAAGTCAAAATCTAGACGAGGATGTGCAGGAGAACCCTAATAAATAACTTTCGTATTGTTCATATATTAGAAAATTAAAATTTGGCAAATTAACAATTTTCTATCATTATTTGATATTGAATTACATGCTACACTTCGGCTATAGATGTAAAACTAATCCGTCATCTACTAATGTTTTTTTTTCTGAAATAGGGAAATGACCCCAGTTGATATTTGACTTCATTCGTCTCAAGAGACATCTAGATAAATTGACCATGCATGTAAATGCCGATACAATCGCTGGAGTACATTAACGGGAGTTAACATATCCGCTTGGAATTTCTTGTATCATAATGGGTGGCAAATTCCACACGTCTCAAAGACGGGAATGCAACAAAGACCAGAATGGATCCAGCCAGACATATTGAATAAAGAGACAAGAATGAAAGGCTGGTAGCCATGTTTTAGTTGTAAAATGATGTGGTTTGTTCATACACAAGTAAATATATACATAGAGACTCACTGACTTATCCTGATACTGGAATAGAGCCTGGACGTTCGACCTCCGTGGGAGTATCAAATGGTCAGCGACATTTATTTGTCGGAGATTTTCGAACGTCCACTTTATCATGGATGCGAGCTAATGCTATCTGTATCAAGTGATAGGACACTTTTACAAACGTTCACAGATTATTCTGTTACAGATGGCTGATAATGGGAAATCATATTACCTCACTGTGTTTTCGATGACATTTCCGTGGTAGGCGTGTTACTCTGCAGTCTGTTTGGACACACAGTTGGAATTAGATGATATCATCAGTTTAACTGCACGGCCTGTACTGCACGACATACTTGATAAATCGACATAACGAAATACTATGTTAGATCCTGTAAATAGTACAGTTGTATATATACAGTACTAGGAACGAACACAAGAAATACAAGGCAAAGAAGTTGGAAAAGCAGGTACACAAGGCGTAGATCAGGATTTTTTTTTTCCAGCAGAGACTATGCAATTGTTTGATGTGTGAAACTAAACAACGACATTAATGTACGGATTTTGTGCATCTGCTAAGTGTGATTCTACCGGTGTAGTATTCGTTTATTAAGTGTTTGTTAATGAGTGTTACACGGTTTGATGCTATAGTGTTTGAGATTCGACAAAAATGTCGACATTAGTCATACTAGATTAACATACAAACATACTGTCTAGGCGGACACACTAATCATATACACACACAAGTGATACGAATGCAAATATTGTCAAAAGGGTTTTCGTTAACAACCTGATTACCTAACAATAACGACCAAAAAATGTGTTTGTAATAATGAGCAGTTCTGCTCATGTATCGACTGCCCTTCCGTGATCTTACGGTTTTGATCACGTGATATTCGTCATCAGTCTTGGACATTTCTGGCTGTTATGTTACTGTATCTTATAGATAATTATTATATAATTGATATATAATAATACTATTTACGTACAGGAATACTCCAATAAGATATGACTTTATAAACTATTGTTGGATTGACGTTTGCCATGTCATTGGCGCCGAAATAGAAAGCTGACATAGTCCCGATTCACAAAATCATGGATGATTCAAGGAGATATTTCTACTAAGTACAGTGTTTGGTAAAACGTGGATCCGTGATACTGGATACGACCTATGTTTTAACGGTCGATGGATGTATTGATATTTTATGAAACTGAATGTCATTTGTGGACTTAGAACGAGGTTTATTCAGAACACTTAATGTCATAGAACTGAAACCAACAGGTTTGAGTTATATGGAATGTGATATAGCGTTGTGAATGTATGGAGAGTTTCGTACTAATATGATGGAAGCTGATTGGTCGATGACACTTATGAATGGAATTTAATACAGGATTTAATGAATGAGACAGAATGAAAACTTAATAGTTTTGTAAATAACACCGATTTCTGATTTTATTGAAATTATCTAACGAAAAGGAAAGTAAGCAGGAAAAAAACGAATAGACGCGTGCAATATCATAAGGCATGATCTTTTTAATAGAGATACACGTGAATATATTAGGGAACACATACCTTTTAAAAGATTTGAATATTTAAAAAAAAAATTTAGAAATCGAATTGAATGTGGCTAGGACGTCTAATGGATAATTGTACAGGAGTCTCCCAGGAAATCAACATTCACAGATGATACATTTGGCTAGTGTTTCCCGGATTTTAAAAGTGCACTTCCTTAACATGAAATAATAGCCGGTATCTGTTTGAGGACATATTAATTAAAAAATGGCTTGTTAAATTCAATTACAGGATTTATCGAACTCCCTCGCCATTAAAGTGACACATGAAAAGATAGGTTGTGATCAAATTTTGAATGTTGCGTTCAAAGGAAAATTATGGATTTGCTGAGAACTGCAATTGTATTAGAATAAAGACTGCTTGATTTCACATGTTTTGCCTTGGATTCCATTCATAACGAATGCAAAAATTGATTTGTGTTTTTGGTGAAAGCGTGAACTAAGAAGTTTTGGTCTAAGTATTTAGTCTGTCAACAAAATATTTTAACCCGATTGGACTTCAAAGGATGTATGGATAATATACTTCCTTAAAGAATATATGTATATACCATATCCGGCTGTTATTTCTGGCTTTGAATCAAGCATTTGTCAGAACACAAACTAGTATTTATCCCCTTGGTAGACTGGAAACCTAGAGGAGGTGAACGCTTCGTGTCATGGATGGTCTGTACAAACTGTACATTTTAAAAAAGTGTTCCATAAGATATTCACTATAAACGACGTCAGACATCTCCCTACAACTTTAAGGAAATATTGACTTCTGGGTTTGAAACAATATAAAAACCGTCAAATGTGGTATTTACCTGACATTTGAAACCTTCAAACCATGTATGGAATGGAAAATCTAACAAACTTTTCCAATGGAATGTCTCTTGAAGCTCCTCCATCCTGTAGTGCAGCCGTGTTCAGAAAATCAACACAACGTAAAAGAACCTTACAACGTGTGGACACTATGGCCCACCTACGGCCGTTTCCACAGGTAAATTTATTTCAAGACAAGATGTCGTAAACCCTTAAGGTATGTTTTGATTCTCTTATCATATATAAATATAATCTGTTTTATCATGGAGCCTTTGCGCCGTGTTTATCCAGATGCCAGAGATACGAATGATTTCGTATTGTTCTAAAGCATGGTATTGGTGGATAGACTCCTGTCTGTTCCTACTAGCCATTACACTGATTCTACACATTATAAAAGAACCAATATTGAACATGATTATCGTAAATTATTTTTCAATGCTAACTTTGGCAGCTAAACGTTTTTCTAATGTAATGACGTGTTTATTTGTAGTTGATCCTAAGTAAGTCTTTATTTATTGTTTTAAAGGTTAGTTTTATATATATACATATATCATACGTACAAAGATTGGCTTTCAAATATGTGGTTAGTTACATATTTAGACCAATGGCCATCGCAAATCAAAATTCTCAAGTCAATGGAACATAGCCATTTTTTGTCGTTTCCACTGATGGTGATGGTTACTCTGGACAACTGATAATATCGATATGTAGTCTTTGAGCGTTGGCGGGGGATGCTATTGGAAAACACTTTGGAAACCATACAGCCCTTTTCTGTCGGAGCCATGGACCGGCGTTGTATGTCATACGGCATGTTATGCATGGATGTTACAAAGCTTTACTTAATGGGTTTCGTGGATTGCAAAGGAAAAAATATTAACAAGGCCCACAAACTGGATAACAATTACTGATGTGTTAAATATAAAACAGATCCAAAGAGGCTACTCAGAGGGTTTAGAGTCATCATTCTGATTGTATTGGAAAATGTTCTGCTTTTATCTTAAATATGAAGTTGTCTATGCTCCATGCCCATTAGTAAACTTGTTTGCGATGTTATTGCCCTGACTCTCATTTGGTGAACGTGAACTTTCTTAGAATTAGCTTTATTTATATGCTGGATGATGTAGATGAAGTCGAGAACGGCTTTCTCTCTAGAACTATTCCTTGTGATTTTTAATTTCCCGGCTATATAGATTTGGAGGTAATATTACGACTGCATATCATTACTGAAAATGAGGTATTTACATACCGCACACTGTAGTATTTCATTAACAACACATGATTGTGCACTTCACTGGTCATAGATAAAAGGCTTCTGATGTGAAACAGTGGATACTTTAACGGTCTAGTAATAAACCTATCTTAATTGATATATAGAACAATTGACAATTTGTGAAATCCATCGTATGGAGACTTTTTGGTCTTGACAATGACCGCAGAGAAAAATATTCTATATCCCTGTGTGATGTATGGTATGAAGTCAGACTATTCATTACCTGTTGGCATGGCTTGCGGTTTCGTTGTTTCTAACCATTTTTTCTCGTTGGGGAATATGACATTACAAACTATGTAGTTACTTGTTTTACCATTTTACCGTTATTTACATGGTGGGTGTCGCCGATAAAGAAGATGATTACCCTTCCGGATTTCCTGGTCTTATTGTCCTTGCAACATACCGTGGTAATCTTTTTTATCTTGGTTTGCACCCATTGCATTTGAATCTTATTAAGATTCTGATGACATGTCGGAATTTCCCATAATATTTTTCTGGGTTTTTTTTTTTATTCATTTTTGGTTTTTGTAATGTGTAAAGGGTATCATATCTATTATATTTTATTTTTTTGTTAAATTATGATTTATATTTATATTGTATACATATACTCTAGATTTATCGAACTGATCACCATTGAATATTTTGTGACAATAATTCGGTTTCCAGGTATCATCACAAACCTCCGGATTCCACAGAAGCTATTTCTGACTCATTGATACAAAAATATCAACAGGGATTCACGGACATTATAACCATTTTGTATATATGGATATTGTTTTAATAAGATAAGGTCTTTAGAATGATTTTTTCTCATGAATATGCAGCGATATCGACTCTTCACATGAATATAAACTTCAATTCTTCCATTGTTCATATAGTTTATTTCACAAATTAAAATTATTTGTATACAAACAAGAGAGGTAAATATAATTAAAATGTACACGTTTAGCACCTATAACCCAGAACCCTCACCAGGGAATGTCAGTATATCCTACGGCATAAAACGAAAATATGGATGTCGCCATGATTAACTGTACCGACACCCCTGACAATCTTGATCATGTAGATGTTTGCATGCTTGGGAAGCTTAGGAATATCGATAGACAGAGTTCATTAGACAATGTGCCATAAATACATTTACGTGACATATTTTAGATAGACCTTTCAGACAGAGTGTTTTTCAGTAAATACCACTACCCATATGGCTATTATGACGCCAGAGGTGCCATAGAAATGGCGACAGTACACTGTGGAATTGGTGTTTTATCTTAAAGGTTGCATAATCTATGAATAAAGTTCAAATCTACTTACAATGCCTGTAATACTAATTGATAGATATAAACATTACTGCAATACTACCTGGTTATACCCTTGATAATAATTATAAGTAACAAATATATAAGCTTACAAAATACCGGCGCCGGTGTGTTATAATTACTGCTGGAGTTTTGTCATTAATACGGTTATTAATGCCATATCAAGACGGTGATACTAACGATACAGTTTTTATAAAAAAAAATAGTCTAAAAATATATTGCAAGCTGTAAAGCTTATAGCGAGTCTAAAAAATCTTGTTATGTTTATTAGTGTTTGTATTGGACTTTTACCTAAATAATGATGATGTTATTTAGGATAATTGTATTTAACAGGGAGTAAAACTTCAAGAATCTCTCCAGCTAGAAGCTGCTCAGAGTATTACAGGAGTAAGAGGATGAATGTCTCATTACAAATCATATAAGTAACTTGGTTGGGATAGGCATGCTACTAGACGATAGAAAAACGGATAAACTTCTTTGTAAAATTGTAACAGGAAACTTTCCTTACCTCACATACCAAGTCTAAGCACATCTGAACCAAAAGGATTCCAGACATCAACTACGAAATGAAAGAGTTTTACTGTTCTGTTTTGTAGAACTGCTAGTTACGCTAGAAGGTTAGACTTTACGACTTGAATCTTCTTGCAGCAATTGTTGATTTCAACAGTACGACTTTAGTGTATAGATTTTAAATGCCTTATTAGATAGCTGAGAGTTATTGTGCCTGATTCTTCTGTTAACTCCGTTATGTAAATATACACATGCCTGCGGAAGACAATATGATATTTTACAACGATAACTACCACATTCATCTACAATTATACAGCGATAACTTAATCACCAAATTGTTCCTAGGGATTATCAAACGCAATACATGATATCACAGAATCACTTCATTTGAGTTTGTAAAATTTGTAATTATGTTCTGCTCTAGCCAACATAAGCAGATAATATATCTGGTTTTGTCTCTTATGATTTTTTGTTTGTAATTATCCAACAATTGTACCTATTTGTCTCTTCATATTATGTACCTACTCATAGATTCTAAAATTACGCAGTTGATAACATTCATATACTATATAGAGCTTGTGATATTTGGTATATCAATTTGCCATCCTGTTCTACTGGACTCACATTCTCTGCACTCGAATAAGTAAAAATATTGACATTTCTTTCTGTGATTAACATTCTAAATTGTCATAATATTTAGTCACCTTGAACTGGCAAATTAAATCCTGTATCCTATTAGAGTTATCTGAACCTCACGGATGGATGATCAGTGACTCTATGGCTGTAATTGATTCTTTCTTGTCTGTTTTCTGTGAGAGAAGCATGACTTTCTTTGTTACATTATTTTAGAATTTTGTTCTCAAAATTAAGTAACATTCGTAAAGTATCCGATATGAACCATGTGTAGTACACATCATATAATATTGTGATGCATGGTTTTCTTATATAAATATTTATTTTGCTGTTACCCAGGTAAGAACTGATACAGAATTCGTCTGTTTGATCCTTTTCTCTGGAATAAAATAAAACAAAATGAAATACAGCCTATATATACACGAAATGATATCTTAAAATTATCATTACCTTTACTAATAACAAAGTATTCTAGCATAAATGTCAGCATTTTTATCATTTATATTGAACAAACGACAGAAAATGTGGAAAGCAAATTTGTTCGTTAATGTTTATACGAGGAAACTGGGTGAACATTCATCCTTTTATCGATAGGTCTAAAATGTAACGGTATTTTGATGTTAAAGCTAAAAGATGTACTATCATGGTTTAATAGGGAATTTTATACAAAGACAAATGTTTTGATAAAAGCTTGAACGAATGATTCCCTATATACAGTATATATGTAGTAGACATCCGAAAGCTAGTGACCATTCAACAAGTCAGCTGTTCGTGTAACTTCATCTCTATTGGAATTTTCATACAGCTATCTACCAAACGGACATTTTTAAACTGCGGATTCAGACATTATTCTAAACGTAAGCTACGAGAACTGTTCATTAAGTTTTAAAATTTAATATTACACTGTACAAGGAATGTGAATTAAAAAGTATTAATGGGTTTGTTGAAAAATTACTCTACAGAATAGCGAAATGAGTAGTATAATGAAAAGGATTCTCTTTTAAAGTGCATAAAATGCATTTGGTCCATCAGAATAAAACCACAACAAAAACAAGGAACAAGCGTAATGCACAGCACGTAATACTGTAGAAAACAATAAATAAAATATGTCAATAAAATATAAATATTTAGAGTTAGACCTAATGAAACGAGGAACCATATGAACAAGAGAAGAAGGCCAAGTGTTCCGGAAAGATAACCATAAAAAAAGAAGCTAGGAAATTTGGCAAGTCGGATGAAACAAACAACAAAATTTCATCCCAAACATTCAATACATATCGATTCACATATGATTTTTTTTTCAAAATGAAAAGAGTTAATTAATTCCCCCTTACAAAGGTTTGGTAGGTTTGACAAGAATGAAATGTTTAATAATATGCTTATCTGACAAAACAGTGTTTCGAAAACAATGCTATTTGTCATGATACATTTTTTTATTCCATTTTCCCTGTGAAATATAGAAACTTGATAAAAACCTATATCTATAAGAAATCTTATAGTATAAGTGATACTATCACCTTTCTTGTGACGATATAATTTTAGTCCTTTTGACCAATCAGAGCGTTGCTTTCTAGATACTGCATTCCAATTCGCGGTCGATCGTCTTGATGCAGATGAAGAGTTGGTTGAATAAGTTGACTTTCATTTAATGATTTCCGTGTATATTTCTTGTTCATATTTTGTATATAAAACAATGTTATAAACGATTCCTACAAGATAACAGCATAAAACAGTAGCATACAACGGAAATCAGCGTAATCAAAATGGCGTCTTGTTGTGAAGCGTAACGTCAAACTGACGTCAAAGAGTGTACATAACATTTCCAAAGGATCAGTTTTTGTCATTTGTTTTCTCATTTACAATGTAATAAACAGAACAATTAATAGTTTTCGTTTAATCGTCATAATATTTCACTATTATTATTATGACATAATATTCTGTCATACTTGTGAAATATACATGTCAATGTAACTAAATTGGAAACCATGGGATATCATCTACATACAGTGTATCTTATACCAACTAAGTATGACATCTCGACCACAAGGGCAAAGTATGTCCCTCTCCTCAACCACAAAGGTTAAGTTTATTCCCCTCCCCGACCACAAGGGTAAGGTATGTCACCCTCCCCGACCACAAGGGTAAATTATGTCCCTCTCCCAGACACAAGGGTAAATTATGTCCCTCTCCCCGACCACAAGGGTAAAGTGTGTCCCTCTCCTTAACCACAAGGGTAAAGTGGTAAAGTATGTCCCTCTCCTCGAACACAAGGGTAAAGCATGTCCCTCTCCCCGACCACAAGGGTAAAGTATGTCCCCCTCTCCGATCACAACGGTAAAGTATGTCCCTCTCCCTAACCACAAGGGAAAAGTGTGTCCCTCTCCTCGACCACAAGGGTCAAATATGTCCCTTTCGTCGACCACAAGGGTAACGTTTGTCCCCCTTCCCGACCACAAGGGTGAAGTAGCCCCCCTCCCCCAAGATATACCGGTGCTGTAATACATGTACGTCACTAGACAGATGAGTTAGGTATATGTAGCTGGTAATGCGAAGTATGATGTGTATACCCTATATACATCTGTTATTAATACGTTTTTGTGTACAGTAGCGATAATTACTGCCAAATACCTGTACAGCTCTGAACACTTACGTCGACACTAACCAGTGCACCGGCCGCGGTTAGTGAGATCAGAAAACGTCACAGCCCACGACATGTATTCTTTGTCGATATAATTCCAACATGTGCATGCTATGTTATAGTATTTCGCAATTCCCTTCAACCCTTTCCTTTACCCTAAGCATGCAATAATTGTTTGAAAACAATAACGTCGCGTAAAGTATATTTTATAATATATTGAATAAGTTCTGAAATGCGACACATAGAAATATACACGTAAATTTAATTTACAGACTTTGAAAATGAATTTCTATTAGGTAGTCTCATTATTTCCTGGACTCACGAATTTCACCAGTGCTTAAATCTGTCAATTGATTTCAACGTTTTATTTATTTATTTACAAACAAATTCATGGACTAAGTTCCCTTTAGGATCAGCAAAACTGAAATACACTCTAAAATTAAAGAGTTTTCAGTATACATCAACATTATTTTATGATCGAGGACGTTAGAGTGACCAAATATGTTAATAACTGATAAAACTGTGGTATGTCAAAAATAATTTAATTCAAACTCGAAATCGATGACAAGAGGTGAATACATGAGCAAAAAGTGTTTAGAGGATAAGACCAGGCGTTATAGAAGATTAAGCATCTGATATTTCATCGATGGCACCTGTCATGAGAATCCATCGGAATCACAATGGAATTAATCGATCATATAATGTTTGACTTTCATAAGGCGCAAGGAAATGAAATATTTCCCAATAGACCATAATCTTCATTAGTATGCGCCTCTCGTAAACCCTGTACTGTGTGTTTATCTGTCAGTTATCGTCAGCTTGCATGGAGAGCTTGATATTGGGAGCAATCCCCAGATTCATGAATCTTTGTAATTGGCAAAACATTTCCTTAATTTGAAATGGCTTAAAGGAAAGTATTACATAAGGTAATGAAACGTTCGTTAATCTAAGTTTTCCCTTAAATTAAATGATTTTCTATTTAAGATTGAGGCAGATTCTTGAAACGAGGGCTGAGCCCTTGAATTTTGAATCTGTTTATCAAAGTAAAGAATCGGAATCGTATGAAAGTTATTATGTAGAAATGGAAAGTTCACAATAAGGAAACCAAAATCAATACGTTTTATTTAACTTAGCAGAAAGCTGTTCCTGGTGGTTTCGGTGTGTAATCGAAGGGTAGGTTTCGATCAGTATGTTGTGTCATTGATTTCCTGTTTGATGTGTATATACTTGATCGGCATGGACAGTAAATGTACTGACATTAAGCAGCATAATCTAGCTAGTGTATCGTATCTAAATGTGAAAGTGAATGATTTGAAGATTTGAAACAAAACAAAACCAAGACAGCACAGTATGCATATGATCTGCTTGGAGAACTAAAAGCTCAACAAAGATATTTTCAACCAGAAGTTGACCGTTTTTTTACGATTTCGTCCTCACCATGCTGAAATATGCTTCAGAATAGAACGATATATTTGTACAAACGCTCAAGGTGATTTCAAAAAGGAAAGAAACATCATATATATGCAAATATGACAAATGTATGAGAGAGAGAGAGAGAGAGAGAGAGAGAGAGAGAGAGAGAGAGAGAGAGAGAGAGAGAGAGAGAGAGAGAGAGAGTTGAAGACATGTGTTCATTGAATTAAAGTACCTCATTCTATATGAAATGCGTGAATTTTATTGAAGTTTGGTTTACTGAGCCTCCATATCTGGATTTGACATTTCTTTCGACCTGTTTGAATTTTTCTGTGTCACTTCCTACGTCAACCAATTACTATTTGCTCTTATTACCTAGCAGGACGAAAAAGCTTTATGATGTAGTATAATTCATTACATAGCAATGTTGCTTCTAATTCTAAATTTTTATTGGAAGGTGCTTTTGTACAATCTATATCGTCTCAGTTGTACTATATTCACTTGGCTGGAGTATTTGATACTGCTATTGTCGAAATACACCTGCCACATATATCTTTACTTTATTCGGAAGTGACAGAAAACAACTGTATTTAAGCACGTGCGGTAATTCTACAGAATTACTCTCTGATTTTTTTTAGATATCACGTTTATAAATATAAATATTTGTTGAAATAAGCAATCTTTCATGTTGAAATGAACATGTTGATCTGTGAATATTCATAAAATCGTTGTTATATCCTATGAAGTTTGGAACTGTAATTTGGAGCAATAGTTTTGGCGTCCGTCATCAGACACAATTCACCGTAACGTCAACATAAGGTAAACACAGATTGAACACTATAACTGTTTAAGTTTCAAAAGTCTGATTTTCTGTGGCAGGATAAATAGAATGATATTGTCACTGACTTAAAATATAGGCTGCGTTTTGGTGAGGGTGAAGAAAGACAATAGTGGCGAGCCTCAAAATACAGTGTTTATTTTCAGGCACTGACCTTGTATTCTCTATATATTTGGTTCGCCAATGTGAACTAATATCACAATAATTAAATTATCGTGGATAGTGGTGTAAGGGGGTAAGACCCGAACAGGATAACTGTATGTCGCTGTACTTGTGTTACCGTTTCAGGAATTAGAATATGTCTTAAAGGCATTTGCACTCGTTTTTCTTAATTTTATTTTCGTGCATAACAAGAAATCGTGGTTATTTTAAAGGCGAACATTACATCATGCAAACTTTTCCCCATGAAAATGCAATAGAATGATACTGGGATAAAAACGTGTTTAAAAATCTAATACCAATTTTGAATTCGATATCTCCATACCTCCGAAAAATGTCAATTTTGGGGGAAATGCTTTAATCCATTATTTGACAATAAAGTAAAAATTGTTGGGACGCTGTGGTTATTATTTGTGATTTTGAAACAAACGTCACTTTTTTCAGAAATCAAGAGACATAAATAGTTTTTTTTTATTTCGGTCCTAAAATTCGAATAAAAGTAATCAACAAAGTCAAAATTGACGTATTGCAAATCTGTGTCTAATGGTGATAATTCAGGCAAAAGTTTGTTGAATTCTGCTAAAACTCCCATAGTAATCCTCAAGAGAAATACCCAAGCAACGAAGAAACGTTGAAATCGTAATGCTGAAAATAAAACCACGACATTAACTACACAAAATAGAGTTCATACTTTTGACTTGAAAAAAAACACAACTATCTGTATTCCAAAACGCAAAAGCCCATGAAATTTATGTTATATTGAGTTACTTCCTACTTTCGGTCAATACATACCACTTTCATACATCCGTAATGTCGACATACACTGTTCTGTGCCTTTGTGGCGTCTCAAACCACGAGGTGGAGATGAATTAAAGATAATCAGAGAGAAACTGTATCAGCATGCTAACAATATCGCTCTTGTCTATATAATGTTTATCTCTTTAATATAAGTATAAAATTGTAAAATAAAGAGTACAGGATTGTTTCTTCTGCGCCATTTTTATAAATATTATATTCTTATCAAAATGGTTTCCAATTTCCAATTTCTTTCTAAATTCAATTACATAATGTAGGTATTGTCTTGGAACAAATGCGATATATTTACTTTTTCTTAAGTTTTCTATAACATTTTGATTTATAGTATAAACAAAGTGTGACGCCTTAGGTTCGCTTTCTGAGTAAATGCCAAAACTTCTACACCAGGACGTCAGTAATCAATAAACCCATTCACAATTGGTGGATGAATAAAATAGTTACTGGGTGTGTTAGGAATATATACTCATTTCCTTTGGCAATCCTTTCACTAATATGTTGATATATAAAACTAATATACTGCTTCTCGTGTCTATCCTCTTCTGTTACGTTACACTGATAAGTACAATGTAGTAAAAGTCCTGCTTTCCAATATCCTCTTCTTCATCAGTCACATACCTCGATTTTGATCTTCACTAATATTGTCAGCTTTTCCTCTAAATTGTATAATATCGATATCGCTATATAGCGCGTTTTTCGATTTTGAAAACGTAAAAACCCTGCTTTACAAATCAATCGTATCGATATGTTGCAGTTCAGTTTTTGCTCGATATTTCGCGATTTGTTCCAAATATCACAGTTTCCGTTAAAAATGTCATCAGCTTACACCTTATCTTTCATCACAGAAAAGTATCACTGTTGTGCTACCCTCATGTTGTGTAACTGTTGTATCACCATCCTGTTGTTATTTTTGTGTTACCCTCATCCTGTGTTAATGTTGTATCACCATCCTGTTGTTATTTTTGTGTTACCCTCATCCTGTGTTAATGTTGTATCACCATCCTGTTGTTATTTTTGTGTTACCCTCATCCTGTGTTAATGTTGTATCACCATTCTGTTGTGTTATTTTTGTGTTACCCTCATGCTGTGTTACTGTTGTGTTAGCCTCCTGCTGTTGTACTGTTGTGTTACCCTCATGTTGTGTTAATGTTGTATCACCACACTGTTGTGTTAATATTGTGTTACCCTCATGCTGTGTTATTGTTGTGTTACCTTCATGCTGTTTTACTGACGTGTTAGGCTGCTGTTGTGTTACTGTTGTGTTAGCCTTCTGTTGTGTTACTGTTGTGTTAGCCTCCTGTTGTGTTTACTGACGTTTTAGCCTCCAGTTGTGTTTACTGACGTGTTAGCCTTCTGTTGTGTTACTGTTGTGTTACTGTTGTGTTATCCTCTTGTTGTGTTACTGTTGTGTTACTTACTTGTCCTTTGTGATTATTTTGGCCATTTTTACTTTAAATTTCTATCACTGCCTTCTCGCCTTTTTCCTTTAATGGTCACTAGTTATACCACATGCACTTCCGCTGTTGTCATTCTATCATAGGTCTAGTAATTAAATTGTGATGTTCGTATGCTAAACAAACATATAAACCACGAGGAACCAATATTGAAGTAGGGAGACGAATGGAAAGCTACACTCATTTTTAACCTTACAGTATTTGAATTCTCAACGCACCGTTTACGATAATATCATTTGACACAAGGCTGTAGATTGTGTACAAAACAGAATAATCGATTGCACAATCTACATATGAAGCAGACATAAAGGCGCTAAAGAAGACTGCTCATTGTATGATCTCCAAATTGAAGACTTTAGAAAGCAATACAGAAGATTATATCTTGGGACATGTAGTGTTTCACTCCTAAACGCTCGGAACTGTACTCATTGATAAACGTTATATTGTACATCTGTATGACCTTTCTATTTCAAATTCCATTTTAGTGTATAAAACAATTGTGTAAACACTAAAAGTTTTGTTTTGATTGATTGAGTGATTGATGCATAGTGTCAACCATTTTGTCACAGGCATTTATGGCCGGCAATTCTTCAGGACGTTCATATAAACATATATAGACAGGATTGATTTATTGTCTCAGAGGTGTATATCTAAAAGTTTTTGCTGAAGGGTGTTGGATATGGACGCGTCTAACACGTACTTTTGCAGTGACGGATATGATGTTTCGGCACAGGAGAGATAAGTAATTGTACTTTCTCAAAAAAGAGATGGATCCACTGCTGATTCGGCGAATTAATTATATACAACACTCTTGTAAGGCTCTAAAAATCTGGGTTAACGCGTTTGTGTTGTTTTATGTACTTTGCATAAGCACAATCCACAGTATATACATGTTCTACTTTTTTTAAATACCAAACGATTCGATGTTATGTAATTCATTTAATTACTGGGTAACCATAACTCAATGTTACAGTTGGTTCCATCTATAAGGGTTTTCGGTATTTCCACAGTTGAGTTTTCCAGTAAAACTGAAAAGTCGTACAATGACGAAACACCTATATCACTGAGTTTAATTGTAATTACGGATTAAAAGGTAATGCTTACAGGCGCGTTCTTTATGCAATTCGCAATGCGCCTTTGCACTTTTCTTGCTATCTTTGTACTTTTCGAAGATTGCTGTGTAAATCAATATTTTGTAGTGTTTTATTTATTTTGGATTTGGATTTAAGTTTTGGCTTTAAGTCTTTATTTGCGAGTTGGCTCTGTTCTTCATAATTCCATAAAGTGTTACAATGATCAGTAAGAAAGAATTCCTAAAATAGCAAGAGTGTCTCCAATTCGGGGAAAGCTGACATAAGAGATCACCAAATCAGCAAAGATTTGAAATTGGATGTTCTACTGTGATGCAGCGAAAGGTGACATTAGTGGTCACAAAATCAGCAATGATTTGAAATTGGCTGTCATTTTGTCATTCAGAGAAAGTTGACATGAGAGGTAAAAAATCAGCAATGATTTGAATTTGGCTGTTCTTCTGTCATTCAGAGAAAGTTGACATGAGAGGTCACAAAATCAGTATTGATTTGAAATTGGCTGTCATTTTGTCATTCAGAGACAAATGACATGGGAGGTCTCCTGTCAGCCAGAATAATTTGAAATTTACTTTAGTGGTTTTGTATATCATTGTAAACTCGAGTTAGCAGCCAGACTGTTATTCTTTAAAAAATCTTGTTCGATTTAATATGAATGCATTCAGATATTCGCATGAATCATATTCCTCGAATTGCTTTAACGTCTTTTTAAAAAGTTTTGAATTTTATTATAATATAAAGATAATATTTATAATGCAAAGTTTACGAGAGTGTAGTCTGTTTATTACCGTGGTGGGTATAATTGTTGTAACAATCTGTCTGAAATAGACGCCTCCAAATGTCTAAATACTCAGTTTAACCGCATTCTGTTTTACGGACAGAGATGTTACTTCACTCATGGGGCTTCTAACTTATATACATAAAACGTCACTGACTATATCAATATAACCGTACATTAACACAGAATCGAAAAAGAACTATTTTAGAATTTATTTCTAAGTCTTTTGAATATGAAATGCTAAATAAGTCAGATGTATGATTAATGAAAGGACATATTTGTATATGTATAGACGGTGTTCAGCCTTAAGTGACACTGTTAAGAAACAGACATATCTTTTCGTTCTTTTGATATGATTCAATATTGAAATTAATTGAATTTTGGCATTTGAGCTATATTTCTACTAATTTAGATTTTCCATCTCTCTCTTGTGTAAACAATGTATGCTCAGAATTGACAGGGGTTCACTTTGAACAGTAATCCGTGATATACAGTGTTAAGTATATATAATCGTCAGAATTGACAGGGGTCGCTTTGAAAAGCAATAATGCATGACAGACAGTGTTGAGGAAATATAAAAGTCAGTGTTGGCGGGAGTCGCTTTGAACAATAATTTGTTACAGAGAGTAGCGGTAAATGATCAACATGAGAATTTATGTTAGTTTCATCTAAAACTTTTTTTCAAAAATAACAGGCCAATTATCTGCAAATGTATCTGTGAGTTACCAGACCGGGAATATTATATCTGCTAAACGGTTAAATAACTATGGATTGCTGCATCATCACTGCCAACCATGTGTTAGTACAAGGCGCGGTGCGGGGGAGGCCAGCTCTATCGATCCTCTTGATGATGTCACAGTGGAGGAGCAGTGACCTTGACCATACTGTAATGCTGTTTCTATGAGAATGTCTTGGCCTTAATATCGTTATATCATATAAACAAAATTCAAAATATGCATACTGTATGTTTTTGATTAATAGCGCCCAATGAGGGCACTATCCTTCACATTCTCCCTGGAAGAGGCCTTTACTATAACCAACACGACATGGATTACATGTGGTCTAATAGTTAGCTGTCGGTATGTGACGGTTGTTGGTGTATATCTCTCACTGTTACATAACGCTATGAGCTAAGAATGGACATCAGCAACATACAACAATGCCTGACGAACAAGTCATAAAAACTACTCCACTTCATGTGAGGATTTAGTTTTTTTAAGTTGACGTATTTACCATCCAGTGGTTTTTGGTTTCATATTATTGTTAATAGTACACCAGTGTGCTGTTTGAGTGCCTTCGTGTTTCATTGTTCTTGTGTGCCGAGAACTCCACTTTTATTCCACGTTTTCTGGGACGCGAGCCAATCGTGTTGATGACATTACTTTCTCCACCTGTAGCATAGTTAGACGACAGTTATTAATCAACATGTTGAAAGGACATTATTATTTCTGAAACCTTCAGTCTGTGTTTGTTATTAGTGTGACGAATTGAAAGAAATCGGAGCTCTGTTGTATTAAATATACAAACACAAGGAAGTGTGATACAAGAGTGATGCTTGTGTATTCGGTTCCACGTATTTCAAACCGGATTAGAGATATGGTGATTTTTCTCATCAACTTTCAATACTACAGGCACCTTCAAAACTCTGTGTAGATGTCGCTCTCCCGTCTTCAAATTTAAATGCATTGCTGAATTCATGCAAAAATACCCATTTACAAGGATTACTTTCTGGAAGTGGCATAAGGGTTAAAAAGTCAAATTTATTCGCTGTACCATGTATACGCCGTATGTAGTGATATCAAGCGTCGATCGATTGTCTTGATATAAAATGGACCTTTGCCAGAAACCAAACAGATTTTAGACTCTATGTATACTAAATCGGACGTAGCCTATCACATCTGTAACATAACTTGCTTAACAATGTTTTAAGTTTTAGGCTGTGCACACTTACATATTCTGCGCGCCTCACGTGCAATGCGGACATTTGCAATCAGTGTTAACTAAGCGTTTGATTCGACTGGATGTGATTATAGAATTATTTGTGACTTTAAAATTCCCCGTGGTAAACGTCGAGGTTGATATCCAATGGATGTAAGAGCTCACAATATAAAAGTGAATCTTCTTTACGAACAAGCTTTGTCAATAAGACTAAGAATCATTTTAACACATGGCATGATCTGCGAGTTAAAATTGGATGTACCTTTTATCAGTAACATTTAGTTAAATCTGTAAAAAAGACATTTTCACACCATAGATTACATAAATGGTGATCATGTTTGTTCCACAAATAGTTAGAAGCTTCAATAAAATTTCCTCGGACAATGTCCACAACCGTCACAATGACTTTGGCATGTACGCAAAGGAAGCTCATGTTCGGGGTCTGGACTCGCTGGAAAACAACCGAAAGTTTTTCCGACAAGGATGTGCTGTAAGTTTCCAGTGTTACCTTATGATGTGTTAGATGAAACAAGCATGACGTCATCTTAATCATTTGCATACTCCTGTGTCCAATATTTCATTATCCTTCTTTTTTCATTTTATTTCAGTCTTCTATTAAGTTTTTGTCAATTTCATCAAAAATTTTCTCTTATATTAGCAGTTAATTTTTATTTTTTAGTTAGACAGAATTAATGTCAAGATATAATATATTAGTATATATATGTAATATATAATTTGAATTTGATTTGATTCAAAGGTAAATTAATAATATTGTCATTAATCATTCATGTCTACTTTTTATTTTATTTTTTTAATTCGAAAGGGGGCCTGATGCATTTGTGAAACATGATTTTTAATATCGCAGAATATTATTGACAGCTCACACAAGCGCTGAAACCCGTCAATTCAACACCGTGTTCATCATTGAATAACATTCAAATCAACATCATGTTTATCATCGAATAATATTCAATTCAACACCATGTTTATCATTGAATAACATTCAATTCAACATCATGTTTATCATTGAATAACATTCAATTCAACATCGTGTTTATCATTGAAGCAAATATTAGTTCATACTATGTGAAGTTACTTAAAATATAACACGAAAAATCTTTAGATAAATGTATCACATATCTCTTTTTGTCGGTTCAGTATAGCATTTCACATTGCACACATTGTATAATGTTGTATATAGTATTTTAAACTTCTTCCACATGTCAGGTATGTTTCAGAGTGTTATATATAGAACCATGTTATGGAATCTTTAATCATGTATTTATACTATTTTTTTTTTTTTTTTTTTTTTTAAATTTTGTACTATCTATCTCTTGTAAAAATCATTTATGTATTCTTGTTTGATATATAGTTTTATAATATATATGATATAAATAGTTCGTATTGGTTAAACAAGCTTATCACAAAGTATTAGTTGTGTCGCTGTGAGGCCTAATTGATAGGTATATATGCTTCTTTATAATCATACATAATTCCTCCAAACCGTTTTCTCTCCGTTTTAGTTACTTTGGTATGTTGCTTGGTTTCACAATATACACGTTTTCCTCAGTACCTATCAGTGACGAATGCCTGCACACACGAAGGAGATATTTCTTAAGGTAGCCGCGTTTTTT
The DNA here is from genome assembly GCF_031769215.1 of Ylistrum balloti. Taxonomy (NCBI): domain Eukaryota; kingdom Metazoa; phylum Mollusca; class Bivalvia; order Pectinida; family Pectinidae; genus Ylistrum; species Ylistrum balloti. The sequence continues at coordinate 630,074 of NW_026782122.1, read as the reverse complement.
TTTTGTTTATTGCCGATAACGATGGCAGATGATACTTATAGATAATAATCTGTTACTATTTATAGAATAAATGTAGTCTCGCACATGTTCTCACGTAAAATGAACAAGTGTTCAAATCGGGGGATGTTGCAAAACACCTAACTTCACTGTAGCATAGGCTAGTACATATGATGTAGAGACGTCATGTACACGATACTAAATCATTATAGCAGACATAAAATATGGCTTCAGGCAGGTATCAAATATAAGTCTACAAGGTTAAGCAGGTATGGAATATGGTTTTAGCAGGTATAGTATATGGTTTTAGCAGGTATCGAATATGGTTTTAGCAGGTATGGAATATGGTTTTAGCAGGTATCGAATATAGTTTTAGCAGGTATCGAATACAGTTTTAGCAGATACTGAATATTGCTTTAGCAGATACTGAATAAGGTTTTAGCAGGTATGGAAAATGGTTTTAACAGATACTGAATAAGGTTTTAGCAGGTATCGAATATAGTTTTAGCAGATAATATGGTAGAGGTAGATATACAATAAAATTTGAGCGTGAACGACATAAAGGTTAAATATAAATGTTCTTAAGCAGATAAGTAATTTCATTTTAACAGGTATGAATATGATTTTAACAGTTATGAAATATAGTATAAGCAAAAATTGTATAAAACAATGTATCAAATAAAGTATAAGCATGAATATGTTTTATCGTAGAAATGCAAAACAATATTGACAAGTATGAATATGTTTTATCAGGTGTGAAAAAGATATGGTTTGTGGTGTGAATGAAGTAGAGTTTTAGAATTTATAAGGTATCTTAAATGGTTTAGCGATACAAAATATTGTTTCATCAGGTATGAAATATGGTTTTAGCACATATTTAATATGTTGGAGGTTTTTTTGTATTTATCAAAAATGAATTTTGATTTTACGAAAAACAGTTTCAGCAGATATGAAATATCATTATAAATATGTCAGGTGTGAGATATTGTTTTTGTAGAGGTAAAATGTGGCTTTAGCTGAGATCTAATTTGGTTTTAGCAGATATGAAATAATGTTTTCGCAAGAATAAAATATATGTTGACATATATTAATTATGATTTAAGCAGGGATGAACATGTTTTTGATATGGGCGAAATAAAGTTTTAGCAGATAAGAAATATGATTTTAGCGCGTAGACATATGTTTTGGCGGAGATAAATAGAGAATGAAACACGTGTTAATTTTCATGTTTAGGTATTTATCCTCTAATATATTATTAGAATTGTTCAATGTTTAATTTTAAATAGCCCGACCAGTCGATTGCCTGTTATAAAGCGATGTTTGAATTCCCTTTAACACAAAACTGTATTTAATGTGAATGAGTTTTAACTCTTTAGGTCATTCTACAACTCGCAAACGTTTTACGTTTCAGAGTCTATATTAACGATACTTGATATCCAATAAAAACGGTAATAATTCTGTACAGAAATATACAATTATTATAAATACATTTTCCAATACATATGAAATAAACTGCAAGAAACTTAAATAATAGGGATATCAAAACATACTTTGTATAATTACTTTTCAAACGAGATTTATCGTAACGCTAAACAAGAATATTTTTACCTGTCGATTTGTCCTCTTTTGTTTATAACTGTTGTTTTTGACAATACTGTCAGTTTCGTACCTGTACATTTGATGATCATTGGAATATTAATCACAAATATTCATTTTGCAAGACGGATTATTCCTAGAAAAGTAAATGTACTTATAAATGCGTTGATCTGATACTTTATCACATCATCCATGTCTTATCTAGTAAATTCGTCCCTGTAGGAGTTTGGCATATGTCACTAATGCAATAATACTGAAGCGTTTTCAATGGTAGTGCCAGTCAGAACTCGAATGGTGTCTGACTATAAACAATGACGTCACGTCAGGAATTGGAAGTGGCACAACAAAATGGTTGCTTCATGTTGATTTTGTCCTCCATACTTTTAAACAATTATTGTAACTTTTTTAGCATTGTGATTAAGAAATATCTTCATTTTACTTTCATATCTGATGAAATTTTATGAAACTCCTAAAAAAACTACGGAAACTAGTTTCGTGAGAGGTCGTATGTAATGAAAATAGATCATATATTTACATGACGTCAAGTTTGATTAGTCAAATCAATAGTGTAAAAAATATCACAGAAAAGAGTTAATCATAAATGTGAAAATATTACAATGTGTAATTAAGTTATCGGGATTAGCTTCAACATGTTTGTTTGTATTCTACACGTTACCCCTCCTATTGACTTCAACACTGTGTTTACCTCACTTTAAATGAAATAACATTAAAAATCATTGACCTTTCCAAATTCATTGATTTTAAAGTTTGGCAATATATATTATCAGTGGATTTTTCCTTAAGAATGTCAGCTTTAAGATAAAATTGTCGATAAATGTTGTATTAGTCTTATCTTCTATATGACTTACCACAGACATGCTTTGATTCTTTACTTGTATATAGCAGCCTTGTTATCTGGTGTGATTAAGTCCACATTTACTGCTTAATGTTTGTGATTACCTCTTCCACAAAGTCTCTATCTAAGTCAGTCATTATGTTTTATATTACAGCACAATGTAAGCAGATAGTAATTGGTATGAAGGTACACTGCCCTGATATCGACAGGTTTCGGGGAGTAGGTTTCTGTATATTTCGAGTCTGAGAACACGGCGGTTTGGCAAGATTAAGGAATTTCTTCGTTTCACCAGTCTAATCAATGGTGTCATAAATGATTCTGTCTCCGTTTCACTCAGTTAGGTAATTCAAACCTAATGTTTATGTATTATTTTCTATTTCGTTGTCAGTTTAATTCATTAGAAATATTACTGAATACTACATTATATGTATTCAACCTTCCAGTATTACGGAATTCGGTGCCATTCGTGTTTGGGAAGAGGGAAACAATGATTCGTCTGTTCTTCAGTTCTGTTTCCGTTATCTTAATTTGTCTTACGAGGAAACTACAAGAATATAATAACAAATCGACATGATTATAATCCGAACTTAAATTCAATAAGACTCCGCCAAATTATGAACAAATGAAAGATGTACACGGAGACTTCTAACAAAAGTACCAGGATAATAAGACCAGACGTTCCAGAAGAGTAAGTATCTTCTGCTTCATTGACGACCTTGGCCATTCCAAGTAGGTGATATCACGTGTAATCTTTACCGTATTTTGTAAGCATATTTGTATTGTCCGGTATCCTATGTCCGATGAACATGTTGGTAATGATAACTTAACAATACGTTTTGTGACGAGACATTACCATGTTGTCTATTATTGTTATGTAGTATTGATTGAAGTCTTTGATCGAAAGGGCCTGTAAAGTTTTTGTTGTAACTAAAAACTCATCTTACCTAATGTTCTAAATAAAAATAACATTATTTTATCAAGAATACGGGGTTGCTTAATTAGACCTAAAAGTATTGATGAGTCAGAAGACATACATGGTAATATTAGTCGTAAAAGAAGTACAATGTTTTTAGTTCTCAGAGGAAATATTTACGATTGTGTGGTGATATGTCATTTCAAAGTTTTGCATTTATTCATGATCTTCTGTAAATATCGAGACATGTATTGACCTTGTCCTTCGTATACTAACTCAGAATTAGAAATCAAGGACAAGATAGATTCTTTCTCATCAGCCGCTTACATAATTACCGGTAGATCAATTCCCCTGTTGTGAATTTTACATTTCCTGGTAGTTATAAGACCGCTTCTCCAAAATATGGTATGTGTTTGTCGCAATGATGTCATATTCGAGGATTTGTTCCTTCTATGAGGAACGTTACGTTCCTTGTATTTTGTATTTCTTTTATTATGCCCTGAGGTTTGGTTGTTGCGAACATTGTCATCACTTTGAGAACGTGACATAACTTACTTGGATTGACATTTAAATGGCGAGTGCCGTGTATACAGAATTACTCTTCTTAAACACATGGTCCTATATCCCTTGTGCTTTTTCATGAAATTTTTGTACCGTTTGTTCCTATTTTGCCCTAGTTTTATTGCATTTGACTTTGGGTTATGATTATATTCACACGTTGATATTTTCTTTGCTGATTTCCATTTACCATAATTACATTAGTATAACATATGATGCTACTTAGCGTAATCGACAAAGCATATATTTTATCTACATATTATGTTATTTTCAATGTATTACCATAATAGACATGATACATAACATTAACAATAATAAGACTTTAAGTGGAAACAATAGTTGTACATATAACATAACTAACGTGACTAAATATGGTACACACTCTTGACAACACTATGGAACCTAAACCTGATAAAAAATTGTTCTTTGTCTTTATATATATATTACCATGTGGTAATTAAAGATAACCAAACGCACGTGGAGTAGATAATGACATTAATATTTGATTGATTTACACCGTCTGTGGCTGTAGATAGGGACCTATAAAAGCAGACAGGGCTGTCAGGGTTGTGACGTCATAGAGGAGGGATACAAGTCAATAGGCGCGTGGTAACATGCAGTACTCTTATCAGTTTCTAAAAGCAGCTTTACAAATTATTCGTATATCTATATTATGTTCGTTTTTGGAGTGTGTGAAATCAAAAAATGTTTCTGTTAAGTGTTCTGGGATAGTCTTTACCAGATCTGTCATGATAATAATTTCAATAACTTATCAATTCCATGTATGTATATATTTAATGATTGTAAGGAAGCTGTGGTGAAGCGTGTACTGCTGGAGAATATGTATTGATCCTTGATCCACACAAAAGAACGTGACATCATCCCGTCATGTCTGGTAAAAAAAACACCATACGTTGCTAACTTTGTTTTGACATTGAAATACAGTATTTGCCTTTCAGGCAAGGTTAATTCGAGATTTACAAATAAAAATGAATTTGACGTTGTTATGGTAACGGCGAAAATACATGGCTGATGCGATTGTTTATGAATTACAATACTTTAAGTATGGAAACACTGAGGATGTCTCGAACATTAATGATACAATCACCAAACTATCTGTATGACACTGACATTGTCAACACTAGATGTTGGCTATTTAAAGCGAATTTAATTTACATAATTGGATTAATTTTGATAGTGTATCCGTTATTTAAAGAACGTTTTGAAGTGTATAAAAACCATAACAAGAAAAGAAGGTGGACATTTCTTTATATCCAAGTATATTGAATATTGTAAATCATTTCTTATTAACGTCAAAGCTCTGAATGTTTGACATCAGCTTACGTTTTGTACAGGGAGACGACCGTCACGTTTTTGACGTTTTCTTTTCTCTCTGTAATATATCCTATTATACCTTGTACGAATCTCTATTTTATCGACCCCATGCTTTTCAATATTCTGATATGAAATGGAAACGAAATATTCAGGTATTTCAATGTACAGAACTTTTTCATTCATTCGTCAAGAATGAGGATGTGATGGAAATTCATCAAACATCACATACTTGTAAAGTGGTAACATTGGCAATATAATCTTACTCTGACGACAAACAGACAAACAGAAACAGATCAGCAGACGAAAATAATTTATATTTAACAACATTACAACGAAAACAAAACGAAGCAAATAATTTGAAGTTCATTAAAACAGCATTTATAATAATAATGTTAAATTTAGATTCACGATTTTCTCACTCCATATGTGACGTCATAACGCACATGACGCCATAATATCATGACGTCTGAAAGGAAACAAGGGAATTGTCAACACGTGCCTGTTAATGTTTTGAGAAAATACAGAGTCTTTGGCTTTGGCGTTTTGATATACGGTGTTTGTTTATTTTGAAGTTGAAGCGAAATATCTGCCGCTGTTTAACAAACACATTAGGAAATGTCTTTTCATAATATCCTCCTTTCAAATCAATCCCAATGAAGCTCGTTGCTTGAGGAACGTAGAAAATGTATGTTGGCATATGATATGAATTTGTTCTGGCCATTCCGACATTCCTTTACTAATTAATCTCTATCGTCAATTAACATTATACGGTCATCTTGTAATTTACGGGAAATTCTTTAACGATGCACCTTGGTTTTCCCCTCATACAAATTTCATAACGTTAATTTATAGGGAGATAACATTTTATTAAAGTACATGGTAGCTAAATTAATTTATGTTACATGACTTTGGTATCAGGAAAATAACATTTACAATATTTAGGTTGTAGTACATGAAAACACCGTATTTCTACGGTAAGGAATATGTTATTACTGTTTATGATATATCAGATAAACGCTCCATGATTAACAGAATGCGACTGTCTGTTATCGAGGCCTGTATGAACCCATGTTGGATGGTCTACAATTTAGAATAGATGTTTTATATCTGTTGGTCATTACATCTGTACCCAACCAATGCCTTCTATTTACGGAACATAATGATAAGAATTGGTCTCCTGTGTGTCAGTACCAATTAATAACATAACTCCTTTAGTAACCTAAAGCCATAAAATTTCAGATAGGTGTAAATATGGCGTCCAGTTGGGAGCAGTATATGGTGTGTATATAGATCTATAACCCCTCAACGTGTAAACATGGTATATCAATTATGAAACCTGTTCTATGGGTCATTTTTGTTGTCCTGGGGGTATATTTTTCTCTGAGATCTTTGAATGTCTTATCATTGTTTAAAATAGTTTTCATATTTAACCTTGCACTACATTTTCTGACCACCGAAAAAACTTACTACAACGTACTTCAATGTACAGCGTAAACACGTATCTAAAACAGATACACCGTTAAAACAGTCTCTATACACATAAACACACAGCGTCAGCACACAGCGTCAACACACAACGTCAACCCATATCTAAAACAGGTACACTGTCAAAAACAATCTCTATACACATAAACACACAGCGTGATTACACAGCGTCAACCCATATCTCAAACAGATACACCGTCAAAAACAGCATCGATACACATAAACACACAGCGTCAACACACAGCGTCGAGATGCAAAGCAAACAGATACGCCGTTAACACAAAGCATCTTCACACAGCGCTAGCACATAGCGCCAACACGAAACGTCAACTCTCGAGGACAAAGTTATATATCACACTGTCATACTTCTCAGTAAACGAGGACAAAAGGAATGAATGATGTAGACGAGAAATGAAAACAATGGTTTCTCCGTTCATGGAAATATGATACTTTAACTCCATCACACCTGTATGAAATGTGTTATCAGCATAAAGGGACAAGTATTATCATTATTGTTATTACATTCTTAAAGGCCATTAAAGATCATTAGGGTCATCAACATATGAAAGGCACAACTATCCAAAAGGAAATAACATCAAACAAACTAAACGGTAAAAGACAAATGCTAAAAACCTTAAATGGTTATATTATCACAAAAGATTCAAAAGTCATAGTCCATGATATAGACAAACATCTTTCAGATAACAAAGAATTTTGCAAATCACACTTATGTGACATGTGTTATCATCAACATAAAGGGTCAAAGTATTGTCAAATGTCTCAACTGACTGGACCTACGCGTTAATCTGTGAACGATTTAAACACAAAACAACGAACGAAAATGATGAAAAACAAATGGAATTCAGAGAAGAGAATTAACTTATGTCATAATTTTCCACATATTTTTTTACAAGAGAAAAAATTCTTTTTTTATTGAATAATAATTTAATTTTTTAATATTTCATGGCGCATGTCTGATGTTACCCGTTCGATGATAACACGAGTTCTTGTATCATACTTTCCTATCTTTTAGTATATTATGGGTTATAGATATTTTTACTGTTATAATTTAATCGTTACAGGACTTGTTTTAAACTGATACTGAAATGGCTTATCAGAGAAATAATATGGATGCTATGGTGATAATTTGATAGATACAATGTAGTTAACATGTAGAAAAAACATCATCGACTGGTGTCAGATGAGATGTTTGATAATTTCAAGGACAGATAAAATAAGATCTATCCCATGTGTTTTGTATCCGTTGTTTTATTGACAAAACCGATAACACGTCATGAGGTGATTATGGCTCAATGTGACTTTTCTTCCGTTTGTACGTTGTAATCACGTGACTTGGTAGAAAGCTTTCTTTTTCCGTTGAGACCCACCAATCAGCTTAATGTTGGTTTAAGAAGCGGCGTTTGAAAGCTTCGCACTACCTAATGTAGGCCTTAGTTATCATTGTGATTGGTCATATACAGTGAGAGGCTTATGTATAGTGTTATGTGCTCTTATCATTGTTTTTCAAAGCAATTTTTTTATTTTTCATTTTTTACTGATAGTATTGATATCGGTATAGACAACAATAAAAAGAGTTTTTTTGTTTCCTGTTCAATAACAGTCATTTCCACGAGTTGGGTGGTGAGTTTTGCAGTTTTCATGATTGTGCAGCACCAAAGTTTCTACCTCACGTGACAAAATATATCCTATGTTGGTTTAGAACATTTTTTTTCACACCTTTCATTGTTGCCAGTTGAAATCGACTACTCTGTCGAACTCTTCGGACTCTTAGTTGTACTGGTTGTGAATGTGTGAGATTTCATATTAAGACTTCTGATGAAATGTTACATGATATATGTATTTGGCAAATAGAAAACAAAACGTCAATTTCATAATTCCTCTTCGAACTATTTTGTAAACTTGTAACACAGGTTGATGAAAATAATGGGGAAGTTTTATGGTCGCCATTGTGATCTCATTGAGAAATATTTTATTTCTTTGTGTGACATGAAACTGGACGTGTTTGATCCTCGTTAGCTTTCCTGTTGGCTCATTTGTTGTATACCTTGTTCACATTTGAGAACGTGACATTTCTTAGTTTGATTAACCTCGGTTTAGATGGCGATTTCATCGATGACGCTTACTCTTCCGGCACACCAGGCCTTATTCTCCTTGTACTTTTTCAGGAGTCGCCATGTAAATCTTTCTTTTGTTCCCATTTTGTTCTTATTTTATTGAATTCGAGTTAAGATTATGTTGATATTTTCCTGATGTTGTGTGTTGTCATGACGTCGACAAATCATTAGCGCCACCTACTGCTTCCGGTATAATATGGCTGTTCCATTGAACTCGTCGCTGTTCTAACGATGCTGTCCATTCTCTTCCAGAATTCCAAACTTTCACCATGACCGCAAGGTCAAATATTGGTAGTCCTTAAGCCGTTTACAAGAGTGTATGGTGACTGTTAAGGAACGAAAACTCTGGTAGAGATTGTAAGATGGGTTGGATGTTGTCATGACGTCGTCAATCATGAATAAGGTCGCCATCTACTGCTTCCGGTACAATATGGCTGTTGGGTAGAATGTAATTTTATAAGAGATTATTTATATGAATAATATCTTTTTTTTTTTTTTTTTGTTGGGGGGGGTATGAAATAAATATTCTGCACCAAACAATATCTAATTGCCACATTGTTATTACGTGTCGATGACAGTACAAAGTATACAAAACAATCCCCTATTATGTCATTGTTCCTAAGTATATTTCTTTTTAAATATTTTTTCAAATACATCAACAATACATCAATTTGTACACACATTAACACACATGTTGTACTTGTGTCATCTTCATCACTATTATGCATTAGTAATCATCATGTATTCATACTCATCCTCCTCCTCATCATCATGAAAAAGTAATCTTAAAAAGTAAAAACATGACAACTAATGATAAACATGGAAACTTGATGAAAAAGTCACAGAATAATCTAGAAACATATGAGGACACATTTATGACTTATACTAAGAGGCCGTAAGTATAACTACAGTCTTTTTAAGCACCAGCACTAGAACCTCCTTGTGTAGTGGAACACACAGACCATGTGTTGTTGTGTACGAGACACATCACAGTTCCCTTGACCTCATATTTCCGTGTAAGCATGCATGGGCCTTGTACATAAGACTATGTACCTACTTGTGTGTAGCCCGGTAACCATAGTCAGCATCAGGACCCGTTAACCATACGTTATTATTATAACTGATGTGAACAAACACTTGTCTCTCCACGTGTGTGTACAAACACAGTTCATCAGGCTAAACACGGGGCAGTTACTACAAGTCTCTTTATAAAAAAACTGTCTACTAAGTCTTTTTTATGCCGTAGAGTAAAAGGTGGGGTCTGCGTCACGGAAGGAGGAGTACTATTTTCTTCCTTTTGTACAATATTGTGAAAACTTTAATAAAATGGAATCGTACCAGCAATAAAATGAGAAAAATCTCAACTTTAAACCATAAATCTTCACAGGTCTAATTGACATTCGGATATTGAGGATCTTAATTGTTTTTCTCGTCTAACGAGATTTTATGAAAGGGACCCTAGAAATTTTTATTTTAACGAAGTTTGAAGAATGAAACTTAAGACAATTTTATCGGGTTTCATAAAACCTCACTGAATAAAAACAAAATTCTAGATCATTATCACATTATTTAGAAATATATTTTGACTGGTTTTGAATTAAAAATGTAAAGACCATGTATTAAACGATTCCTTTATCTCTTCCGTATAGAATTTGCTTGTTACTAAGATGTAACACTGTAACGACTGAATGATAAGGGTGATCACCTCCGTTTCGGTAACAGATAATTTGCCATTGTCCCTTTTTTAAGTAGCCTCTTTATAATTCAGTGATTTGATCTTATCATGCCCTTGACTTCTCACTTTAGATTAGAAATATCTGTATTTTATCTTTAGACATCTTGAACTCTTTAATCATACCAGTGATTGGAGTGAAAGCAGAAATATTGTACTTGTCAATAAACTGCGAAATTATGGAGGCGTAACTATATAGTCTAGCGGTAGAATATGTGTCTCAAATGTTCCAATTTCTACATTTGTATAAATATTTTCATGAAGAATGAGTTCCTTACTGCAGTAAATTGAACTGACGAAGTCTCGATACCTGATCGAAAAGCAGTCACTTAGTTGTAATGCTTTACAGAGATCACCAGCTTAAATCCGCACGTACAGAAGTTTTCCGAACTCGGTCTCTTACGAAGAGGATATGATAATGTTGCGATCAGTGAATAGTGTCTGCTTGTTAACAGTGATGTCGAAACTCGCCTTCATTTTAAAAAGAGTTCTCATTACGATTCACAGAGTATATATAAATACATCCTCCCATGCAATTAATATTTGTACACTTTAAGAAATACTCGTTTTACCCCCAATTAATGTTCTTACATGTTACAGTGATCAACATACGAGTAGTGATCTCCTGTGTATGTTTACCAGTTCGCAAGCCTTGTATCCAAGGAGCCATATATCTATTTTGTATACAATAAGACTTGCCAGGGTATTGTTTGACATATCTGTTGGTAATGGTGTTAAAAGGTTTTACACACAATTAATGCCTTCAACCATAAAAAAATTGGTTTGCTAGTGGTTTTAGGGAACAGACGTTTTGTTTTAACACGGTTTACATGTTCGCACTTTAACTAACCTACCTACAAACAGATATATCTTTCGTTGAAAGCCTCTTCACACTTTGATCCCTGTAACGTTTACTGCTGTACTTGTCTACAGAGCCATGTGATATGTTGCACAAGCGTTGGCATTTCTTACAAATTTGATTACATTGTCTGTTATACATCATGCTTTTAACCATTCACAGATTTAAAGATTTTATTCATCATAACGGAAAGCACGGGATGTGCTTGTCCAAGGAAGCAGTACAGCATTTAGCGGACAATTATCCTTCACATCAAATCAAATTTATGCAATATGAAATAAGCCAGAAAATGGCATCACTTTTGATTACTTATAGGGAAAAGATAACCAAATTTTGGTAGAAATACTCTATACAATGTATTCCTAAACGGAACAACAGATACACGTGCATTGTCTGACTATACGATTAAGTAATTGTTGGTCAACAGTGGCCACTCACTGCGACCTAGGTAGACTTTATTCTACATCAGTGAGGTCTTATGATTAGCACTGTCTTCTTGGGGAAGTTTTATGATCGCAAAGGGTGATGTTATTGAGAAATATTCTACTCTTTGTGCGATATGAAACTGGACGTGCTTGATGATCGTTAGTTTGCCTGTTGGTTCTGTTGTATGATATGAAGCTGGACGTGTTTGATGATCGTTAGTTTGCCTGTTGGTTCTGTTGTTGTATACTTTGTTCTCATTTGAGAACGTGACATTACTTACTTGTTTTCATCAAGATTTGCGTGGCGGGTGTCGGCGATGAAGCAGAAGATGCTTTCTCTTCCGGAACTTCTGGTCTTTTTCCCCCATGTACTTTTTCATGAGTTTCCATGTAAATCTTCCTCTTGTTCAGATTGTGCCATAATGTAATCGAATTTGAGTCTGAATTATGTTTATGTTGACATGTTGGTATTTTCTTGTTTTCCTTTTTTCTCCCTCTCTGTTTTTTTGTTTTTTGTTTCTAAATGTTTTAGATATAACCAAAAACAAATGAAATGTATATAATACTTTTCCACGGGCGACGAAGGCTTACTATCGCAAAATTTCTGTTTTAAGTATCACATGTTTAAGACTGATGTCTTTTGTTGTTGTGTCCAAAGTATTTTCTTAAATAAAGTATTAATTTTAATTGTGGATGTATTAAGTTAGCGAATCATCGGATACACTTTTTATTTAATCTATTGTCTTGTGATTAAACTTTCTTCATTCTTGATCTAAATTTAGCATGACATTCAGAAAAATGGCAATCAGTCGAATGAGACATATTTAAAGCATGGAAATACAACATAGAAAAGTGGACAGTGATTTATGTTGTAGAGAAAATAAAACAGGAGGGAGATTTTCTGCCATGGTATAAATGTTTTATAGCATATTTACTGATTCTTAGAGAGTAAAACTTTGGCATTCAAAAGTGATTCATATCTGGTACTACAACCGTTTATATCTTAAAATACTATTCTACAATACAAGTATACTCAGAAACGTTCCCTATAGTATAGTGTTAGGAAATCTATTTGAATACACACATTTTTTAAATTTCTGATTTTACTATTAATATATTTGAACAGACGTATTTGTTATCCCCAATAAATGGTTGTCTTACTATGCTGTAGTAAAAAACGTTCTTTCCAGTCGCAATAGGTATGACCTTTAGGGAAATTGAATTGGGAGTTATATGATAAATTGGATTTTATACTCGTGTCGTTGTAATTTGGAACTTATTGAACTCGTTGAATAATTATATACGTCACCGGCTCGTGTATTTTTATCGGTAATCTGTTTACCATCTCGTCACACTATGCTCGACCTTAGTGTACAAAGATCATTGTACAGAGGGAAAAGATGGTCGACTCCAGTGCTAGTATAATGTATGCACCACAATGGTCATTTGTCTAATGAAGGTGACCTTGTAGTCATAGAAACGCTACTCTTTAATCTTATACTGGTTGTGTTATAAGATGAAGGTGACCTTGTAGTCATAGAAACATTACACTTATCTTATACCGGTTGTGTTGTAAGATGAAGGTGACCTTGTAGTCATAAAAACATCACACTCTAATCTTATACCGGTTGTGTTGTAAGATGAAGGTGACATTGTAGTCATAGAAACGTCACACTCTAATCTTATTTTGGTTGTGTTGAAAGATGAAGGTGACCACGTGTTCATCGAAACATCCCACTCTCATTTTCTACTGGTTGTGTGATAAGAACTATCATATTGGCTCGTGGTCCTTAATGAATGTAATGTTATTCAAAATCTACTTACCCTTCCGATTATATGAGAAAAGTCACGTGATTTGACATGTATGTTATAATAAAACCCCAATATGCTTGGCCTATGTAATATAAACATGACAAATAAAATTCAGTGTTGTATGTATCTCGCTGTGAACATTCACTGATATTGCAACATCACACGCAAAACTTCTCCACGTAACAAAGAAGTAAAGAATGTGAATGAACAATATGGAATTTGTGAACATAATCAAATTGCACACCGACATAATATAATTCTTAATATGAATCCTTTTGTGTCTGTTATTGTTGTGAAAACACGATAGGATAGGTAAAACGTGCATGATGTCCCCGCTATACAGTTTACAATTCTATACACGAGTTGAAATATAAATAATTAATTATCAGTGTTTATTAAAAGTTCAATATAAGTTTTCACTCTTAATGTCGATAATGAAAATGGGGATGACTTGAATTTAATATTTTAAATTTGCAGAGACGATAAATCTTTAGCGTCTGCACAATAGGAACACAACACTGGATATGTCTGTCCGTTCTGATGATCTTTTTCTGACTATTTATTTGAGGCTGTCGAAAAATCTTTTTTCGATAGTTCATTTTTAATATACCAAAGTTCAAAGTTCAATTTGTACTTGAGTTAGATCTTTTAACTGTGAACGTTGACCACCTCATTTTAATATACTCTACTAGCACAATGCATCAGGTTCGCTTAAATTTTCCCGTCACGTGACCTTCATCGACTTTGTGTTTAAATGTGTTCGTCATGTCTTGTCACCTATATTTCCGATGTTTACTAAATTCCCATGTTTGATTTCGTGTGAATATATATGTGCGTGAGCTATTTTCTGCCAGTGAGTATTGCATAATTCATATTTTTGTTATATATATATATTACATAACACCTAAATGTTTTCTTACGTGTATTATTTTTTTGAATTATTTGAAATTTTATTCTTATTTCATTTGATTTCATTTCACAAAAATATATATACATTGAAAAAAAAAAAGGGATATTGGGCAACAGGCTGAAGACTGTAATAGCAATCTCCATTAATTTGATGTGCTTGTCTTCTAAAGAAAATAATGCAATTGTTCTTGAATTCTACAGAAAAGTTAATAAGAATGATGTCACTTTCAATTTCTTTCGTTACTTTCGCTGTCATATAAAAATGGAATGTATGAAACAAAATTATACTTTGTAGTGTTATGCAGATTTCACTGTCGAGTTGAATCAAGATAATGCGGGTTTTTATTCTTTTACTCGAATTCCATTTGATGTGTTTGTCCCCTGAAGAAAAAAAATCACAGAAAATATTATAACAGATCTTGAAATATGCAGAAAAGTCAATAAGAATGTCACTTCCAATTTATTTCCTTATTTTATTTGTCAAATAGATGTTGAATGTTAAAAGTGGTCTAGTACTGGTTTGGCTTTGTTTCATCCATTTTGAAATTCCAATCAGTCCTGTTTGAGACAATGCTATTCCTATCGTTTTACCTGCCATGTACACAGTGTGAACCCATGTTTGATATCCAAATGTGCATGATCTTCTTCTAACAGTGTCCCAGCAGTCAGTGATGCACGGTGTCGCGTACTTCGGCATAGGAAGCAGGCGACGGCCTCTAGTGGCATGCAACTGGCTGAATTTAGCAGGAACCAAATGTAACGTATGTCACCGCTAACATGGGCTAATAATAGCGTAGTATTTCATCTAATGTTTGTAGCAATCACTGTTAACATGGGGTACAGTTAGCGTAATATTGTATCTGTTTGTAGCACACACTGTTAACATGGGGTACTGTTAGCCTAGTTATTTTATCTGTTTGTAGCACACACTGTTAACATGGGGCGATGTCAGCGTAGTGTTTTATCTAATGTTTGTAGCACACACTGTTAACATGGGGTGATGTAAGCCTAGTTATTTTATCTGTTTGTAGCACACACTGTTAACATGGGGTACTGTTAGCGTAATGTTTTATCTGTTTGTAGCACACACTACTAACATGGGGTACTGTTAGCCTAGTTATTCTATCAGTTTGTAGCACACACTGCTAACATGGGGCGATGTTAGCGTAGTGTTTTATCTGTTTGTAGCACACACTGCTAACATGGGGTGATGTTAGCGTAGTGTTTTATCTGTTTGTAGCACACACCACTAACATGGGGTAATGTTAGCGTAGTTATTTTATCTGTTTGAAGCACACACTGCTAACATGGGCTTATATTAGCGTAGATATTTTATCTGCTGTTTGTAGCAAACACCTCTAACATTGGCTAATATTAGCATAGTATTTTATCTAAATATGTTCTATGTAGTTAATGCTTACTTTTACATGGGGTGGTTTTAAACTAGATTCATTATTGATGATCATAGCACGCTTGAACAGTTCCTTATCATTCACGTTTGCTTTAAAGTCACTTTCACCCGCTAGCGTTAACATGTCTCTACCAGTGCATGATTTCTCATTGTGACGTCACATCAGGACGTTCCAACTTGACGCCATTTGAGTTTGGTCTCAGAAATGCCATCGTTATTTTGAGACTCTGAATTATTTCAAAGATATTTTTTCTAATTTGGAGAGGTATTACGAGCAACTTAATATGATACGGACAAAGAACAGTAATAGTTATAAAATTGAATTGTTTTTCTTCGGTTTTATCTCAGGACAAACATGGACTAAAGGATTGTTTTGATGACGTTTTAAAGTTTCTTAGTATTTATATCGTTGATGTCGTCACTTCTAATTTTATCACAAAGACTATTGTCTAATACGCCCTGTTTCATCTGTGTTCTTTCACGTATAAACACAAGCTGCCATAGTTGTGCCATCACACCCATTGTGACGTCATAATTAACACGGAAACACTGATATTAAGTTCTCAGTTTGATAACACCGTATGCATGGATGTGAATTAATGAAGTATATGTAATGTGAAATTGAATATTAAAATGATCAATGTATTCTTGATGACGTCATAATAAACGATGATGACGTAAAAAAGTACAATGACGCTAAATACTTCACATTAAAGTGAAATGAGTGAGGAAAAAGCCACCAGTATGACAATATCATTAAAAAGACGATGGTAATTTGTTTTCTACTTTATCCCGAGACAAAAGAACATTCCGTTTATCATATAGAATTATATTCTGATGTATATTTACATATGTATGTAAGACAGTTGTGTAATTAACGACTTACCTATTACTACCGCATGTACGTGGAAACACATCATTTGACAAAATGAAGGAAAATGTTCTTGGCCATAACTAAGGAGAAAATATTTCAACTTTTAATTCAATTTACAGTGATCCATCATTTTGAATCATTCCTGGCTTTCAACTTAAATACTTTTCATATTACTTTATATTAGTTATACCTCGTCATTATACACTGTGTTAAGTATAATTTGTATTATGATATAATGAAAGTGCAGGCTGACGTCTTTCCAATAACTATGTAATGTTGACAAAATCCTTTTCTGATTGATTGATGCTGAGAAGTCTGTGATGTTTCGATATCGCATATTTCCTATTAAAACGTGTATATATGTCATTATCTACATTTGATATTGATTTACCAATTAAGTGCACGTGAAGGTAATCAACCTTATGTTTTAGTGTTGTAATTGTGACGTCACTATAAATGATAATGGTAAGATATCATTTACAAACTTGACATATCTCTCTAAAAATAACTGTTGGAGTGGAATTTCCCTACTTCATACATACAAATATAGTGGGTCAAATTTATACTTAAAAATACAAAAATGTTTCAAATATTATCAGAAACTTTTTTATCTTCCTGTCCAACACAATGTCTGGCTGCTTCTGTTACATGTAAAATAACAATAGAGAGGTGCACTGTATTGACCAAATCTATAAATTCCATGATAGCTTAGATTTGTGGTTTTTTCTCTGCGTGAGAAATATCCATACCTTCTGAAATGAAAAGCTAAAGTCGGAATGGTAACATCTTCGGCAGAAAATATGGCTTATTGGTACTGTTTCTGACAGAGTATGTAGCAGGGGAATCGACCCATCACACTGTCACGCACTCTATGTAGATCCACGTGTGGGACCTGGAAGTCGAGCTAACTATAGTTATCTGTTTCGGTCCTACTGAACCAGTATTGTGTCTAAATTGACCATCTGTTTTGATCTAACTAAACCAGTATGGTGTCTACATTGGGCACGAGTTTCCGTCTGAATGAAACAATATGGTGTCTAAACTGACCATCTGTTTCGGCCAAACTGAACCAGTAGTGTGGTGCCTAAATTGACCATCTGTTGCGGCCAAACTGAACAAGTAGTGTGGTGTCTAAATTGAATATTAGTTTCGGTCCTACTGAACCAGTACGTTGTTTAAATTTGCCATCAGTTTCGGCCAAAATGAACCAGTATGGTACGGTCTAAATTGACCATTAGCTGTCGAGAAACGCTGAAATGAATTTCATATTTTGAATTGTTTATACACAATCTATAGCATTAAGCCTAACTGAAGACAATTTATCATATATCAGAATGAATGACACCCCTCCCCACCCCTCAATTTTTTTTTACATAAAACAGTATTAATCGAAAAAAGGGCCCTAACGAACGAGGTAGGGGAATTATATAAATGTCTTCCCTACTTTAAGGTTACTTTCGACCACCTAATTTGCATACGTCATGCAGCACTGACACAAGGAAATGGCATCACCGCTAGTTGATATAAGCACGTAGGTAACACAGCGCCTGCATATGATTTATTGGTGGTGAATATAGCACGTCAGAACATAAACAAAACATCCTTACTGTCTTGAGAATGTGGCCCAAATATTTTTACGGTGACGAATGTACTAAGTCACACCAGTATTCTCAAAAATCGCCATTTTTATGCAGAAAAAAATCAGGTTTACTTGACATACTTGTGGATTTTGAAATAGACATTTATATACATATATGTATGTTATATATGTTGTTATATGATTAAACCTAGCTGAGGTTAGTGTTAGGATTGAAGTCTCCTTCTGTGTACAAACCAGTCCTATATTGATCTCTATTGCCTGTTACAATGTAGTTGTGTGTCCATCTCCGACCAATAGAAATAGGAAATGAGAAGTGATTATTTGTGCTGTAACCAACTGGCTGTATCTTAAAGTTTGCCATAAGTGGTGATCACTATGTTTGGCACTCTATGAAGATTGGTAGTGATTTCTCCGCTGTTTGGTGACGTTGTGATCATTGAAGGCGATTAAAATTTTGTAACACTGCAGAACGAGGACTTTCTTCCCTGCCCTCTCTAAAGGGACACTTAGAGACCATAAAGATTTGCTGTGCCTATTGTACACTTGAGATCACGACCTCCTACAATACCCATATTGCTCTTTCTTTCCGCACTTATGGTGTCCCTCATGACAGGTGTCTTCACAGAACCCTGGCTTTTGCAAGGATAATAGATTTTAACCTTGTGAAAACAACAACGGAATTCCTAATTAAATCTATTATTTCTGAGTTTTCCAGTGAATAATCACTTACAATATATTTTATGTTCGTGCGACATGTCAATATTATAAGTATATACTACACATTAGTTTACACGTGGTATAAAACATATTGAAACCGAGCCAGTTTGACTTATGATATTGACACCCAGCCAGTTTGACATATGATATTGACACCCAGATCGTTTGACATATGATATTGACACCGAGCCAGTTTGAAATATGATATTGACACCGAGCCAGTTTGACTTATGATATTGACACCCAGATCGTTAGACATATGATATTGACACCCAGCCAGTTTGACTTATGATATTGACACCCAGATCGTTTGACATATGATATTGACACCCAGATCGTTTGACATATGATATTGACACCCAGATCGTTTGACATATGATATTGACACCCAGCCAGTTTGACATATGATATTGACACCCAGATCGTTTGACATATGATATTGACACCCAGATCGTTTGACATATGATATTGACACCCAGCCAGTTTGACTTATGATATTGACACCCAGCTCGTTTGACATATGATCTTGACACCCAGATCGTTTGACATATGATATTGACACCCAGCCAGTTTGACATATGATATTGACACCCAGATCGTTTGACATATGATATTGACACCGAGCCAGTTTGACTTATGATATTGACACCCAGATCGTTTGAAATATGATATTGACACCGAGCCAGTTTGACTTATGATATTGACACCCAGATCGTTTGAAATATGATATTGACACCGAGCCAGTTTGACTTATGATATTGACACCCAGATCGTTTGACATATGATATTGACACCCAGATCGTTTGACATATGATATTGACACCCAGCCAGTTTGACTTATGATATTGACACCCAGATCGTTTGACATATGATATTGACACCGAGCCAGTTTGACTTATGATATTGACACCGAGCCAGTTTGACTTATGATATTGACACCCAGATCGTTTGACATATGATATTGACACCGAGTCAGTTTGACATATGGTATTGACACTTAGCCAGTTTGACAAATGGGACACAGTATATATATAGTAAAGCGTTCTGTTTTGCTTTGGTTAAACAAGATCTTCAGTGATATTTATATATAGAGAAGACAATGAAATAGGTTTAATATCATCGCTTGTCAAAGATAATGATAAAATGATGTGTTTGTAAGTTAAGGTTTTAGATCTTATCCTAACGCCTCCACATTCCTTGTGATTTTAACAATGCAGACGGCTAATGGTATAAGCAATTTTGTTCTTCATTTCAAATTTTCGTGGTTTGATTAACATAAGTTGTATCGATATTAATGTTGACTTCAGTTCACAGGTAATTAGAATGAGAGTTGTAATTATAGTAGTAATGTAAATCTGAAATGTCGATCCCTAAAATAGCCACACTGACATACATAATTACAGAAATACACAGAGAGAATGACTAGCGCCAGATTCCTGGTGGTTTTGACACCAGTGTTTATTTCTCTGACCTAAAATTAGAGCAAATAACATAGCATCTGTGTGCCGTGGCTTATCTGACCTGTATTAATTACAGACTATTTTAAGAAACTGTTAAACAATATACAAAAACGCAAAAACCCTTCTTGGTAAGCGAGATCACCCAGTTACTACAAACAAACCAGGAATATAGCGTTATAATGACAAGAATTTATGTTTATGTGCCAAATGTAATCCATCCTAGGTTAGAGCAGTTTTGTCTTACATTTTTAGCTGTTCTGTTTAAATAGTACGAAATATTACAAACACGTCACAGTTAACGGTAAATTTCAGAAACCAATATAATGTGATGATGTAAGCTCGATTCCAATATAATGTGATGACGTAAGCTCGATTCCAATATAATGTGATGACGTAAGCTCGATTCCAATATAATGTGATGACGTAAGCTCGATTCCAATATAATGTGATGACGTAAGCTCGATTCCAATATAATGTGATGGCATAAGCTCGATTCCAATATAATGTGATGACGTAAGCTCGATTCCAATATAATGTGATGACGTAAGCTTGATTCCTGTGTATGTGATGACGTAAGCTCAATTCCTGTGTGTGTGATGACGTAAGCTCGATTCCTGTGTATGTGATGACATAAGCTCGATTCCTGTGTATGTGATGACGTAAGCTCGATTCCTGTGTATGTGATGACGTAAGCTCAATTCCTGTGTGTGTGATGACGTAAGCTCGATTCCTGTGTATGTGATGACATAAGCTCGATTCCTGTGTATGTGATGACGTAAGCTCGATTCCTGTGTATGTGATGACGTAAGCTCGATTCCTGTGTATGTGATGACGCAAGCTCGATTCCTATATAATGTGATGCCGTACTTTGAATTACATTAGTAAATGATATAGAAATACATAAATGTTTATGTGAGTTTTGGTTACAATCAGCGGTTAATGCAATATGATGTCACTATGACCTTTAGAGTATTATAATAATTTCTCTAGTTATTCTGGTTGTTTGTTTCTTTTCTGTGATATTGTTTCTAGTAATATATTCCTTCTGTATTTATCTCAATAACATTAATTTGTACAGACACACGAACACATATGTCATAGTCACCTCCAATCCTTGTCTTAGTAACCTCCGAAACTTGTCTTAGTAACCTCTAATCCTTGTCTTAGTAACCTCCAATCATTGTCTTAGTAACCTCTAATCCTTGTCTTAGTAACCTCCAATCCTTGTCTTAGTAACCTCTAATCCTTGTCTTAGTAACCTCTAATCCTTGTCTTAGTAACCTCCAATCCTTGTCTTAGTAACCTCCAATCCTTGTCTTAGTAACCTCTAATCCTTGTCTTAGTAACCTCCAATCCTTGTCTTAGTAACCTCTAATCCTTGTCTTAGTAACCTCCAATCCTTGTCTTAGTAACCTCCAATCCTTGTCTTAGTAACCTCAAATCCTTGTCTTAGTAACCTCCAATCCTTGTCTTAGTAATCTCTAATCCTTGTCTTAGTAACCTCTAATCCTGGTCTTAGTAACCTCTAATCCTTGTCTTAGTAACCTCCAATCCTTGTCTTAGTAAACTCCAATCCTTGTCTTAGTAACCTCTAATCCTGTTCTTAGTTACCTCCAATCCTGTTCTTAGTAACCTACAATCCTTGTCTTAGTAACCTCTAATCCTTGTCTTAGTAATCTCTAATCCTTGTCTTAGTAACCTCTAATCCTTGTCTTAGTAACCTCAAATCCTTGTCTTAGTAACCTCAAATCCTTGTCTTAGTAACCTCCAATCCTTGTCTTAGTAACCTCTAATCCTTGTCTTAGTAACCTCAAATCCTTGTCTTAGTAACCTCAAATCCTTGTCTTAGTAACCTCCAATCCTTGTCTTAGTAACCTCTAATCCTTGTCTTAGTAACCTCCAATCCTTGTCTTAGTAACCTCCAATCCTTGTCTTAGTAATCTCTAATCCTTGTCTTAGTAAACTCCAATCCTTGTCTTAGTAACCTCTAATCCTGTTCTTAGTTACCTCCAATCCTGTTCTTAGTAACCTACAATCCTTGTCTTAGTAACCTCTAATCCTGGTCTTACGTCTTAATAACCTCCAGTTCTTACCTTAGTAACCTCCTAATCTTGTCTTAGTAACCTCCAATCCTGATCTTAGTAACCTCTAATCCTTGTCTTAGTAACCTCCTGTCCTTGCCTTAGTAACCTCCAATCCTTGTCTTAGTACCCTCCAATCCTTGTATTAGTAACGTCCTGTTCTTGTCTTAGTAACATCCAATCCTTGTCTTAGTAACGTCCTGTTCTTGTCTTAGTAACCTCCTGTTCTTGTCTTAGTAACCTCTAATCCTGGTCTTAGTAGCCACTAGCCCTGGTCTTCGTAACCACTAATCCTTGTCTTAGTAACCTCTAATCCTGGTATAGTAACCACTAATCCTGGTCTTAGTAACCACTAATCCTGGTCTTAGTAACATCCAATCCTTGTCTTAGTAACTTCTAATCTGGTCTTAGTAACCACTAATCCTTATCTTAGTAGCTTCCAATCCTGGTCTTAGTTATCACGTCTCCTTACTTTCATAACTATAAATACATGCATCCCAGCTGAGACCTTATTGATCATTGTAAAATTGTCAATTTCTTTAAAATAAAAACAAAAAGAAAAAAGTACGCATAAAAATGGAAAATGAATAAATAAAGGCAAACTCGCCTTTGGTCTACAATTTTTTCTCGGTTTATGAATATTAATAAAACTTGATAAAAGAATTGCACGACTATTTCAAACTTGTTGACGTCAGTTAACAGTTATCTCTGTGACGTATTGATATATATGTGTATATATATACCACAGGGATCATGAGAATATGACTTAAGCTACTGTTTGTTGCATTAATGTTTTCGAGAAAAAAAGAAAAAAAAGGACGGAATTTCCAAAACATTTTAAACTCTGTACCAAGCCTGCGGTGTTTTCTTGCAAAATGTTTTGCTATATATTCCTATCAGTAAAACCAATCATTTACATGTCTGATAACCGACAGCAAACGTAATTTTGCTGTTGATGTAGATGTACTTTACTGTAGACAGTTTAATTAAGGTTCCTCTCTACTAAGTAAAGTATCAGTGTTTAAACTTGTACATATATCTACCGTTAAATATATACGGGACTTTACATAACGTTTACGGGACTTTACATAACGTTTACATTACATAATCAAGACTAAGAAAAACACAATTGTTGACCGTTTGAAATGGATGCGATGCTTTTTAGTGATATTTTTTTTAACAGAGTAATCTCCCTTTAAATAAGGCTCTTTAGTATCTGAAGTAAACAGAATACGAGATTGTAGTTAGTGAGAGACGAGTGTAATACTACAGTGCCTAATCGTGAATAAGTGTCGTGGCTCTTTGTGATCGTGTTTTTTGTGTAATTGTTACTAAAGTCAGCTCTTTCTTTATTTATGACTACACACGATCTAACATTATCGCTGTATGTTGTTACAATACATATAGTGATATTTTCTACAGTAAATTACGATGCACATTGCCGAACACAAAAAACCGTATAGGAAATTATGGGAAAAACAATTATTACAATTATTCTTTTATGAATATTTGAGACAATGATGCACTAACTAGTTGGCATGTGAACCATTTCGTCCAATTATGATCAGGCAGTTTGGAAGGCTTTCAAATGTGTATATAGTCGTGTATTTAATAAATGTTGATTTGTTGGTTAATCGCTGTATAAATCCTGGACATCCGATAGAATATTTCATTAGCTGTCATTTGAGGGCATTCGTGCTCACGATGCATGTACAATAGAATATTCAATTTGTTTATCGATTCTGATGCTGACATGAAGTATACAGGATTCTGGCAGACCTTTGTCAGATTTAATATAAGCTGGTATATTCAATACGACAATTGAAAACACCAGTTTTTATTACCTTGAATATTCTCCTTAATCTTTATTTGAAACATAGCTGAATTTCATTATAGTCAGTATGCACTGTCAATTGACTCTACTGTGTCTAATTCTAAATTTTATTTTTTGTGTACTTTTTCATGGTTTTCACCTTATGTTGAAAAGTTGAAAAGGCCTGTTTTACAAACTAACCGGTATTAAATATTTATATTGTCTCTCTTACTGTATCTAACTGTCCGTTTTATTGAAGAGTTAGGAGAAAAACGCCCAATGATCTGCTACTTTCTTTTTAGCCTTGCAAAATAAGGTTCACATAAATCAGTTCAAAAGGCTTACTTTTTTTAGAACCGAAGGAACCATTTTATTTGCATACTTACATCCTTGATTTAGATCCGCAAAGACCACTTTGCAAATGCATTAAAATATAATATAAGTATCCACTCTAAATGATAATGGTATATTCTGGTAATATTGATTTTGATCATACTATACTCATTATCGGTAATTAAATAGTATTCAGCAAAAATGAAACGTTCACTTTACATTTATTAAAGGGAGATAATTCAGGACAGCTTGGACTGGCGTTAAAATAGCCCTACATGTTGGCATATACATCTTGTACAATGTCTCTGTGTGGTCAAATGATCTAATTAAGTGAATATGGAATATCTTCTCACATCAGTTGTTGCACAGTGACTACACAAACCAAACAACCACACAAACACCTTACACACGATTTGTTTTTGTGTTTAACATCAATTTATTTTTTTATTTGAATAATAGGGGTTAAGGTCCATTCTTTTGTAAAATACTTTAAAAGTCTTCTTCTCAAGTTCTTGAAAATGACTATAGTTTTGATATTTTGGTATCTTGGGTACCAAAAATGATTTTCTATCAAAGTGGTAAAAAGGTGACCTTGAACTACATTCAAGGCCAAAGGGCTGCAAATGTCTTTAAACGACTCCTCCATAATTACCCCAAAAAACCCCAGGAAATTAGATCATAAGTGGTATCGATAGTTATGAAAAAATAAATTGTTTGAAGAGTTAACTTCCGTTTTAGCAGAGGTCAAAGTTCAAAAGTGTTATTTTGTGTATTAATCTTGATAAATTTCCTTTTTAAGTTCTACCAGGTCTAAAGTCTTGCTATTTCACATGTCAGGTTCCTATGTATTTGGCAGGTACTCCGAACATTTGCTATAGATAGTAATGACAAAAATAGTGTAAAGAGTTTACGGTAGAGGTCAAAGTTCAAAAGAATTATTTCGAGTAAGACACTTCAAAAAACTTCTCAGGATCTGCAAGGCCTGGAGTAAGATATTTCAGATGTAAGGTACATGGGTTATTGGTTATTAAAGTTATGGCAAAAAAATAACCGTGACCTACTTTCAAAATTAAAGGGGTCAAAGGTCTTAAAATGTTTTGACTTCTCCATAATAAGCAAGAGGCACAGAGCAGCGATATTTGTCAGTAACACACTGCAATCAGTTGATATCGATTGAAATGTTTTAAAAATGGGTCAGGGTCAATAATTCAAAGTGCTTTTTCGGGAAACACTACTTAAAACGCAAGGTCTAAGTTCTTGGTGTGTAATGTATAAAATGCTCAGATGACTGGGTATCAAGTTTGTGGAAATTGTTGGCTTGTTTGTGAAATCCAGTCAAATTGTTGGCCAACAAATTTATAGTCTTTTTATTGTGCAATCTTAAGGACGAAACATTTCTTGCTAGAAATATAAATAAGCTCAAACTAAACAGAATTAAAAAATAATCATATTAGCGATATTGTTTTAAAAGATTTTTTTTTCAAATCCCCAATACTTATATAGAGGGCAAGAAAATCCATAACTAAGATGAAAGCGAAAGCACATATCTATGAAACGGCTTCATGTGATCAGCTGATCTGTAAACGAACGCACTGACTACGATGTTATCAGCGACTAATGACGATGAATTACAGCTGTTTAGATAATGAAAAGGGAATTTGATGGTATGCCTCGCTGAATCAAATGATCATTACAGACAGGTAATTAACAAACGATAATAAACATTCCATTTGTACACACAAGATTTTTGTTTTTGTACTAAATAACAGTTAATTTTTTGTATAACTTAACATATCGCATATACAGCATTAGTTCAAGCAGCTTTAAAGAATCAAAGAGCTGTGTTCAGCAACATCTAAGTCAGCAAATACCAGACATACATACTGTATATGTTTTATGTGACTATTGGTGAGGTGCAAAATCGAGATGAGTGCATTGAATTTATCAATACATTGATACAGCTTATATTCAAAGTCGTTCTATGTAATACGTCCATAACATGTGAGGTCGAGATTCATTGTAAATCATACATAGACTTTTCTGTGTTTCAACGTAAGCCTGAGTCAATTTTCATTTTTTATCAACCTCACTGAACAATATGCGGGAGGCCCGCCGCATCATATTTTTGAAAGCAATTTGAGGTAAAGTGTCTTACCTATGTAAGCATCAACAACAGCTCGAGCTGATCTCAGTACGGAGTATGGATCGAACCACATACCTTGAATTTTCACCAGAGGTATCAAAAAGTCCGATACTCTAAAAACTGAATTATCACGTATGCCACCAAATCTCTCACTAGTAATCATTTTAAGTGAATCTGAATGACCTATTGACATCTAGCATACTCGTATTGAGTGATAAACAGTCATGGGACGAAAACATTTTATCCCTTCTAACAATATCCATATATCGTGTTTTATGTTCCCTCTGGAATAACTCTAATTTGTACGATCGTGGCCGTATTGGCACGTGCTTCTGTCCATAAAGGTCAAGACCCTTTATTGTTCTTTGTGGACAAATATTGGTTGCAGAATAGATATATCATATTATCTATATAAAGCGTAGACCGACGTGTCGGTATCGACTGGCAAACATAGAAAAGTCTACCAGAATTGTTGTAAGATAATTTGGGACAGGAACACGATACGTGATCATTCCCATATTTGAATGAACGTAAAAATCGGAAGATTTACATTCGAACTTCGTTTTCTCGAAGTCGGCGGGATCTTAGTAAACCTCAAGTTATCCGAGTATTCAGTTTAAATGAGTTCTGATTGGTCGGTACTGACGAAATACTTCGAATTTAACGGGATCTTCGAGGTTTCGAAGTTCGACATTATCATGTGATATACATTGTAGCTATGCACAATTTAAACATCATACCAAGTAGAAGTGACTTCACGGCAGGCCAGGAACTGGCTCTGAAGAGAACCGATTAAATACGACAAAGTAAAAAAGATGTTATAAAGCCAACTGCATGATATATACAATATCCCTTGTTAGTTAAGCTGGTCCTGTTCCCATTCAATTACGTTGTGATCTAAGAGACAAGAAGTCATTTTGACATGTTAATGATGACCATGGATGCCAACAAACCTCCGACATGGCAGTTGGACGAGTGAGCAGCATGGCTAATACCGTCCAATACGACCGAAGGTTTGATTTTGGCAGCGCCACAATGCATGAATGTACTAGGTGCATCAGAGTCTGTTTCACTCGACAGAGGAAGGTCAACATTCCCGGTAGAAATATAATTTGGCGGTATCTTTATGTATGTATATATGTGATTTCGAAACATAAAGTTGATACATTAGAGACAACGCCAGGCGGAAACTCTCTCGAACTACCGCTAGGGATTTGAAACCAATTATTGGTATTGCTACACTGGGACGATTGCTAGAATTTCCACATTAAATATACAACATATCGATCATAAACTCTGCCTAAATATGTAAACTAAGTTATGGTAATTCTGCTGTCTGTATGCGGATGTTTAGTGTCATACTGTTGAGATCGCATTGCTGTTAACGTATACAGAATGTACTATACCAGACACATTTTCATCAGTAATTTAGCCAGACTAATTTTAGTCTATATTAATTTATTTATTGGTTTTGGGTGAAGGTGACGATAACTGCAGATATAATGTCCAGTACTCACCTGGAAGATATCAAACATCAAATACAAAAATCAATAACAGGTAATTCTCAGTGTTTCCATTGTTTACAATTACAAAGTTGATGGATGTATGTTTTGACGAGTTGGGATATCATAGCTACCGTGTCAATGTTATGACATTTCAGTGTGATAACACTATAAAATTATTTATCTAAGCCTATTCGTCCGTGGATACTGTTGTTTTATTACCATAGTTGTGTTAAGATCGTAATTCAATCAACAAGTATTGTAGATTATTTCAGCGCTACACACGGAACTATGTATCAGTATGATCAATGAAGTAATAACGACAGTACAGAAAAGTGAATTGTCAAATTTTCGAGGCAATCTGCCCCTTTATCAAGACACAAATATTACATAAATTGCATCACATCAATAGAACATAAAACAGATACAAAGTTATGAAGCTAAATCGACAGCGGCGATATCAGTTAAGGTGTCTGCTAAGACATATCTTAACATCGCTAGCCTTGTATCATCTTTATATATCATCATATTGGGGGGGGTTAGGATTATGTTGACAATGACGTCTGATTGTTTTTATGTAGAGAGAGGGTAAGCTGTATATGAATGTTTGAACCAGGCAACTATCTTTGTAAATAAAGTCTTTATTTATGTATTTGTTCTTACGATGTCCGATGTAGTCATACTCAACCGCTCGAACCTTATCTGTTTTGTTAGACCAATCAATCACAGGTTCGATCAGTGGTATTGAAGTTAAGACAGAAGTTTTCTGTCTGGGCCTCAGTCTGAACGGTACTTCTGTGACTGATTCTTTATTCTCAGGTTTGCGTTAAAACATTTTATCAATAGTTGTTGTATTTCTCGATTTCTACAAAACCTATAGATATAAAATAACGCTATTCGCCGACAAATGCTCACATAACGACCGTTAGTATTCGGTTTCTCAATAAAAACCGCATTGCAGCTAAAAGCAGGCATGTTAAGTACACTCCACCAGGAGGTCGACGTGGCTTTAAAATCCAATAAACGATTGATATTATAATTCTTTAAATTTATATTCCTAACTAATATGTGTTTGTGTAGTGCCTGGATTTGTGTACTGTCCGTGTCAAACTTGGAAAGATCAACTAATTGATGATATTACACAACAAGGGAATTTCTGTAAGACTAGTAGATTTTGTGTATATGTTCACACCGTGATACTCCCCAACTCTAACCCCGTCCTAGTGTACATGTTCACACTGTAATACACCCCAACACTATCCCCGTCCTAGTGTACATCTTTACACTGTAATACACCCCAACTCTAACCCCGTCCTAGTGTACATCTTTACACTGTAATACACCTCAACACTAACCCCGTCCTAGTGTACATCATTACACTGTAATACACCCCAACTCTAACCCCGTCCTAGTGTACATCTTTACACTGTAATACACCTCAACACTAACCCCGTCCTAGTGTACATCATTACACTGTAATACACCCCAACACTATCCCCGTCCTAGTGTACATGTTCACACTGTAATA